>NC_044562.1:54755199-55117699 GCF_007565055.1 Rhinopithecus roxellana | reverse complement strand
CTGCTCAATATCATTAATCATCAGGAAAATGTAAATTCAAGTCACAAGAAGATATCATCTCCATCTAGTTAAAATGACTGTTATCAAAAAGACAGGGAATAACAGAAGCTGGCAAGGATGTGGAGAAAGGGGAATTTTGTAACACTATTGGTGGGAATGTAAATTAGTACATCCACTGTGGAAAACATTATGGAGGTTTGTCAAGAAACAAAAATAAACTACCATATACTCTAGCAATTCCACTATTAGATAAATACCCAAAAGAAAGTAAATTAGTATATGAAAGAAATATTTGCACTCTTGTGTTTATTACAGCACTATTCTCAATAGCTAAGGTAAGAAATCAATCTAAGTGTCAATGAATGAATGGATAAAGAAAATGTGGTACATATTCACAATGGAATATTGTTCAGCCATAAAAAAGAATAAAATCCTGCCATTTGCAGTAACGTGGATGGAACTGGAGGTCATTGTGTTAAGTGAAATAAGCCAGGCACAGAAAGATAAATATCACATGTTTTTACTTATATGTGGAAGCTACAAAAGTGGATTTCATGGAGATAGAAGAGTTGACTGGTGGTTATTAGAGACTGAGAAGAATCAGAGGTATAGGAGGATGAAGACAGGTTGATTAATGGGTACAAAAATATAGTTACATAGAAATAATAAGATCCAGCATTTGATAGTGCAGTAGGGAAACTATTGTTAACAATCATTTTTTGTACAGTTAAAAATAGCTGGATAAGAGAAATTGAAATATTTCCAACATAAAGAAGAGGGAATATTTGAGTTGATGTATGTTCCAATTGCACTGGTTTTATCATACATGTATGCATGTATCGAAATATCCCATGTACCTCAAAAACAGGTACCATTATATGTATCAATAAAAAATAAAATAGGAATATTTGTACCATCTGATTTTAACATATAAAATAACGGTATAGTAATTAAGATAATATAATATTTGGATAAGAGTAGATCAGTGGAACAAAATAAAGTTAAGACATTGACCAACTTACATATTGCTATATGATGTGGTTTGACTGTGTGTCCCCACCCAAATCTCATCTCAAATTGTAATCCCTAAGTGTTGAGGGAGGGACCTGGTGGGAGGTGATAGGGTCATGATGGTGGTTTCCCATGCAGTTCTTGTGACATTGAAGGAGTTCTCATGAGACCTGATGATTTTTAAAGTGGCAATTCCCCCTGTGCTCTCTCTTTCTCTCTCTCCCGTCACCATGTAAGATATGCCTTACTTCCCCTTCCCCTTCTGCCATTGTTGTAAGTTTCCTGAGGCCTCCCCAGTCATGCAGAACTGTGAGTCAAAGTTCCTGTATTTTTTTTTTTTTTTTCTTTTTGAGATGGAGTCTTGCTCTGCCACCCAGGCTGGAGTGCAGTGGCCGGATCTCAGCTCACTGCAAGCTCCGCCTCCTGGGTTTAGGCCGTTCTCCTGCCTCAGCCTCCCGAGTACCTGGGACTACAGGCGCCCACCACCTCGCCCGGCTAGTTTTTTGTATTTTTCAGTAGAGACGGGGTTTCCCCGTGTTAGCCAGGATGGTCTCGATCTCCTGACCTTGTGATCCACCCGTCTTGGCCTCCCAAAGTGCTGGGATTACAGGCTTGAGCCACAGTGCCCAGGCAACCTCCTGTATTTATAAATTACCCAGTCTCAGGTAGTATCTTTATAGCAGTGTGAATGCAAACTAATACAATTGATATCAGGATTGGGGTGCAACTATAATGTTAACCTGAAAATGTGGAAGTAACTTTGGAACTGGGTAACAGGCAGAAGTTAAAACAGTTTGGAGGGCTCAGAAGAAGACAGAAAGATGTGTGAATATTTAGAACTTCCTAGAGACTTGTTGAATGGTAGTGTCAAAAATGCTGTTAGTGATATAGACGATGAACTCCAGGCTAAGGTGGTCTCAGGTGGATATTAGAAACTTATTGGAAACCAAAGCAAAGGCCACTCTTGCTATGCTTTAGCAAAGAAACTGGTGACATTTTGCCCCTACCCTAAAGATCTGTGGATGTTTGAACTTAAGAAAGATTATTTAGGGTATCTAGCAGAAGAAATTTCTAAGCAGAAAAATATTCAAGAGGTGACTCAGCTTTTCCTGAAAGTAGTTAAATGTGTTCACTAAGAGATGGTTTGAAATTGGAACCTATGTTTAAAGGGGAAGCAGAGCATAAACGTTTGAAAAATTTCAAGCCTGACAATAAGGTATTAAAGAAAAAAAAATTCTGTGGAAAAAATTCAAGCAGGCTACAGAAATTTGGCTAAGTAACAAGGAGACAAATGTTAATATTCAAGACAATGGGGAGACATCTCCAGGGCATGTCAGAGATCTTTGTTGCAGCGCCTCCCATTACAGGCTTGGATGCCTTAAAGGGTAAAATGGTTTCATGGCCCAGGCTCTGGGCCCCACTGCTCTGTGCAGCCTCAGGACGTGGGGCCCTGCATCCCAGCCACTCCAGCTCCAGCTGTGGCTAAAAGAGGCCATGGTACAGCTTAGACCATTGCTTCAGAGGATGCAAGCCCCAAGACTTGGCAGCTTCGATATTGTGTTGGGCCTGTGGATGCACAGAAGACAAGAATTGTGCTTTAGGAACCTCCACCTAGATTTCAGAGGATGTATGGAAATGCCTGGATATCCAGGCAGAAGTCTGCTGCAGAGCAAGAGCCCTCATGGAGACCCTCTACTAGGGCAATGCAGAGGGCAAATGTGGGGTTGGAACTCCCACACAGGGTCCTCACTGGGGCACTGTCTAGTGGAGCTTTGAAAAGAGGGTCACCATCCTCCAGACCCCAGAATTGTACATCCACTGACTGCTTGGAACATGCACCTGGGAAAGTCTCAGGTACTCAATGCTAGCTCATAAAAGCAGCTATGGGAGCTGTACTCTGCAGAACAAAAGAGTTAGAGCTACCCAAGACCATGGGAGCCTACCTCTTGCATCAGTTTGCCCTGAATGTGAGACATGGAGTCAAAGGAAATTTTGGAGCTTTAAAATTTAATTACCACCCAACTAGGTTTTGGATTTGCATGGGACTTATGGCCCCTTTGTTTTGGTCAACTTCTTTAATTTGCAATGGAAAGATTTACCCAATGCCTTTACCCTAGTTGGATCTTGGAAGTTACTAATTTGTTTTTGATTTTACAGGCTCATAGACAGAAGGGATTTTCCTTGGCTCAGATGAGACTTTTGACTTGGACTTTTGAGTTAATGCTGGAATGTGTTAAGACTTTGTGAGACTGTTGGTTCCTCTAAATTTTCCAAACTTTGATTTTCTGCTTCCCTTTTAAAGATAAGTTCCAATTTCCAGGCAGTCAGTGACCAGGGCTGAGAAGTTATACCAGACCATGAGCCTCCCCACTGAGAAAGCAAGCAGATTTACAGGGTTTTTTTTTTTTTTTTTTTTTTTTTTTTTTTTTTTTTGCAGTCTCTGAGATCCTCCAGCGGCAATCCAGTTTCTTTAAAGGATCTGTGGATTCTCTTAACTTTCGTAGTATGTTCCTGCAGTAGTTCTTGGAGCAAAAATTTACGATGTGAGTCTCTACATGCTGCTCTGTCTGTCCAGGTGAAAGCTGCTCCTAGCTAGTCCTGCTTTCTATCTGCCACCTTAATCTGCCACTGGGCCTTTAATAGTAATTTATCTCTTACACCACATATAAAATTAACTCAAAATGGATAATAAACAAATTTAAAAATGAAAACTTTAAAACCCTTAGAAGTAGATATAAGAGATCATCTTTATGAACTGGAAGCCAGGCAGAAGTTTCTTTTTTTTTTTTTTTTTTTTTTTTTTTTTATTATACTCTAAGTTCTAGGGTACATGTGCATAACGTGCAGGTTTGTTACATATGTATACTTATGCCATGCTGGTGTGCTGCACCCATCAACTCGTCAGCACCCATCAATTCATCATTTATATCATGTATAACTCCCCAATGCAATCCCTCCCTCCTCCCCCCTCCCCCCTCCCCATGATAGATTCTTAAATGCATAAAGCATTTAAGTAAGTTGATCTCTTAAACTAGATAGTAGAATAGTGGTAAGTAGAAGCTGGGAAGGGTAGCAGGGAAAGGGGATAAAAAGAGATTGGTTAACAGACACAAAATTACAACTAGTCATTGGGAATAAGTTCTAGTGTTCTATAGCGTTGTAGGGTTTCTATAGTTAAAAATAATGTATTCTATATTTTTAAAAAAGCTCAAAAAGCTAGAAGAGGGCCGGGCGCGTTGGCTCAAGCCTGTAATACCAGCACTTTGGGAGGCCAAGGTGGGTGGATCACGAGGTCAGGAGATCAAGACCATCCTGGCTAACATGGTGAAACCCCGTCTCTACTAAAAATACAAAAAAAAAAAAAAAAAAACTAGCCGAGCGTGGTGGCGGGCGCCTGTAGTCCCAGCTACTCGGAGGCTGAGGTGGGAGAATGGCGTGAACCCGGGAGGCAGAGCTTGCAGTGAGCCGAGATCGCGTCACTGCACTCCAGCCTGGGTGACACAGCAAGACTCCGTCTTAAAAAAAAAAAAAAAAAAGCTAGAAGAGAGATTTTGAATGTCCAGGCACAAAGAAATGATTAATGTTTAAGGTGATGGATATGTTAATTACTCTGATTTGATCATTATGCATTGTATAGTTGTATCTATATCTATATTTTACATGGTGCCCCATAAATATGTATATTTATTATGCATAAATTAAAAATGATTTAAAAAAAGTGAAGAGAAGTAATTTTTGGTGAAAGGGCTAGGACAGTGTTGAACTGATAACCAACAGAGGAAATGAGGGAGGACTCTTAATCTATTTTGAGTCTCAGTGATGGAGATTACATCAATATATTTACTTTTAAATATTCATTGAACTGTATGCTTATGATTTACATACTTTATATGTTATAATTCAAATAAGATATTTACTTTAAAATACATACAAAAACTGAATTACATAATTCACATTAATCTAAAGTGGTAGTATTTGGAGCACTTTAAAAAATATAATCAGATTTTAGTTATCCACATGAGCCTTTGTACAATTTTTCATTCATCTTGGAAAAAATAATTCCAGATGGATTTCTCTGCAGGCCATTTTTCTTTGCCTCTGCATTGTTTTGATGTTTGCATTTGAATTTCATGATTAACAAAAACAGAAAATAATTTGGAAGGCATAGATCACATTTTCAGAAAACACTCAAGTAATACATGCCAACACAAATATAAATGAACTTCAGAGTATTACCTTCTCGGGATTTTCTGTGCTTCCCTCCTAGGTTTAGCATAGGAAATCAAAAGTAGACTATCTTCTAACTTATTGTGCCTTTGAGAAATTTCTGAAGGCTTGAATGGAGAGGAATTGAATATACATTTGATCTACTCCTCTAGGGGTGAAAACTCAGATGCCTGCAGGGACCAGCTGAAAACAGAAATGAGATAATTGGGCTGGGGAAAATAGCAGAAAATCACTAAATATAAAATAATGGAACCAGTGCAAGCATGATGATGAATGACATCTGACACCGGGAATTGATGGGGGCCATGATCAAATAAAAATCACATATCCTGCCCAAAGGCATGGCTACTCAGCTCCATGCAGGCATATAGGCATAATGTGTTCAGCTGCTTCTATTTGTGAAGATGAATTTGGAAATCAGAATGTGGTGTTTAAACTCCTTGATGTTTACATATTGAAAATTAATTCAAAAGTTTGAAAAAAATACTGGGTAGTAAAACCAGACTAAACAGATCCATCTGAGAGAGCCAGCCTATTTTCATCCTCTGCTCTACAGAAAAATGTTTCCAAATCCCAGCCCTTGTAGTATCTGTACTTACAAACATTGTTGATTATTTTTTATGTTGTGAATATGAATCGTACAAGAATAAAGTTTTCCACTTTGTCCTGATTGCTACAATCCAAAGTTTGAATTTATGGTTTTCCTTTAGAAAATGTTGAATCTTAACATAAATATGTTTGTTTCTGTGCATGTGTGTGTGTGCGTATGTGAATGTGTATTTAATTTGTTAAACTTAACCCTGGTTTCGTAGAATAACTGTTCTTATTTTGTCTTTATTCTAATTTTCACATACTTGACTTTATTTGGTGGCATTTTATGCCATTACATATTATGACGCTGCTTCAAATATTTTTGGAATGGGGTTGGTTATATGAAGCAATCAAATGACTCAAGACGTTATGATATGAGACAAAGCCTTCTTAAGAACACAACAGATATTCTAGGCTAATATTGCATGAGCGTAATACATCTAGAAAAGGTTTTTCTGCAAGACCCGTCGCGCACACACACACACAAACACACACACACCCATATAATTTTGCTAAAGAGGGAGTTAAAATAAGAAAAAATAAATAGCCTAAGATCACACAATTTGTGTGAGGTGAAGACTGAATTTCAACCCAGATCAGCCTCAGTTTATAACCTTTGCAGTTTTCCTGAACATTCTCCATGTCGTGACTTAAATAAGGGAAAAAAGTGATTTGCAGAATAGAACCGTTTAGGGTCCAGGAAACCTTAGTCATGTTGAACAGTTTTTTAATTAAGTGGTTATGTACTTTGTGCAAGACGACTTCTATGGCTAGTTGCTTTAAAATCCAGGCCAGTGATTCTTGCTGTAGAAGGCTTCTAAATCATTCTGTAAAAATACATTAGAATAATGTTTATAGAGTACTCAGTAACTTGAGCAGAATCGTACAGACTATTTCACAAGCAGCTAGGCATGCAAAATATTTATCTTTCTTATTTTACTCTCTGAAAGTTAATCTTCTTGCAGCTACTCTGGGAAATGCTGACATAGAGTAAATCTGACATTTTCAAGGACTGTACTGCTGCTTTGGTGGACAGCTCTGTATAACCTGTTTACTGGGTTTCCAAAGCCTTTGGATATTTTAGGACAAAACCTCATAACTTATATTTATAGAAATATCCTTTGTAAGGGAATCCATTTATTATAATCTGATTTCTGGTAGGAATAAATTGTCTTATATCCTTTCGCCTCCCATTCCTATTAATAAATGACAGGAAACAACAGCAACAATGTGATTCTCTGTACCTTTTCATTTTCCTGGCTGTCTCATCCTACTTTTTATGTCCCATTCTTTCACTGAATGGTATAGTTATTATATAATATAAATTTACAATAAGATCTAACAACAGGAGCTAGATTCAAAATCAATTGTTTAGGGAAAAGTGATAGAGTCATTCTGTAAAGTCACTGAAATCATGATGTAATCGATAGGATCTGGGCCTAGCATGAGTAACAAAATCATATAAATATCTAAGTATCTCAATGGGGCAGAAAAATAATTTATCAGAATTCAACATCCCTTTATGATTGAAAAAAAGAACTTTGAACAAATTAGGTATAAAAGGAATGTACCTCAACACAATAAAGGCCACATATGGAAATTCTATAGCTAACATACTCAATGGTGAAAAGTTGCAAGCATCTTTCTCTATGATGAGGAATAAGAAAATGATGCTCACTCTCATCAATTCTGTTCAGCATAACAGTGGAAATCCTAGCCATAGAAACTAGGCAAGAAAAAGAAAGAAAAGGTAGCCAAATAGAGAAGGAAGTGAAATTGTCACTGTTTGATGAGATGATCATGTGGAAAACCCTAGAGACTCCACAAAAAAACTGCTGGTGTTGATAAATTTAGTAATTTTGCAGGATACAAAATCAACACACAAAAATTAGTAGTGTTTCTTTACACAACTCAAACTATTCAAATAAGAAATCAACGTCATTTATAATAGCATAAAAATACTTAGGAGTAAATTTAACCAAGGAGGTGAAATACCTATATACTGAAATATATAAAACAATTATGAAAAATAGTAGACAAAGGGAAAATATATTCATGGATTAGAAGAAAAAAAAATTTAGATATCCATTCTGCTCAAAGTGAAGTACAGATTTCATGCAATCTCTATCAAAATTTTAATGCCATTTTTTCACTGAGATAGAAACAAAGCTTAATATCTGCATGGAAACACAAAAGATCTCAAAGAACCACAGCAATTTTGAGCAAAAACAAACAAACAAATACAGCTGGAAGTCTCACACTTCCTGATTTTAAAATATAGAGTTATGGTAATCAAAACAGCATGGTACTGGCATAAAAATAGACACATTGAAAAATGAAAGAGGACAAAACACACAGAAGTAAACCCATGTATATATGATCAGTTGCTCTTTCACAAATGTACCAGAAATACATATTTTCTTCAATAAATGGTGTTGAATAAACAGCATATCCATATGCTGATTGATGAAACTGTATCCGTGTCTTACACCGTATTCACAATTTCACTAAAAACTGGATAAACAACACAAGCATAAACCCTGAAACTGTAAAACATCTAGAAAAAAACCTACGTGGAATGCTCCACAATATTGGTCTGAGCAAAGATTTCTTTGATATGACCCTGAAAACACACCCAACAAAACCAAAACTCAATAAATGGCTTTAAATCAAAATAAAAAAGTTTCTGCACAGCAAAGAGGACAATTGGAAATCTTATGGAATGGGAGAATATATATACATATATATATATATGTATATATATTTTTTTTTTTTTGAGACGGAGTCTCCCTCTGTCGCCCAGGCTGAAGGGCAGTGGCCCAATCTCAGCTCACTGCGAGTTCTGCCTCCCGGGTTTACGCCATTCTCCTGCCTCAGCCTCCCGAGTAGCTGGGACTACAGGCGCCCACCACCATGGCCAGCTAATTGTTTGTATTTTTAGTAGAGACGGGGTTTCACCCTGTTAGCCAGGATGGTCTCGATCTCCTGACCTCGTGATCCACCCGTCTCGGCCTCCCAAAGTGCTGGGATTACAGGCTTGAGCCACCGCGCCTGGCTGGAGAAAATATTTTTAAACCACAAATGTGACGTGAGGCCAATATCCAAAATATATGAGCAACTCAACTTGATATCAAGAAAACAAAGAACCCAATTAAAAATCGGCAAAGGACCTAAGTAGACATTTATCAGCATAAGTCATACAAACGGCTAACAGATATCACGAATTATTAGGAAAATGCAAACTAACACCACAATGAAATATCATGTTACACCTGTTCGAATGGCTGTTATCCAAAAGATGAAAGATAACACGTGTTGGCAAGGGTGTGGAGAAAAGGGAACCTGTGCACTGTTAGCGGGGATGTAAATTAATACAGACATTATGGAAAACAGTATGAAGGCTCCACAGCAACCTGAAAATAGAAGTACCATATGATTCAGCAATCCCATTTCTGGGTATATATCCAAAGAGATTGAAATCAGTATGCCAAAGAGATATCTGCACTCCCATGTTTATTGCATCATTATTCACAACTAATGAATAGATACAATTTAGGTGTCCATTACTAGATGAACGGATAAAAAATGTGGTATAAACATACAATGAAATACTATTCAACCTTAACAAAGAATAAAATCCTGTCATTTGCAACAACATGGATGAACCCAGAGGACGTTATGCTAAGTGAAATAAGATAGGCACAGAAAGAAAAATAACATAAAATCTCACATATATGGGAAATCTAAAAACAGAAGTAGGGAGTAGAATGGTAGTTTGCAGATGCTAGGGGAGTGAAGTCAATGGGAAAAGGGGAGGTTATGTATAAAAACTGTACAATTTCAAATAGGTAAGAAGAATAAGCTTTAATGCTCTATTGCATAGAATGATGACCATAATAAATAAAAATACATCATATGTTCCAAAATTACCAAAAGAGTGGATTTTAAATGTTTGCACCACAAAAAATGAGTATATGAGTTGGTAAATTTGTTAGTTTGATTCAATTACTCCACAATGTAAAACATATACCAAATATCACACTGTGTCCCACAAATGTGTAATAATACAATAATAATTTGTGAATTAAAAGTGAAATTTAAAAAGATCTAAATAAGAATTTTGGAAGAGCAAAGAGACCTTGAAAAGTCATATGTGACTAAATTTACAGTAATCAGGACTAGAGTCTAAATTTCTATTTCCTCTGCTGTCCCTTTTTTTCTCTTCCCTTTTGATCTCTCATGCTAGGAATACAGAAAATCACACAAGATAACACGAATGCAATGTAGAGACTCCACTCTAATATGTATTTGCTGGTAAATATTCTATAAGGTTCTAATTCCCGCCTTTGTCAAGCATTTAGTCTGTATGCCTCATTCTGAAGAAAAGTTTCCCTATCTTAATAGTGCTGTAATGCATATATGGTGAAGTAACATATGGATTGTGCAGATAATATGCTTTGGGGAAGTTAAGGGGGGGGCAATCATTTTTGAGAGTTCTGATTGAGGTTAATCAACTCAAACAGCATTCAAGAATATACAGAAAATGTCTTGGAAGATTAATCTGGCAAAGCTAAAGCAGATTTAAGAGTGGGTAGGAGTTGGACAAGTGAATTTGTAAAGTGGCTAGATGGAAGCCCCCATAGGACACCTCACAGTTGCTTACAACTCCATATGATCAAGACTTTCCAGCCTGGTTCTCTGGCCTATTTATTATCTAATTTCTTCAGCTTTGTTGAAGTGTAATAAATTCCATGGATTTAAAGTATACATTTTAATGGTTATTGACATATATAAATGCCCATAAATCCATAATTGCAGTAAAGGTAACAAACATAATAAATACACACACACACACACACATACTGTATTTGGGGGGAGATATATATATATATATATGTTTATTTATTTATTTTTAAATGTATATATATTTACTCTAAAGTTTTCTCATGTACTTTTGCAACCTCCTCCTGGAATACTTTTCCATTCACTCTATTCTCCACCTCCAAGTAACACTGATCTGAAGTGTTTTTGCTATAGATTTGTTTTAATTATTTTAGTAATTTACATAAATGGAAGCATATGTACTTTTCTGGCAGGGATCTTCTACCATGTGACACAATTATTTTGAGATTCTTTCATGTATTGTGTGTATCTTAGTTAATTCCTTTTTATTTCTGAATAGTATTCCATACCACCATGGATATACCAACATATGTTTATCCTTTTGCCTATTGTTGAACATGTGGGTTGTTTCCAGTTTTTAACTATTAAAATTAAAGCAGGTATAAATGTTCATGTATGAGTCTTTGCATAGGCATATATTTAAGGTAGATGTACATTTAATTTTTAAAGAAATGTCCTTTTTTTTTGTTTAATTTAAGTTCTGGGATACATGTGCAGAATGTGCAGGTTTGATACATAAGTACACAGGTGTTATGGTGGTTTGCTGCAACTATCAACCCATCATCAAGCTTTTAAGTCCCACATGCATTAGGTATTTGTCCTAATGCTCTCCCTCCCCTTACCCGCTATTCCCTGACAGACTCCAGTGTGTCTTCTTCCTTTCCTTGTGTCCATGTGTTTTAACTCTTCACCTCCCACTTATGAGTGAGAACATATGTTGTTTAGTTTTCTGTTCCAGTGTTAGTTTGCTGAGGATGATGTCTTCCAGTTTCATCCACGTCCATGCAAAGGACATGAACTCATTCTTTATTGTGGCTGCATAATAATCCATGGTGTATATGTGCCACATTTTCTTTATCCAGTCTATTATTGATGGGCATGTGGGTTGGTTCCAAGTCTTTGCTACTGTAAATAGTGCTGAAATTAACATACATGTGCATGCATCTTTATAGCAGAATGATTTATATTCCTTTGGATATATACCCAGTAATGGGCTTGCTGAGTCAAATGGTATTTCTGGTTCTGGATCCTTGAGGAATCCTTGAGGAATCGCCATGCTGTCTTCCACAGTGGTCGAACTAATTTACACTCCCACCAAGAGTGTAAAAGTATATATATCTCTCCACATCCTTGCCAGCATCTCTTGTTTCCTGGCTTTTTAATAATCACCATTCTGGCTGGCATGAGATGGTATCTCATTGTAGTTTTGATTTACATTTCTTTAATGACCAATAATGATGAGCTTTTTTTCATATTTTTTTTGGCCCCATAAATGTCTTTTTCGAGAAGTGTCTGTTCATATACTCTGCTCACTTTTTGATGGGGTTATTTGTGGGTTTTTTTTTTTTTTGGTATATTTGTTTAAGTTCCTTGTAGGTTCTAGATATTAGAACTTTGTCAAATAGATAGATTGCAAAAATTTTCTCCCATTCTGTAGGTTGCCTGCTCACTTCGATGCTAGTTTCTTTTGCTGTGCAGAAGATCTTTAGTTTAATTGGATCCCATTTGTCAATTTTGGCTTTTGTTGCAATTGCTTTTCGTGTTTTAGTCACGAAGTCTTTGCCCATGCCTAAGTCCTGAATGGTATTGCCTAGGTTTACTTCTAGGGTTTTTATGGTTTTGGGTTTTACATTTAAATCTTTAATCCATCCTGAGTTAATTTTTGCATACGGTATAAGGAAGGGGTCCAGTTTCTGTTTTCCGCATATGGCTAGCCAGTTTTTCCAGCATCATTTATTAAATAGGGAATCGTTTCCCCATTGCTTGTTTTTGTCAGGTGTGTCAAAGATCAGATGGTTTACATGAATGGTGTTATTTCTGAGGTCTCTGTTATTTTCCACTGATAAATATATCTATATATTTATATATCTATATCTATCTATATCTATCATATATATATATATATATCTGTTTTGGTGCCTGTACCATGCTGTTTTGGTTACTGTAGCCTTGTAGTATAGTTTGAAGTCAGGTAGTGGGATGTCTACAGCTTTGTCCTCTTTGCTTAGGATTGTCTTTTCTATACAGGCTCTTTTTTGGTTCCGTGCATTCCTATACACAAATGACAGACAAGCAGAAAGCCAAATCATGAATGAACTCCCATTCACAATTGCTACAAAGAGAATAAAATACCTAGAAATTCAACTTAAAAGGGATGTGAAGGACCTCTTCAAAAAGAACTACAAACCACTGCTCAAGGAAATCAGAGAGGACACAAACAAATGGAAAAACATTCCATGCTCATGGATAGGAGGAATCAATATCGTGAAAATGATGATACTGCCCAAAGTAATTTATAGATTCAGTGCTATTCCCGTCAAGCTACCATTGATTTTCCTTGCAGAATTAGAAACGCCGTATTTCTAAAGAGGTTGTATGATTTGACATCTGCCAGTCCTGTTTAAAGGTTTGATTTGCATGGTATTCCAGCTAACACATGGTGTATTCATTTTATTTATTATTTGCTCTCTATTGTGAGGATGTAGTGACTTCACATTGTAGTGTTAACTTGGCCTTCATTTTTTAAATGTTTTATAAGTTAAAGGAGATAGAGGAAGTGATATAATTCTGGAAGGGAAGAAGTTAAAAAGAGAGGAGAAAAGTAATGTAAACATTCAAATATGCACAGGGATTAGTAGTAGATAGACAACTTTAAATGTTTCTATTAAAAAAGAAGTGACAGTTGGGAACATAAAAAAATGTTAAATTAAGTTTTGATATTAACTCTACAAAATTGAAAGTAACTGATAGTATAGTGTGTATATGGCATGATTGTAGTGATAGATAGACTATTCACACATTTTCAGGACTGGTGGCCTAGGAAAATTGGAGAAAGATCTGTTAGGTAGCAATTACAATATTCCAGACAGAAGGTAATTAGAAGATTGGTTTGATAATTACAGAAAGAAAACATTTTATTAATGAAGATTTTCAGTGCTCAGTAACAATTATGATTATAAGGAGAAAATAAGGAAGAAGAAACCAAAATAATTTAGTAGACAGGAACCATACACTATTTTAGAGGAAAAATATATTATCTAATTTTGAAATGTTGAGTTTAGGTTAATATTAGTACTTTGATCTATGGCCATCTCCTAGATTTTTTTTTCTGAGCAGATGTTTCATCTTTAGGAAAAATAACACTAATACAATCATGTTAGCTAATAGCAAAATGTGGTTGCCATTTGAACATAATATACAAGGCATATTAATTTATTTAGCGATAGGGAGGGTGTACTTCACCAGAGAAAAAAAGTCTGCAAAATGACCAGATTTATTTGAATACTTTGTCACATCTTGTTCTGGGTGTTTCTAAGATTTAGGACAGCATGTATATTTATTGATGGCGGTTAGGACAGTCATCCTTGGCTCTTTCACATTTCCACGTGTGGGCTTGGAAGCAGAGGTTCTGGTGGTCTTTGTTCTGAAGCATCTCTTCAGGCATGTTTGTATAGCAAACGGACTTTTTGGATACATAAAGAGTGTCTCTTTCTGGAGCAAAAGGCAGACTCGTTTGTTGTCCAGTATGCTATAGGTAATGTCTCTCTCTTCAGAAAAAGTGGGATGAGTTTGCCAGCAGCCTCTTATAAATAATTGGAAATCTAAGTTTAGAGATCCTCAGCTGTGAAGCAAACTCACTGTATGAACAGAATCTACCTGGTATGCTTCGTGTCATGTGGCACAAAGTGGGGTCAGAGGGAAGAGTCATGACCATGACACCCATTCTACTTTCTGTATCATGAGTGATAAAGGCTTTTATCTCTGACTTAAGAGTCTGTGCTGACATCCATGTAATTCTGGCATGATAAGTTGGTTGCTTGCAGGTAAACTAAAAGCTCAAGACCTTTCACAGATTTTGGAGGCAAAGAGGGGAAGCAAAAGATACATAACTTTCTTGAAAAACAGAATAATAATAAATGCTCTTACTCCTGTAGTGGACAAACTAGGAAGAAAGGTTTCCCACTGTTCTACCTGTTAAGGTATGTTGACAGGTTGAGCATTTACAGGTGGAATTGAAATAAGGCATTCAAATGATGCTACAGGCAGGCAAATGAAGGGGTGCTATCAAGACAGTGGTGCAGGAAGCCCTGCAGCCCTAGTTAAAGGGAAAAGTGGCTGTAGCTGCTGAGTCAAGAAGCCTCAGCAAAAAGCAAAGAAAACAAAAACAAACAAACAAAAACATTAAAAAAATAAAAATAAAAAAGAGGTGTCAACCAAGAGGATACTGTGGCTTTGGTTTGGGTGGATCAAAACTAAGAAGTTTGAGTGAATTGGAGCTGCGTGAATGCTTGAAACAAAATGTTTCTTCTACTAATAGCACTGATACTGTAACAGGTTAACTTGTTTTCTTGCTGAGGAGGGTAAAATCTCAGAACTTTCATTATCTTGATGATGATTAAGTATAATACCATTTAAAAGCTTTGTGAGTGTCTGTGTGTGTGTGTGTGTGTACAGAGAGAGAAGTAATGATATACAGAAAAAGATACACACAAATAGATATCTACAGGTTCTCTGAAATGTTAACTGTGATTATCTCTGATAGAAGGAATGTGGGTATGCCTTTTGGTTTATTTCTCTTTACTGTTAATCTTGTTTGCATCTTTTGCAATAAGTGTGTATCATTTTCTTCTCAACAGTTATGAAACCAAAAAAATGAATATTTCCATTTAAATATCCAGTATTAATCAGCAATTGTTTAGGCAATACAGTGTGATAATAAGTTATTTGCACGGAGGTAGAACATTATGATGGGGTATGCATCTTTCTGCCTGCACTGAAGCTGAAATAACGCTTTATGGTTCATCTCTCTTACCTTCCATTTTGAGTGTTCCTGCACCCCGTTCTCCTTGGAGGGCTTGCCTCTGTGCACCATGAGCATGAACAGCCTTGTTCTTCGCATTTTGAAGAAATGAATTGTGAATTCTCAATGAATTTGTGCTTCCAGTCTAACAGTACTTCCCCAGGTTGTAAGAGCTGAGATTTTAACAGTTTTGCATGTCAAAGATTGGTAACTGTATCTATCTGATGTGTTTTGAAAGCCTGTGGCTTCCTTTCTCCCAGCACTGCAGAAAAAAAAAAAAAAAAAAAAACAAGCTGAGCAAAAATTTAACAGAAGCAGGATTTTCTCTTGGCTTGATCTACAGGAAGAATTTGGCTGAAAAGACTCATGCTTTGACAATGAAGTTGCTGGCAGTGGCATCTTAATTCTGGCAAGGGCAGAAGAGAATGTTAATAGCATAGACCCCAAGCCAGTGTTCCGAGAGCAACTAATGAATCCTGAAGCCATCATTCACCACAGCTAAAATGTGATAGCCCGTTATATCACCATGGCCAGGGCAGCATTCAGCACAGACAGCATGTCACATCAGCAGGGGAGAGAGTGCTGGGTGGAGATTTAAATTTGGGCCCCAACAGGGCTGCCAAAAGACACCAAGATACAACTAGAAGCAAGGTGTTATGCCAACTTGACTGAACTAAGGGATACTCAGATAGCTGGTAAAACATTATTTCTGAGTGTGTGTGTTAAGGTGTTTCTGGAGGAGATTAGCATTTGAGTCAATGCACTGAGTAAGGAAGATCCACCCACCCTCACCAACACAGGCAGGCATCGTCAAATCCACTGACGGCCTGACTAGAACAAGAAGGTGAAGGAAGGGGAATTCTTTCTCTCTGCTTGTCCTAGAACATCCATTTTCTCTGCTTCTGGACATTGGAGCTCCTGGTTCTTGGGCCTGTGTCTTCAGAGTTTATGTCAGGCCTTTGGAATCAGACTGAATTACTCCACTGCACCAGCTCTTCTGGTTCTCCAGCTTATGGATGGCAAATCATGGAACTTCTCTGCCTCTATAATCATGTGAGCCAGTGCCATAATAAATCTCTTACGTATCTGTATATCCTGTTTGTTCTGTTTCTCTGGAGAATCTTGACTAATACACAAGGCAAGTCTGCAGGGTATGTGTGTGGAGAATGAACCATTTCCAAACACCTAGGAAATTCCTCAGGATAATGGTAGAATTAACACTTTGGAAGTATATAGAAGCAAAGCGTTACGTGATCTACTTGTGAATTGCTGGTATCACCTGTATCCATAAAACTAACTGCTAACAATAGACAATGCTTTCAAAGACAAGACTGTGAATGTGAGGAATGGTATCACTAGCAACAAATTGAAAAGAAATGCATTGAGCTCAGGCTGGAAAGGTCATTGCAGGAAAAACAAGAATAATGACTGAAAAGGTTAGTTAAAAAAGTTGTACAGTCTCCCAATTATACTGTATAAGTTATGTACAAATCTTTACAGAACTCCAAAGCACTTCAATGAGAAATTACAGACTCAGGGAAAATAGCAGTGGGACTTATTATGTCTCATTTTAGATAATTATAGGCAACTGAAAGTCCCAGCTCAATTGTACTGACCTGGTGCAAGATTAGAGTAAAAGTTTGCAACGTTAGCTTTGACTTTGCCACTCACCCTATCATAGGGAAATCATATGTTAATGAGATCAGCAATGCATAATAAACAAATGTCATCATGACTGAGTTAGCCAATAGCTACGGGCTATGCCAAGTGGTGGAGAAAAGATGATGCAGCTACTCAAGGTTTCAGAGGAAGAAGAAAAGGATGACAAACGGTCTAACTGAGGATAGATGTTTGGACTTTGCAGATTTTTGGTACCTATGTTTTTTGTTTTTTTTTTTTTCCCCATTAAGACGAGTGACCATTCGGCACAAAGAAGTAAATAACCAATCTCATATGCACTGTCAAAAGAAACACATGTGCTTTCCATTGGCTTATAAACTCCTCCTTCCTAATGTGAAAATGCTAGTGAAAGTGCCACAGCCTGAAACAATAGGAGTACACCAATACTCTGTGAGGTCCCAGCACTCATTTTAGGCTTTTCAGCCACATCTATACAAATATTTTATATTCAGTAGTAGTAGCTTGTCTGCTAACACTAGTCCTTTATCATAGTCTTTACATTTCACCATAACACACATGTCCACGTTCTTGATTTTAATTGGGAGTGAGAGACACGTATTCCGGAAAAATTAACCTGACTTGAAGACTCAATCTATGAGGTCACGTCGCAGTTTTTCCACTTCAGCTTGTATCATATGAATTCAGACACCGGTTGAATCTCCATTTTTTACCTAAAAATAGGGACATAAAATGTATTTCAGAAAAAAAATCCTTAATTAGATAATGAAAAACAAGATACTTGGCACTGTGTTTCATAAATATTGGGCATGTGTGATTGAATCATTCTAATTTTAACCAACATTTTGGTGAAATGGCTCAGAGCCTGGTTCTGCTTTGAAAAAGCTATAAAAGGACAGGCTTTAGCCAAAGATGATATTTTCCCTTGTTTACCTCCAGTGAGGGAGGCAGATGGGGTTACAGAGAGAAATGCAAACACATCTGATTTCACCAGTTGCCTGCAGCCTATTGCTTCCAGCTTTCTCAGTTGTCTTCTAGGCCTTTTCCAGACAGGCCGACCCAAACATGATTAATTACCTATCTATTGCTGGCTTACATGGGTAAGAGAGTTTGGCAGTAAGATATGCCTGGGTTCAGAGAATAGCTTACCATTTCATATACCTGGGTGCCATGTAATTCTTTTTTCTTTTTTAGTAGAGTATAATTCTTTATAATTAGAATTTTACTTATGTGTAAAAGAATAGCCACTTACGCCTCTTTCACTGTGCAGTTGCTTTAATTACACATAAATACTGAGAGTCTGTAAAGAAGTACATTCCTTTAGGCACTGTGCTTAGGCAAATTTCTTAATCTCTCATAGTCGCTAGGCTGAGCTATCCTACGGGAACTTTATGAGAATTTTATATATATTTTAAGAGTAACTTAAAACGTATCAATTGATATAAGAGTAGGGAGCATGATTAAAGAGTTTTCTTACTAGATGTGCCAGTCACGTTTTTGCTTTTTCTTTCCCTAGTAATTAATCATCCAGGATTATTTTCCTGGCCTTTACATGATCTATCCTTCTACATCTGTTTATGTGAAATAGTTACCAAAAAGCCTTTGTATTTGTGAAGAGGACCCTGAGGGCTCTAATTTGTATGGGAATTTGCTCAGTACTTCTGTGTGAACTAACTAGAAGTGGGAAGCAATCATAAATGATTTAAGGTAAATTGTTTTGGGAACTGATAGATCACTATTTATCATCCTGTTTGCACTTATAGATGTGTAATGCAAAGGAGAGCATATTTCCCTTGCAGATTAATGAAGGTAGCAACAGAGATTCTAATTTCCCCAGTGAAATACTTTTTACATAGTGGTAGCTTTGGGAGATAGGTCTGAACCTCATTAAACTTACCGTGTGTTATACACGGACAATCTAATTCAATTTTTGTAAAAACAGGCAAATAGGCCGTCAATGTAAATTAAATCCAAAGGCAAACAAGTGTCACTATGCTACTATGTTACATGAGCATTTGTCTCATAAATGGAAAAGTGAATTAAACTGTTAATTTCACTAGCAATATTAGAAAAACAAGTCTCAATCTGTAGGAGTCAAAAAGAGAAGAGTGTTTTTCTCCATGTGAATTATAATGTTTTCCAACCTGCCTCTTCTGAGGTTTACACTTCATCAGTAATCCCTCCCTTTAAAAACTAGAGTTTTCGTAATTTATGTATTGTCATCACTAAAAATTTTCTAATTTATCTTTGGACCTCCAGGTAACCTTTTCTGAAGTCTTAGTATTTTCCTCGTCCTGACCAGCGATGTGCAGAATATGTCACTGCCACCCCTCTATTCAGTATCTCTCAGAACTATTTAAAGCTTTCACAATAAAATCAAGGGCATGCAAGGACCACCAGGACAGAACACCAACTTCATGTCTTCTTACCAGCTCTTATATCCATCTACCTTGTCCCTCCCCATCAAACATCCTGAATTTCAGTCATATTAAGCTACTTGAAGGTATTTGATATATGCCAATGTATCTTTTTTCCACTTGTAAATCTTGTCTGACATTTTTTCCAAGTTCTCTTTTCAAACAAGAGAATAATATTGCATCTTTTAAGATTCAAACAGTCTATGCGGCCTTGACCATGTACCCTTCCTCCATGAAGGAATGCATTTGCTTTGTAGCCCTTTGCTCCTTGTATAAAATCATGTCATGGCACTATTAGAGTTTCCAAACCTTCTTCCACATCACTTTAATGTCTTGCTTATCTTTGTTCTGCCAATATGAAGCACAGTGTCTGGCCCAAGGTATGTGCTCCATACATTGTTCAATAAGGTTATTAAATGAACAAAATATGATATATACAAAGGAGGTAATAGGTGATCATTTTCACTTTATAAGCTCTTAATTGCTAAAGTAAGTTTTTTTTTTTTTTTTTTTGAGACGGAGTCTCATTCTGTCGCCCAGGCTGGAGTGCAGTGGCCGGATCTCAGCTCACTGCAAACTCTGCCTCCCGGGTTCACGCCATTCTCCTGCCTCAGCCTCCCGAGTAGCTGGGACTACAGGTGCCTGCCACCACGCCCGGCTAATTTTTTGTATTTTTTAGTAGAGACGGGGTTTCACCGTGTTAGCCAGGATGGTCTCGATCTCCTGACCTCGTGATTCGCCCATCTCGGCCTCCCAAAGTGCTGGGATTACAGGCTTGAGCCACTGCACCCGGCCAAAGTAAGTTTTATCACATCCCCAATTCTTGTCAGGGAACCATTTGCCCTGCCATGGCATCCTAGAGACTTTGACTATGTCCCCACATAGGTAAAGAGTGGAACCACAGCTTTTGTGAGTCCAAGCAGCATATTTTGTGATACTCCGTGGACACGAGAGGATGGGTGGCCTGCGAAGAACTGCAAAGGGCATCTCCCACTTGCTTTCTTCTCTCCCCTTGGGGAATATCATGAGATAGTGTTGGTTCTTTCTGCTTAATTCCCCTTAGAATAGAGCTGCAGAATTAGAACCATTTAGCCACTATCTAGATTTGGCTCCACAATTAATGGGAGTATCCTGTAATTCACGGACAGTAACCTTTTGTATTACAGAATCCTTTTTGGTCTGTAGGACAAGGACCACAGGGAGTACTTTTTTTCTGTGTGTTTTTTTCCCCCATTGTGTAAATAATAAAATGTTCACAACTTAAAGTGGCTCTAACCTTTATAGGTCAAATCTGTCTGGCTTTCACCTTTCCTTATCTTGAGAACATGATGATACTTACTCATATCCTTTCTCTTAGTTATATTCTTTTTTTCTTCTTTTCTTGTGGTTTTCTTTTCTTTTTTCTATATTTCCTTTTTCATTCTCTCATTTCTCTTTTCTTTCTCTGTCTCTCTTTCTTCACACTGTAGTTTAGACTACAGTGCCATTCAGATTACATATGCTTAGTATACAGAAACCGTATTTCCTTAATTTTTTAAGGTTATCAAATGAAACCCTTACCACTTTGTGTGTGTGTAGAAGCAATGTTAGAAAAACAGGCCCCAAGATGTGGTCAAAAAGAGAAGAGTGTTTTCTCCACATGAATTACACGACAAGAAAAGATACTAGAGAATAATAATTTGTTGTTTATAGGCAACATCCATATATTTCAGTTTACACCTTGACATAACTCTTGTTTTCTCTACCCAGACAAAAGAACCTCCATTTAAGAAATCAGCCATAAATATTGCTTAAATATTGTGACAGCCATGAGATTGCCTCACTATAGATAATTCTCTGAAGCATTCAGTATTATAAATAAATAAATAAATAAAATTTTCCAGGATATTGATCACATGGGACATAAGGAGAACAGAAGGTCCCCAGGGTACCAAACATTCTTTAATAGTTGTTTTATTTTTCTTGTTCATCGAATACTGAAACTAAAGCAAAATCAAAAATTGTTACTTTGAAGTCAATTCATTCTCCAGGCATCAGAAATATTTCTTAATATTTCTTAATATTTCTTAATCACTCAGCCCTTTCATAAAATGAGGCTAATAATACCAAATTCATTGTTTTGTGAAGGGAAGTAATTACATCACAACTGTAACCAGAAATTAAGCCGTCTTAATTTTAAGTAATGACATTACTTTCAGTGTCTCTCTAATCAGTAATGAAAAGGAACACTAAGTCCCACTGAGAATTCACACATCCTGGTTGTTTTATTTGTCTCATGTGAATGCCCAAAAGGCTATGAAAGTCTCCTTTGCAGATGACCGCTGGCGATCTATTGTGGAAGGTATCTATGGCAAATCAATTCAGGCTTTGTGAGACCCAAAATAACCTGAACAAGTATTTGACAGCTGCCCCAGAAAGACTAGAATAGTGAAAGTAGCTTCAGAAGGTCTTTATTCAAAAGAGGTAATTCAACCTGAGTACTGAGGTACAATAAAGGAATTTTGACCTTCCTTTCCCTCAGAAGTATGGTCCTTAAATTCTTATTTGTTTTGCTCTGCTATCTTTTTTTTTTTTTAATATTCAATTCTTTGGCATGATATATTATTTATAATAAAAAGAGATATTCAAAATATATACATTTTTAAAGACTGTTTCTTTTTTTCTTTTCTTTTTTTAATTTTTTTCCCATCAATTCATCATTTATATCAGGTATAACTCCCACTGCAATCCCACCCCCCTCCCCCCTCCCCATGATAGGCCCCGATGTGTGATGTTCCCCTTCCCGAGTCCAAGTGGTGTCATTGTTCAGTTCCCACCTATGAGTAAGAACATGCGGTGTTTGGTTTTCTGTTCTTGTGATAGTTTGCTAAGAATGATGGTTTCCAGCTGCATCCATGTCCCTACAAAGGACACAAACTCATCCTTTTTTATGGCTGCATAATATTCCATGGTGTATATGTGACACATTTTCTTAATCCAGTCTGTCACAGATGGACATTTGGGTTGATTCCAAGTCTTTCCTATTGTGAATAGTGCCGCAATAAATATACGTGTGTATGTGTCTTTATAGCAGCATGATTTATAATCCTTTGGGTATATACCCAGTAGTGGGATGGCTGGGTCATATGCTACATCTAGTTCTAGATCCTTGAGGAATCGCCATACTGTTTTCCATAATGGTTGAACTAGTTTACAATCCCACCAACAGTGTAAAAGTGTTCCTATTTCTCCACATCCTCTCCAGCACCTGTTGTTTCCTGACTTTTGAATGATTGCCATTCTAACTGGTGTGAGATGGTATCTCATTGTGGTTTTGATTTGCATTTCTCTGATGGCGAGTGATGATGAGCATGTTTTCATGTGTCTGTTGGCTGTATGAATGTCTTCTTTTGAGAAATGTCTGTTCATATCCTTTGCCCACTTTTTGATGGGGTTGTTTGCTTTTTTCTTGTAAATTTGTTTGAGTTCTTTGTAGATTCTGGATATTAGCCCTTTGTCAGACGAGTAGATTGCAAAAATTTTCTCCCATTCTGTAGGTTGCCTGTTCACTCTGATGGTAGTTTCTTTTGCTGTGCAGAAGCTCTTTAGTTTAATCATATCCCATTTGTCAATTTTGGCTTTTGCTACCGTTGCTTTTGGTGTTTTAGACATGAAGTCCTTGCCCATGCCTATGTCCTGAATGGTACTACCTAGGTTTTCTTCTAGGGTTTTTATGGTATTAGGTCTAACATTTAAGTCTCTAATCCATCTTGAATTAATTTTTGTATAAGGAGTAAGGAAAGGATCCAGTTTCAGCTTTCTACTTATGGCTAGCCAATTTTCCCAGCACCATTTATTAAATAGGGAGTCCTTTCCCCATTTCTCTCAGGTTTGTCAAAGATCAGATGGCTGTAGATGTGTGGTATTATTTCTGAGGACTCTGTTCTGTTCCATTGGTCTCTATCTCTGTTTTGGTACCAGTACCATGCAGTTTTGGTTACTGTAGCCTTGTAGTATAGTTTGAAGTCAGGTAGCGTGATGCCTCCAGCTTTGTTCTTTTGACTTAGGATTGTCTTGGCAATGTGGGCTCTTTTTTGGTTCCTTATGAACTTTAAAGCCGTTTTTTCCAATTCTGTGAAGAAACTCATTGGTAGCTTGATGGGGATGGCATTGAATCTAGAAATAACCTTGGGCAGTATGGCCATTTTCACGATATTGATTCTTCCTATCCATGAGCATGGTATGTTCTTCCATTTGTTAGTGTCCTCTTTGATTTCACTGAGCAGTGGTTTGTAGTTCTCCTTGAAGAGGTCCTTCACATCCCTTGTAAGTTGGATTCCTAGGTATTTTATTCTCTTGGAGGCAATTGTGAATGGAAGTTCATTCATGATTTGGATCTCTGTTTGTCTGTTACTGGTGCATAAGAATGCTTGTGATTTTTGCACATTAATTTTGTATCCTGAGACTTTGCTGAAGTTGCTTATCAGCTTAAGGAGATTTTGGGCTGAGACAATGGGGTTTTCTAAATATACAATCATGTCATCTGCAAACAGGGACAATTTGACTTCTTCTTTTCCTAACTGGATACCCTTTATTTCTTTCTCTTGCCTGATTGCCCTGGCCAGAACTTCCAACACTATGTTGAATAGGAGTGGTGAGAGAGGGCATCCCTGTCTTGTGCCAGTTTTCAAAGGGAATTTTTCCAGTTTTTGCCCATTCAGTATGATATTGGCTGTGGGTTTGTCATAAATAGCTCTTATTATTTTGAGGTACTTTCCATCAATACCGAATTTATTGAGCGTTTTTAGCATGAAGGGCTGTTGAATTTTGTCAAAAGCCTTTTCTGCATCTATTGAGACAATCATGTGGTTCTTGTCTTTGGTTCTGTTTATATGCTGGATTACGTTTATTGATTTGTGAATGTTGAACCAGCCTTGCATCCCAGGGATGAAGCCCACTTAATCATGGTGGATAAGCTTTTTGATGTGCTGCTGAATCCGGTTTGCCAGTATTTTATTGAGGATTTTTGCATGGATGTTCATCAGGGATATTGGTCTAAAATTTTCTTTTTTTGTTGTGTCTCTGCCAGGCTTTGGTATCAGGATGATGTTGGCCTCATAAAATGAGTTAGGGAGGATTCCCTCTTTTTCAATTGATTGGAATAGTTTCAGAAGGACTGGTACCAGCTCCTCCTTGTACCTCTGGTAGAATTCAGCTGTGAATCCATCTGGTCCTGGACTTTTTTTGGTTGGTAGGCTATTAATTATTGCCTCAATTTCAGAACCTGCTATTGGTCTATTCAGGGATTCAAGTTCTTCCTGGTTTAGTCTTGGGAGAGTGTAAGTGTCCAGGAAATTAACCATTTCTTCTAGATTTTCTAGTTGATTTGCGTACAGTTGTTTATAGTATTCTCTGATGGTAGTTTGTATTTCTGTGGGGTTGGTGGTGATACCCCCTTTATCATTTTTTATTGCGTCTATTTGATTCTTCTCCCTTTTCTTCTTTATTAGTCTTGCTAGCGGTCTGTCAATTTTGTTGATCTTTTCAAAAAACCAACTTCTGGATTCATTGATTTTTTGGAGAGTTTTTTGTGTCTCTATCTCCTTCAGTTCTGCTCTGATCTTAGTTATTTCTTGCCTTCTGCTAGCTTTTAAATGTGTTTGCTCTTGCTTCTCCAGTTCTTTTAATTGTGATGTTAGAGTGTCAATTTTAGATCTTTCCAGCTTTCTCTTGTGGGCATTTAGTGCTATAAATTTCCCTCTACACACTGCTTTAAATGTGTCCCAGAGATTCTGCTACGTTTTGTGTTTGTTCTCATTGGTTTCAAAGAACATCTTTATTTCTGCCTTCATTTCGTTATGTACCCAGTAGTCATTCAGGAGCAGGTTATTCAGTTTCCATGTAGTGGAGCGGTTTTGATTGAGTTTCTTAGTCCTGAGTTCTAGTTTGATTGCACTGTGGTCTGAGAGACAGTTTGTTATAATTTCTGTTCTTTTACATTTGCTAAGGAGTGCTTTACTTCCAATTATGTGGTCAATTTTGGAATAAGTGTGATGTGGTGCTGAGAAGAATGTATATTCTGTTGATTTGGGGTGGAGAGTTCTATAGATGTCTATTAGGTCCGCTTGGTGCAGAGATGAGTTCAATTCCTGGATATCCTTGTTAACTTTCTGTCTCGTTTATATGTCTAATGTTGACAGTGGAGTGTTGAAGTCTCCCATTATTATTGTATGGGAGTCTAAGTCTCTTTGTAAGTCCCTAAGGACTTGCTTTATGAATCTGGGTGCTCCTGTATTGGGTGCATATATATTTAGGAGAGTTAGCTCTTCCTGTTGAATTGAATTGATCCCTTTACCATTATGTAATGGCCTTCTTTGTCTCTTTTGATCTTTGATGGTTTAAAGTCTGTTTTATCAGAGACTAGGATTGCAACCCCTGCTTTTTTTTGTTCTCCATTTGCTTGGTAGATCTTCCTCCATCCCTTTATTTTGAGCCTATGTATGTCTCTGCATGTGAGATGGGTCTCCTGAATACAGCAGACTGATGGGTCTTGACTCTTTATCCAGTTTGCCAGTCTGTGTCTTTTAATTGGAGCATTTAGTCTATTTACATTTAAGGGTAATATTGTTATGTGTGAACTTGATCCTGCCATTATGATATTAACTGATTTTTTGCTCGTTAGTTGATGCAGTTTCTTCCTAGCCTCGATGGTCTTTACATTTTGGCATGTTTTTGCAATGGCTGGTACCGGTTGTTCCTTTCCATGTTTAGGGCTTCCTTCAGGGTCTCTTGTAAGGCAGTCCTGGTGGTGACACAATCTCTAAGCATTTGCTTATCTGTAAAGGATTTTATTTCTCCTTCACTTGTGAAACTTAGTTTGGCTGGATATGAAATTCTGGGTTTAAAATTCTTTTCTTTAAGAATGTTGAATATTGGCCCCCACTCTCTTCTGGCTTGTAGAGTTTCTGCTGAGAGATCTGCTGTTATTCTGATGGGCTTCCCTTTGTGGGTAACCCGACCTTTCTCTCTGGCTGCCCTTAAGATTTTTTCCTTCATTTTAACTTTGGTGAATCTGGCAATTATGTGTCTTGGAGTTGCTCTTCTGGAGGAGTATCTTTGTGGCGTTTTCTGTATTTCCTGAATTTGAATGTTGGCCTGCCCTACTAGGTTGGGGAAGTTCTCCTGGATGATATCCTGAAGAGTGTTTTCCAACTTGGTTCCATTTTCCCCCTCACTTTCAGGCACCCCAATCAGACGTAGATTTGGTCTTTTTACATAATCCCATACTTCTTGCAGGCTTTGTTCATTTCTTTTTCTTCTTTTTTCTTTTGGTTTCTCTTCTCACTTCATTTCATTCATTTGATCTTCAATCGCTGATACTCTTTCTTCCAGTTGATCAAGTCAGTTACTGAAGCTTGTGGATTTGTCACGTATTTCTTGTGTCATGGTTTTCATCTCTGTCATTTCATTTATGACCTTGTCTGCATTAATTATTCTAGCTATCAATTCTTCCACTCTTTTTTCAAGATTTTTAGTTTCTTTGTGCTTTGTACGTAATTCTTCCTTTAGCTCTGAGAAGTTTGATGGACTGAAGCCTTCTTCTCTCATCTTGTCGAAGTCATTCTCTGACCAGCTTTGATCCGTTGCTGGCGATGAGCTGTGCTCCTTTGCGGGGGGAGATGCGCTCTTATTTTTTGAATTTCCAGCTTTTCTGCCCTGCTTCTTCCCCATCTTTGCGGTTTTATCTCCCTCTGGTCTTTGACAGTGGTGACGTACTGATGGGGTTTTGGTATAGGTGTTCTTCCTGTTTGGTAGTTTTCCTTCTAATAGTCGGGACCCTCAGCTGTAGGTCTGTTGGAGTTTGCTTGAGGTCCACTCCAGACCCTGTTTGCCTGGGTATCTGCAGCAGAGGTTGCAGAAGATAGAATATTGCTGAACAGCGAGTGTACCTGTCTGATTCTTACTTTGGAAGCTTCCTCTCAGGGGTGTCCTCCACCCTGTGAGGTGTGGGGTGTCAGACTGCCCCTAGTGGGGGATGTCTCCCAGTTAGGCTACTCAGGGGTCAGCGACCCACCTGAGCAGGCAGTCTGTCCGTTCTCAGATCTCAACCTCCGTGTTGGGAGATCCACTGCTCTCTTCAAAGCTGTCAGACAGAGTCATTCCGGTCTGCACAGGCCTTTGCTGCTTCCCCTGTTGTTTTTTAGCTGTGCCCTGTCCCCAGAGGTGGAGTCTACAGAGACAGGCAGGTTTCCTTGAGCTGCTGTGAGCTCCACCCAGTTCGAGCTTCCCAGCGGCTTTGTTTACCTACTTAAGCCTCAGCAATGGCGGGCGCCCCTCCCCCAGCCTCGCTGCTGCCTTGCGGTTAGATCGCAGACTGCTGTGCTAGCAATGAGGGAGGCTCCGTGGCCATGAGACCCTCCCGGCCAGGTGTGGGTATAATCTCCTGGTGTGCCCGTTTTCTTAAAGCGCAATATTGGGGTGGGAATTACCCGATTTTCCAGGTGGTGTGTCTCAGTTCCCCTGGCTAGGAAAAGGGATTCCCTTCCCCCTTGCGCTTCCCAGGTGAGGCGATGCCTCGCCCTGCTTCAGCTCTCACTGGTCGGGCTAGCAGCTGACGAGCACCGATTGTCCGGCACTCCCCAGTGAGATGACCCCAGTACCTCAGTTGAAAATGCAGAAATCACTGGTCTTCTGTGTCGCTCGCGCCGGGAGTTGGAGACTGGAGCTGTTCCTATTCGGCCATCTTGCTCCACCCGCTCTGCTATCATTTTTATAAAAAGTAAATATTGCAAAGGAGGTAGGTAACAAAATTCATTCGTAAAGCAAATATCACTCTTCTAAACATTCGTCTTCATAAATAGTTTGCATAAGGGGAGTTATCTCTCCAGTAGTTGGTCCCCTTATAATTAACTTGGTCTCTCATTACCACTTTGGCAACCGAGATCATTCCAGTTGTTTCCACTGGTGGTTCCAGTTGAGTTAACTCATGGATTATAGAAATATATGTGCAAATGACTATAGCCTTATATACTTCTGTGTTGTATACCATTTTTATATGAGTGCTTCTTCCAACTGCATTGCTAACTGAGAGGACTAACTCCACCCTGCAAATTCTTATCTTTTATGTGGATCACACACTCTTGAATAAATGCCACTGACTTTGGGTCCTTTTTGATTTTCATGCTAATGTAGGTAGTCTGTTCATGCCCAATTATGGCAAAGATAATGCCATGCACAATAAGATATGATCCAGTAAATTATGAAACTATTAAACAACAATGTGAATGATGATCATTTTAGGCTTTCAGACAATACCACTGGGGAAGGGGTAATGAGGATTTGGAAAAGTAAGTCAAAAAGTACGATTCATATCATGCAAAGCAGACAGGCAATTATTCTATTCACACAAAGCCAACTGGTAAGCTTTATTATTGTCATATGTGAAATTCATATCTTAATCTCATTTTATTCCACATTAAAGTATCCCAACAGCTAGCAAATCCCAGCAGCAATATGTTTTCAATTGGTGACATGTCTTGTGACAAGGGGTTAATTTCCTTTGTCAATCTTTTGAAGGCAACTTTTCCACTAGAGTAGGAATTGTGTAATGCAGAACATACTTCTTAAACTGGTCAAATGATTTAATAAAATGTCTGTAAAATCAGTTTAATAGAAATCGTTTAACTCCCACCAGTGTAAGTAGAAGGTTTAATGACTCCAAGATTAACTTCAAACTGTAGTTTCAGCCTCTGATTCCAGGACTGGCTCATTGGGAAGAGAGCTGGCACTTTCTCATATGGAACTGACTTGGTGCCTCAATGCCCAGTGCCTGTGGCCGCTGCATCTGCAATCTGTCGGGTGGAATGACATATGCTGGGCCTCGGGTGAATCACATTGGACAACTTACAGAAAATGTTGAGAGCAAGAGAAATGGTTGCTGTCTTTTAGAATTTGTCGAAACAGGAGATACTGATTTCAATGTCTTATAATAATTTTTGAACAAACCTAGCAGTACAGCTATTTCCTTCCATGTGCTCAGGAAGGCCGAAATGCCAGTGCTCAGTTGCTGCTGTACTTCTTCAGTGAAGACTTTGGAACTGACCTGACTCACCCTTATCCAGTTTCCCATAGCAATTGTTCCGTTCACTCTGGGCACACTGAATATTTTTTTTTTTTTTCATTTTAAAATAGACTGTATTATTATTTACCCAAGGAGATAATGATTTTCTCCTGGACCTTAATTAGGTATTAAAGGCCTATGTTGGTGGGGTGGGGCCAAGGTAGCCATCTAGAAAGAGCAGTGTTTGCAGGCTCCCGTTGAAAAGAACCATCATAATAAGCATGTGAATAGTAACAATATGCATGTGAATAATAATAAGCATGTGAATTCTTCACCAGCAACTAAGGCATCCAGATTCTCTCATCAGAACTGACTAGGAGACTGGCATAATCCTGGGAGAGGAAAAAAGAACAGTGTGGTGCAATGGCCCACCTGAGAACCACGTGGGGAAGGGGAGTCTTCTTGCTCCAGCTAGGGAGGTGATGAGTGACTTAAGCCCACTAAGCTGCCAGGCAGAGGGGCAGCCAGCCCCACAGCTGTGGCTGCCTGCTGTCTAAGCCATTTGTGCTCCTTGTGGGAGGGGCAGCAGCCAGCCCTGGGACTCAAAACTGCCTAACACGCTAAGCTCCCTGGGTGAGGGATAGCATTCATCTCTATAGCCCTAGACTTTACTTTTCCACTGCTGAAGCCAGGGAGGGTGCACATCTTGGTCCCAAGATGTGTCTCCCACAACCCAACACAATGGTTGTGGCAGACTGCTGCCAGAGTGCCTCTTCAGGCCTCACCCTGACTTACCCTTCTTCACTGGGTTGGGCTTCCTTGCAGGAACTCCAGTAACTCTAGCCAAAGGCTCAGGGACAGAACCTGGATCTCCCTTGGCCTGAACCCCTAGGGGGAAGAGTGGCCACAGTCTCTGTAGACCAGCAGACTTAGCCTTTCCTCCGGGTAGTTCTGAGGAATTTGGGTAGGCCAGATGAGTGGGTTTACTCCCAGCAAAGCACACCCACTCCACCAAGGGACAAAGTGCTTCATTAAATGGGTCTTGTTCTCTGTGCCCCCCAACTGGGTGAGGCCCTCCAACAGGGGTTGTCAAGACAGCCTACACAGGAGCATTCCTACTGGCATCAGGTTGATGCCCTTTGAGGTCAGAGATCCCAGAATAAAGAGCAGGCAGCCAAGTTTGCTGTTGTCTAGCCTGCTTGAGTGACATCTCTAGGCACGGGAGGAAACCAGATGAACAGGGCCTAAAGTGAACCCCCAGCTAACCACAGCAGCCATACAGAAGGGGGACCTGACCATTGAAAGAAAAACAAATAGAAAGCGACAACAACAGCATCAACAACAACCATAAAAAGCCCCTACAAAAACCCCATCCAAGGGTCAACGGCCTCAAAGATCAAAACTAGACAAACTCATGAAGATGAGAAAGAATCAACAAAAACACACTAAAACCCAAAAGGCCAGAGCACCTCTTCTCCTCCAAATGATCACAACGTCTCTCCAGCAAGGATGCACAACTGGACAGTGGATGAGATGGACAAAATAACAGAAGTAAGCTTCAGAAAATGGGTAGTATAAAACTATGCTGAGCTAAAAGAGCATGTTCTAACCCAATGCAAATAAGCTAAGAATCTTGACAAAACGTTGGAGGAGCTCCTAACTAGAATAATCAGTTTAGAGAGGAGCATTAATGACCTGATGGAGCTGAAAAACACAGCATGAGAACTTCGTGAAGCATACACAAGATTCAATAGCTGAATCAACTAAGTAGAAGAAAGAATATCAGAGTTTGGAGACCACCTTACTGAAATAAGGCATGCAGACAAGACTAGAGAAGAAAGAACAAAAAGGAATGAGCAAAGCCACCATGAAATATGGGACTTCATAAAAATACTGAACCTGCAATTGATTGGAGTACCTGAAGGAGACAGGGAGAATGGAAACAAGTTGGAAAACACACTTCAGAATATTATCCAGGAGAGCTTTCCCAACCTAGTAAGACAGACCAACATTTAAATTCAGGAAATACGGAGAACACTGCTAAGATACTCCATGAGATGATCAACCCCAAGACACACAAGCATCAGATTCTCCAAGATCAAAATGAAGGAAAAAATGTTAAGGGCAACCAGAGAGAAAGGACAGGACACCTACAAAGGGAAGCCCATCAGACTAACAGTGGACTTCTCAGCAGAAAATCTACAAGCCAAAAGAGATTGGGGGCCAATATTCAACATTCTTAAAGAAAAGAATTTTCAGCCTAGAATTTCACATCTAGCCAAACTAAGCGATGGAAAAAGAAAAAAAAAAAAAACTTTTTCAGACAATCAAATGCTGAGGGATTTTGTTTCCACCAGGCCCACCTTGCACGAGCTCCTTAAAGAAGCACTAAATATGGAAAGAAAAAACCAGTACCAGCCACTTTAAAAACACACCAAAATATAAAGACCAAGGACACTGTGAAGAACCTGTATCAATTGATGTGCAAAATAAAAAAAATAGCATTATGATGACAGGATCAAATTCACACATAGCAATACTAAACTTAAATGTGAATGAGCTAAATGCTTCAGTTAAAAGACAGACTGGCAAATTTGTTAAAGAGTCAAGACCCATCAGTGTGCTGTATTCAGGAGACCCATCTCATGTGCAAAGACACACGTAGGCTCAAAACAAAGGGATGGAGGAAAATTTACCAAGCGAATGGAAGGCAAAACAAAAGCAGGGGTTGCAATCCTAGTCTCTGACAAAACAGACTTTAAACCAACAAAGACCAAAAAAGACAAGAGCATTAAATAATGATAAAGGGAACAATTCAACCAGAAGAGCTAACTATTCTAAATATATATGCACCCAATATGGGAGTGCCCAGCTTCATAAAACAAGTTCTTAGAGACCTACAAGGAGACTTAGGCTCCCACACAATAATAGTGGGAGACTTTAACACCCAACTGTCAATATTAGATCGATGAGACAGGAAATTAAAAAGGATATTCAGGACTTGAACTCATCTCTGGATCAAGTAGATCTAATAGACATCTACAGAACTCTCCAGTCCAAATCAACAGAATATACATTCTTCTTAGTGCCACATGGCACTTATTCTAAAATTAACCACATAATTGGAAGTAGTACACTCCTCAGCAAATACAGAAGAACTGAAATCATATAAAACAGTCTCTCAGATCATAGTGCAATCAGATTAGAACTCAGGATTAAGAAACTCACTCAAAAACACACAATTACATGGAAATTGAACAGCCTGCTCCTGAATAACTTCTGGGTAAATAATGAAATTGAGGCAGAATTCAAGAAGTTCTTTCAAACCAATGAGAACAAAGAGACCAATGTACCAGAATCTCTGGGACACAGCTAAAGCAGTGTTAAGAGGGAAATTTATAACACATCAGAAAGATCTCAAACTGAAACCCAAATATCACAATAAAAAGAGATAGAAAGGCAAGAGCAAAGTAATCCAAAAGCTAACAAAAGACAAGAAATAACCAAAATCAGAGCTGAACTGAAGGAGATTGAGGCAGAAAGCACACTCCAAAAAATCAATGAGTCCAGAACCTGTGTTTTTGAAAAAAATTAACCAAAATAGACTGCTAGCTAGACTAATAAAGAAGAAGTGAGCATTGGGAGTTTTACCTGATGTAAATGACAAGTTGATGGGTGCTGACGAGTTGATGGGTATAGCACACCAACATGGCACAAGTATACATATGTAACAAACCTGCACGTTATGCACATGTACCCTAGAACTTAAAGTATAATAATAATAAAATAAAAAAAAATCAAATAGACATAATAAAAAATTATAAAGGGGATATCACCACTTGTCCTACGGAAATACAAGCTACCATCAGAGAATACTATAAACACTTCTATGCAAGTAAGCTAGAAAATTGAGAAGAAATGAATAAATTCCTGGACACATACACCCTCCCAAGACTAATTCAGAAAGAAGTTGAATCCCTGAATAGACCAATAACAAGTTCTGAAAAGCAGGTAGTAATTAATAGCCTACTAACCCCAAAAAACCAAGGACCAGATACATTCATAGCCAAATTCTATCAGAAGTACAAAGAGAAGCTGGTACCATTCCTTCTGAAACTATTCCAAACATTTGAAAAGAAGGGTCTCCTCCCTAACTCATTTTATGAAGCCAGCATCATCCTCATACCAAAACTTGGCAGAGACACAACAATAAAAGAAAACTTCAGGCCAATATCTCTGATGAACAGTGATGCAAATATCCTCAATAAAATACTGGTAAAGCAAATTCAGCAGCACATCAAAAACCTTATCCACCATGGTCATTTGGCTTCATCCCTGGGATGCAAGACTGGTTCAACATATGCAGATTAATAAATGTAATCCATCACATAAACAGAACCAAAAACATAAACCACATGATTATCTCAATAGATGTAGAAAGACCTTTGACAAAATTCAACATCCCTTCATGTTAAAAACTCTCAATAAACTAGGTATTGAAGGTACATATCTCAAAATAATAAGAGCTATTTTTGACAAACCCTCAGTGTAAAACCTGGAAGCATTCCCTTTGAACACAAGTACACGAGTACAAAACAAGGATGCCCTCTCTCACCACTCCTAGTCAATATAGGATTGGAAGTTCTGTCCAGGGCAATCAGGCAAGAGAAGGAAATAAAGAGTATTCAAATAGGAAGAGAGGAAGTCAAATTGTCTATGTTTGCAGATGACATAAAATTAAAAATGTCAGCCTATTTAGAAAACCACATCATCTCAGCCCCAAATCTCCTTAAACTGATAAGCATCTTCAGCAATGTCTCAGGATATGAAATCGGTGTGCAAAAATCACAAGCATTCCTTTACACCAACAAAAGACAAGCAGAGAGCCAAACCATGAATGAACTCCCATTCACAATCACTACAAAATAATAATAATAATAATAATAAAGTATCTAGGAATACAGCTAATAAGTGATGTGAAGGACCTCTTCAAAAAGATCTAAAAACAACTGCTCAAGGAAATAAGAGAGGACACAAACAAATGGAAAAACATTCCATGCTCACAGATAGGAAAAACCAATATCATGAAAATGGACATACTGCTGAAAGTAATTTATAGATTCATTGCTATTCCCATAAAACTACCATTGACATTCTTCACACAATTACAAAAAAGTACTTTAAATTTAATATGGAATCAAAGAAGACCTTGTATAGCCAAGAGAATCCTAAACAAAGATAACAAAGCTGGAGGCATCACTCTACATGACTTCAAACTATACTACATGGCTACAGTAACTAAAACAGCATAGTACTGACATCAAAACAGACACATAGACCAATGGAACAGATCAGAGACCTCAGAAATAATGCCACACATCTACAGCCATCTGGTCTTCGACAAACCTGACAAAAACAAGCAATGGGGAAAGGATCTTCTATTCCGTAAATGGGTGCTGGGAAAACTGGCTAGTCATATGCAGAAAACAGAAACTGGATCGCTTACATATACCTTACACAGAAATTATCTCAAGATGGATTAAAAAATGTAAAACCCCAAACCATAAAAACCCTAGAAGAAAACCTAGGCAGTACCATTCAGGGCACAGGCATGGGCAAAAACTTCATGATAAAAATGCCAAAAGCAATTGCAACAAAAGGCAAAATTAACAAATGGGATTTAATTAAACTAAAGCACTTCTGCACAGCAAAAGAAGCTATCTTCAGAGTGAACAGGCAATCTACAGAATGGGAAAAATTTTTACAATCTACCCATCTGACAAAGGTCTAATATTATGCAGAATTTACAAGGAACTTAAATTACAAAAAAACTAAACAACCCCATCAAAAAGTGGGCAAAGGATATGAAGAGACACTTCTTAAAAGAAGACATTTACATGTCCATCAAAGATATGAAAAAAAGCTCAACTTCACTGATAATCAGAGAACCGCAAATCAAAACCACAATGAGATACCGTCTCATGCCAGTTAGAATGATGATTATTAAAAAGTCAAAAAAAAATATAGATACTGGTGAGGCTTTGGAGAAATAGGAACACTTTTACACTGCTGGTGGGAATGTAATTTAGTTAAACCATTGTGAAAAACAGTGTGGCGTTTCCTCAATAATCTGGAACTAGAAATATTATTTAACCGAGCAACCCCATTACTTGGGTATATAACCAAAGGAATATAAATCATTCTTCTATAAAGACATGCACACGTATGTTTATTGCAGCGCTATTTACAATAGCAAATACATGGAACCAGCCCACATGCCCATCAATGATAGACTGGATAAAGAAAATGTGGTACATATACACTATGCAGCCATAAAAATGAATGAGCTCATGTCCTTTGCAGGGACATGGATGAAAGCTAGAAACCATCAGCAGCAGCAAACTAACACAGAAACAGAAAACCAAACACCACATATTTTCACTCATAAGTGAGAAGACATGGACACAGAGGACAAACACACACCAGGGCCTGCTGGGAGTAGGGGTGATGGGAGGGAACTTAAAGGACAGGTCAGTAGGTGCAGCAAACCACCATGGCACATGTTTACCTATGTAACAAGTGCATGTTCTGCCTATGTATGCATTCTTTAAGAAGAAATAAAAAAAAGACCTATATTCACCAAGAATAGGCCTGTACTTTATACATCTTTATATTGCCTGAGCCTAACACAATTTCTGCTCATCTCATTATCCCATTTTTACTTCCACCCACCACCTCATTCTCTTGTTTTTTTATAACAAAGTTCTTCAGAGTTTTCAATACATACTATGTCCAGATCCTCTCCTGTTCTCCATTGGACCAACTTTCATCAGGTTTTGGCCCCTGCCATTCTGCCAGCTTCAATTATCAAGACTGATCATTTCTACATTGCTAAATTCCAAAATGAATCCTACATCTTCCTCTTATAGCTTCATATATCATAGTTCATTCTCTTCTACTCGGAGCCACAGTTGTCAGCTGGCTCTAACAGTACTGTATTCATTGGACATTTCTCTATCTTTTCTTTTGTAGTCTCCTTTGCATACTCCTACTTCTTCTCCTTAACCATTAAATATCGAGTGTCCTCTGGCCTCAGCTAGAGCTCATGTCCTTTGCAGGGACATGGATGAAAGCTGGAAACCATCACCCTCAGCAAACTAACACAGGAGCAGAAAACCAAACACCACATGTTTTCACTCATAAGTGGGAGCTGAGCAATGAGAACACATGGACACAAAGAGGGGAAAAACACACACCAGGACCTGCTGGGGGTAGGGGTGAGGGGAGGGAACCTCATTTCATTGCACATTGCTTCCTTGAAGATCTCCTCTAGTCTTATTTCTTTACAAGCCATCTGATGACTCCCAAATTTATTTCTGCCTACATACTTTCCATGAAGTCCAGAGTCTTTTTTCCCTACTGACTACTTTATATCTCTATTGAATATTGAATAGGGATTTAACATGCTGAAATCTAAGCTTCTGATTACCCTGTCCCCAAATCTGCTGCTCTTGCAGTTGCCTTTATCTCAGCAAATATCATCTATAACTTTCCACTTCTACAATCCAAGAATTTTAGGGTGTTTTCTTTTTTACTACTCTATGTTGCTCACATCCCACATTCAATCAACTAGCAAATAATTTAGGTTCTATCTTCAAAGTATATCCAGAATCCAATTACATGTTATCATTTTCACTTGCTATCACTTCTCCAAGCCCACTATCAATCCCTCACCTGGTTTGCTGCGAATAATCTAGTTTGTCTTCCTAATTCTGTCTTTGCTCTTCTCAATCTATTCTCAACACAGTAGCAGCCACTGTCATATTTTTTAAAATCTAAGGCACGTTGTGATACACATCTATTTAAAATCTTCCAATAGTTTTTCATCTTACACAGAGTAATCGCCAGAGAAAGCTCTTAAGGACCTACCCAGTAGCCCCCTTCCTTCTATTACTGTTCCAACCTCATTCAGTATAACTAGTTTTAACTCACTCTAGCTCTAGCCAGACTGCTGTCTTGTTCTTCAGATGTGTCAGCCACTTAAATTTTAAAACCTTACTCTTGATGCTCACCTATCTTTTCCACAGATAAATCCAACAGTTTCTTCTTGCCTCCATTAAGTCTTTATTCAAATGCCACATTCTCTACGAGACCCAACTTCATTATCTTTTATAATATTGTAAGACCTTCCCCAGCTCAGATTGCCTATCCCTCTTCGTTATTTTATTTTTCTCTATAGACTCTGTCTTTATCCAAGTATGTTTTGTTCATACTTTGACCCTTTCTTACTAGAAAAGTATTTCTATTACTTAATACTAGTAAGTAAGTGCATTTGTTACATAGGTAAAAATGCTGTATAGTAAGTATTTCTTACATGCTCTTATGGAGCGTGACTTGTGTTCTCTTTTGTTTATTGCTGTATACCCAGCTTCTAGAACTATGTCTGGCAGATAGTAGCTACTCAATCTAAAAGAATCATTAAATGCTTAAGAAATGAACACAATAGTTGCTTAGTAGACATTTGTTTGATTAAATTTGAGGATGCCATCAAAGAATTAATAATTACTAGAAGGTTAATGAATGGTAAGTTCCTCCTGTAATAATTTTAGCATGTGAAAGACAGCATAATATAAGCAGTGGAGCTTCTGAAAACTGAGCCCTACATTCCAGAATCACCATTCACTATTAGCTTTGGCAATTTATTTATATTCTCTAAGCTTATGTGTCTAATGATATCTCAATGTATCAAATGATGTCTAAATTATATTACTATAACAAAATAGAAATATATATAAAGTACTTGCCCATGTACCCAGCACATAGTAGGCTGCTGTACTGAGTATGGTGGTTATTTTGGACATAAATGAAGCCAATTCAAGAAATAGTAAAAAGCTATAAGTGTAGAAATATAAAATCAAGGCTTTTTTGCAAAATACATGCAAGACAAATGTAAGCTTTTTTTTTTTTTTTTTTTTTTTTTTTTTTTTTTTTTTTTTTTTAATGGAACTTCTCACCAAAGCCCAACTCTTCTGAATACTTTTCTATTATGAATTGTTGGTCTCCATGTTTTCCCAGAGTATGGTCCTGTGTTTGGTCTATCAAGAGCATTGGTGGAGAAGCATTTCCTAAAATTATAACCCAAAATTTCCTTATGTTTTCTTCCAAATGTTTAATATGCACAGTGCAAATTTTATGGTGCATTTCTTGTTCAGAAAATGTCAACTTTTTCACAAATCCCCTTAGCTGAAAATGACTGTAAACTGGATGCTAATTCAGAGATAAAAAAATGAAAAATAAAATAATAAACATAACTAATTTATGCTCAAAATATAATATAATTAAGATTAAACTTATGTTTTTAAAATATTTCTAATAAACAGGGACTTAGTTTTTTTTTTTTTGTTTTTTCTATTTCATTGTCTCAAATGTATTTTTTAAAAAATGTTCCTTTGTGCCTTTGGTGATACTAAACCAAATATATTTTAACAACACATTTTTGAGGCATCTAAAGTAAACTAACTTTAAGTCTGATAGAAAGACCTGAATATCTTGGAGTTAATTAACAGCATTGACTGGTGTTATTCAATGTACAAGCTCTGTTTAAAGTTTATAATTTCAGGGAAGCCCAAGAGAACAAGTACAATTCTTGATAAAGACAAAACACAGATTTGCAAAGAGTTTCTTAGCACAATAAAAAAAAAAGCCAAACACAGAATCAAGAATGTGGAGATTCATATAAGGTGGTTACTTCTATGAATTTCTACCCTTTTCCCAATTTGATTTAGAGAATTTGTGAGTCTCAAAGAGGTAGAGAGACAGGTGATTGCTTGTGGGATAAAGTGCAGGTCCACATTCACCACAATTTTGGAAGCTGTAAGCAGAGATTAAGAAAATGAGTAACACCTATCCTTAATTTGAGTAAGAAAACAGGAATAGAATATATGCAGCACTTAGATAAAGGACATTTATAATAAGGATATTGAGTGCTCAGAGGCTGCCTTTTTAATATAGCTGTTTCTATTGTACTTGTGATGCAGAAATTGAAAACAATTCTATAAAGTAAATGTCCTTTTCATTTCCCCTTGCCTTCAGTCATTCAATAAATTAAGACATAATTATTAAATGTCAACTACTCCTAGATGCTGAACACACATAAAAATAATTCATAGAACTTTCAATACTTTCTTTAAAGTTTTTCATCATCAGTAGTTCAAGAGCAATATTTAACTCATGGAATCCAAATTGTAAAAAATCCCACGTATTGAGTTGATCTGTGTACCACATCACAGGTCATTTTCTTTAACCCAGGAAAGAGAAAATGTTGATGAAATGTATATTTAATTGTAATGTATTTATTGCTTGATTGGGTCGTTTTTCTCTTGCTGTCTTTAAGGATATAAATAAGTGCAAGGTATGCCTCAGAGAGCCATTTGTAGACCCTGATAGGGTAAACTGATAGTAATATTTGTTTAAAAGATATGAGTGATGTTCTTTCACTAGAAAGCCCCTTTTTCTGTAAATAGCCGAGGGCATTATTCTATGAGCTGTAAATGTGTTCCCTTCAAAAACATGTCAGTCTTGAATTGGATAATCCATCTTTGGTGCATATTAGAGATGCAGTGGGGAAATGAGTACAAGCAGATGCTATTGCCTTGGATAAGCACACATACGAGTAAGCAAATAAAATAATTTCAGCATGTAGGTATAAAAGATAAAATATATTTAATTATCTCCAACTAATGCATCCTGCTATGTAAATTATCATAAATCTACGAAGGCAATGCCATATATTAGTACAGGGGTCATATATTAGTACAAGGATTAGGAAACATCTCTGCATTTTGTTTAGCTGGTAATGGAATACAGCTTATGATGCACTCATTATATACTGGAATTATTCCAGTTAATTTCAATATCTTTGAGAATTTTCACTGACATAAGCCACACAATCTTCAGGTAAATAGCCACAGTTACAATGATGAAGCCAGTTTATTTTAGTATAGATTCAGGGTCCAAAATAATCTTATCTGCCTTTACCAAATTCTAAAGTTACTACTGATAAATTTGGTTCAAAACATCTAATAAACTATTTAAATAGGTTATATACTACCAAGAATTATCATCAGTGATTGCTCATCCTAACCTAAAGTTGATGATTAGATTTTAAAAGTGACATCTTTTTCTTATGAAATTTCTCTTTTTATACAAAATTTCTCCCGGTGTCTAAAAACTTTCCACTAAGCCCTGGAATAGAAAACATTCTTGCAGGGTTTCTTCTAAGCTGTGATTCATGAACAAGGGCGTTTTCCTCAGTCCAAATAGCTCACACTTAAGTGATTCTAAGAGTTGCTTGGATTTGTCCATGTGTGCAGAAATGGATTAGAGACCCAGGCAGGCCCTACAAGGCCTACAGGGCCTTGCTTGATGTCCTGATACCCATTTCTGTATACATGCTCCCTGGAAGCAAGGGGAGTTTTAGTGGCCCTTAAAGAAAGGACATCTGAACCAAGTCATTACTGATGTTGGCTTAAAGCCAAAATGTCCCCACATAAAGTTGAGTCTGATGGTCATGTTGTGTCACGTGTAAACTGAGAAAGCAAAGGAAACTTGCCCACAGTGGGAGGAAATTTTAGTAGGTGCCTGGAGAGAAGCAGAGAAGAGACAGATGCAGAAAGGGACATAAGTTTCTGACTTTCCACTTCTCATGCATTTGCTTGTAGTTTGTTGCTTTTTTGCTGGTACTATAAAACTGCTTTATACTAATAACGAGCCTTTCATTTGTTACTTCAGTTGGTTTGATGGGCTTATGTTCAAGCATTTAAAAAACAAACAGAATTATTGATATGGTTAAAATTATTTGCTTTCCCTTTGTAGGTGAGAAAAATAAGTTAGTGAATCAGCTAAATTTCTTTAAAATGTTAGTGGAAGCAAACTAACTTTGCTGTGTCTTTTGTAGGATATAAAGGAATATATTTCATTATTAGCTCCCAAATTCTAGGAATCTTGGAGATGACAATTAAATATTGATGAAAGATACCATTTATTCAGGTACCACAGAAACACATACACAATATTAAAAAAAAAGTTTTCTCATAAATGAAATATGAAAGCATTTTAAATGCTTAGTTTCTATTTTCTAAGTTGTCATGCATTATGATCACAGCATATTTTCATTTGTTTTAAGAAATGAAATACTCAAGAAAACGAGGAAGGGCAACAGAGCAAATTACCTAATTTATTTTAATACAGATGAAACATAACAGTGTGATATTCAAAGAGAAGAAAGATGAAATTCTTCTTCTCTTTGCACAACGGTGTGTTTGTGGGGATTGGCAGTGACTAGAATTCCTGTTCATCTGTGTATCTACTCAAGATTGTTATCTCATTCATGTCTGTCATTTTTGAAGCATCCTGATGTTTGATAACCAATTGTTTCCATTTTAAAAAATCAACAATTTAAGGTCAAATAGTTTTTCTTGCACTTTACCTTCTTTGGTGGTATTCGTTGCCAAATGATAACCTTGAACACTCTTGACAAATAATCTGTATCGACAATCTGAATACATCTCTTTTGGACACATTAATCTAGGGACCAGTACACTAAGCTCTCAACCCTCTTCTCAGGGGTCTTGTTCCCATTAACTGACGAAGGTTGCTTCATGAGACCGGAGGAAAAAAAAATTTCACTATAATAGCCCCTGCTTGAGAGTTTAGTTTAAGTCTTCAAACAAAAATTTATATATATATATATATGTAATACACATGTATGTATATGTGTGTATATATACATATATATTTATAGGAACAAAAACACTAATGTGAATATTACTTTTCATTCTTTCTCTACATATTTGTCACATCCACTGATTTTGACAAATACTTACATACTGAATTGTATGTGTGAAATTTACTCGTAAATTAAGTTAGGTTAGGAGGAATTTTTTACTTCATGTCTTTCATTGTTGTTATAATAAACCCTCCATAGGTAATGATATGTTTAACCATACTAGATTAGGTCAGTGCTGAATGAATAAAGGAGTCCATGTATGCTTGGTAATACCATACCTTTTCTTATGCTGCTATGTTTCTTTCAAATTCTTTCTTTACATTTTCCTCTAATGATTTACTTAATTTTAAGAATGGGAATATAAATACTATATGCCACATATTATGAATATGTAGTGTGTCATATGTAATGCTTCCAAAGACTAATTATTTCATAATCTATTGGTGGATTTGAAAAATATAAGTAGGTACATTATCATACTTAAAGTGTAATAGGCTAAGTTAATGATAATAAATATGATTATTTTTAGATATTACTATTAAGGCACTCAGCCCCAAAATTGTTGTGACTTATTTCTTAACTTCTTTCATCCCCGTGTGTTAGGTTTATTGAGGTATAGTTTACCCAGAATGAAATGTGTAAGTCTTAAGTATATCTTTTGATCAATTTTGACATACATACAGATATATATATGTGTGTGTGTGTATATATATATGTATATTTACCTTGACTCTTACTAAGAACATTTTATCACCCCAGAAGTTCCTTTATACCATTACCCATTGAATTATTCCCTCAAAATGACCAATGATATGATTCCCATCACAATAGATTGATTTTGCCTGTTTTAAAACTTCATAGAAATGAAATGATAAAACATGTTTTCTGTATTGTATAGCTTTGTTCACTCAGCATAATATTTTTGAGAATAACCCATGTTAACTATACCAGTAGTTCATTCATTTTAATGCTGAGAATTATTTCATGGCATGAATGTATTATAGTTTATTCATTGTTGTTAATGGCCATCTGGGCTGTTTCCAGTTTGCCTGTTATGAGTAAAACTGCTATTAGCATAGGCATGCAAGGCTTTTAGTGGAACGTGTTTTCACTCTGTCTAAAAAAAAATACATAAAAGTTTCTGGGACATTGAGTAGATGTGTGTTTACATTTTTAATAACATAGCAAACAATTTACAAAGAATTTATACATTTTTACACTCTCAAAAACAATGTCTGACAGTTCCAGTTACAGGATGTCCTTGCCAACATTTAACGCTGTCTAGGTTTTGTTTTAGCAATCCTAGTAGATATATAGTAGTATATCATGGTAATTTTAATTCCATCTCCCTAATGGCTAGGATTGCTTAATGGCCATTTAGATACCTTCTCTTGTGAAATGTCTATTAAAGCCTTTTGTCTGTATTGTTGGATTGTCTTTATATTATTCAGTTGTAGAAATTCTTTATATATTCCAAATAAAAATATTTTATCAAATATATGTAATTTAGATATTTTTCTCAGTCTTGACTTGCCTATTTATTTTTAATGGTACCATTTGATAGGCTGACATTTTTAATTTTATGAAGTCAGTTTATCATTTTATTCCCTATGGTTACTGCTTTCAATGTCTGCTTTTAAAAACATTTGCCTCCCCTAAGGTCATGAAGACATTCTTTAGTGTTTTCTTCTACGAGCTTTATAGCACTAACATTTGCATTTAGGTCTATTTTTCATCTCAAATTAAATTTTATGTAGGGTATGAAGAACTGAAGGTCATTTTTTACAATACAGATTTCCAGTTGCTCAAGCACTATTCTTTGAAGACTGTTTATTTTCTCCATTAAATTGATTTGATCTCATAATAAAAACTAATTTCATTTGTTATGTGTGAATCTATGTCTGGACACCATTATTTCACTTGATCTGCTTTGTCTTACACTATCTTGAATACTGGAAGTTCAGAGTAAGCCTTAGAATCAGATAATTTCTTCAACTTTGTTCTTCATTTCCTTTTTTTTTTTTTTTTAACTTTTAAGTTCAGGGGTACATGTGCAGGTTTGTTACATAGGTAACTGTGTATCATGGGTGTTTGTTGTACAGATTGTTTCATCACCCAGGTATTAAGCTTTGTACTCATTAACTGGTTTTCTCAATCTTCTCCTTCCTCCAACACTCCTCCTGTTGGCCCCAGTATCTGTGTTCCCCTCTATGTGTCTATGTGTTCTCATAATTTAGCTCCCACTTATATGTGAGAACATGCAGTATTTGGTTTTCTGTTCCTGCCTTGGTTTGCTAAGGATAAGGGACTCCAGCTTCATCCGTGTATATGTAAAGGACATGATCTCATTATTTTTCATGGCTGCATAGTGTTCCATGGTGTGTATATACCACATTTTCTTTATCCAATGTGTAATTGATGGGAGTTTAGGTTGATTCTATGTCTTTGTGACTAGTCCTGCAATGAACATATGCATGCATGTGTTTTTATAATAGAATTATTTATATTCCTTTGGGTATATACACAGTAATGGAATTGCTGGGTCAAATGGTATTTCTATCTTTAGGTCTTTGAGAAATCACCACATTGTCTTCCACAATGTTTACACCAATTTACACTCCACCAACAGTGTATTAGCACTCCTTTTTCTCCATAACTTCACCAGCATCTGTTATTTTTAGTTTTTTTTTGTTTTTTTCTTAGATGGAGTCTCACTCTTTCACCAGACTGGAGTGCAGTGACACAATCTCAGCTCACTGCAATCTTCAACTCCGTGGTTCAAGTGATTCTCTTGCCTCAGCCCCCTGAGTAGCTGGGATGACAGACATGTGCCACCACACCCAGCTAATTTTTTTGTATTTTTAGTAGAGACAGGGTTTCACCATGTTAACCAGGTTGGTCTCGATCTCCTGACCTTCTGATCCACCTGTCTCAGCCTCCCAAAGTGCTGGGTTACAGGCATGAGCCACTACACCCAGCCTTTTTTTTTAACAGCCATTTTCACTTGTGTGAGATGGTGTGCCATTGTGGTTTTGATTTACATTTCTCTAATAATCAATGATGTTGAGCTTTCTTCCATGTGATTGTCAGCCACATGTATGTCTTGTTTTGAAAAGTGTCTGTTCATGTTCTTTGCCCACTTTTTAAAAGGGGTTGTTTTTCTCTTATAAATTTGTTTGTTTCCTATAGATGCTGGATATTAGACTTTTCTTGGATGCATAGTTTGCAAAAATTTCCTCACATTCTGTAGGTTGTCTGTTTACTCTGTTGATAGTTTCTTTTGCTGTGCAGAAGCTCTTTAGTTTAATTAGATCTCATTTGTCAATTTTTGCATTTTTGTAATTGCCTCTGGTGTCATCATTATGAAATCTTTGCCTGTGCCTGTGTCCTGAATGGTATTGCCTAGGTCATATTCCAGAATTTTTATAGTTGTGGGTTTTACATTTAAGTCTTTAATATATCTTAAGTTAATTTTTGCATATGATATAAGAAAGGGATCCAGGTTTAGTATTCTGTACATGGCTTGTCAGTTATCTTACAATCATTGATTGAACAGGGAATCTTTTCCCCATATCTTGTTTTTGTAAGGTTTGTTGAAGACCAGATAGTTGTAGGTGTGCAGCCTTATTCCTAGGTTCTGTATTCTGTTTCATTGATCTATGTGCCTGTTTTTGTACCAGTGCTATGCTGTTTTAGTTACTGTAGCCCTGTAGTATACTTTGAAGTCAGGGAGAATGATGCCTCCAGCTTTGTTCTTTTTGCTTAGGATTCCTTGGCTATTTGGGCTCTCTTGGGGTTCTGTGTGAATTTTAAAATAGTTTTCTCTAGTTTTTTGAAGGATGTCCTTGGGAGTTTAATAGAAATAACATTGAGCCTATAAATTGTATGACCATTTTAATGATATCAATTTTTCCTATCCATGAGCATGGAATGTTTTTCCATTTGTTGGTGTCATCTCTGATTTCTTTGTGCAGTGTTTTGTAGTTCTCCTTGCAGAGATCTTTCACCTCACTAGTTAACTGTATTCCAAGGAATCATATTCTTTTTGAGGCAATTGTGAATGGGAGTTCATTTGTGATTTGGCTCTTGATTTGACTATTGTTGATGTGTAGGAATGTTAGTGAATTTTGCACATTGATTGTGTATCCTGAGACTTTGCTAAAGTTGTCGTTTATCATCTTCAGAATCTTTTTGGAAGTCACTATGGGGTTTTCTAGATATAGAATTATGTTGTCTGCAAACAGGGATGGGTTAACATCCTCTCTTCCTACTTGGATGCATTTATTTCTTTCTCTTGCCTGATTGCCGTGTCCAAGACTTCAATACTATATTGAAGAGGAATGTTGAGACAGGGAATAGCTGTCTTGTGCTAGTTTTCAAGAGGAATGTTTCCAGTTTTTGCCCATCTAATGTGATGTTGGCTCTGGGTTTGCCATTGATGACTCATTATTTTTAGATATGTTCCTTCAATGCCTACTTAATTGAGAGTTTTTAACACGAAAGGGTGTTGAGTATTATCAAAAGCCTTTCCTGTATCTATTGAGATAAAAATCACATTTATTGATTTGCATATGTTGAACCAACTTTGCATCCTAGGGATAAAGCCTACCTGATTGTGGTGGACAAGATTTTTGATGTGTTGCTGGATTCAGTTTGCCAGTATTTTATTAGGGATTTTTGCATCCATCTTCAACAAGGATATTGGCCTGCAGTTTTCTTGATTTGTTGTATCTCTGCCAGGTTTGGGTATCAGGATGATGCTGACCTCATAGAATGAGCTAGGGAGGAGTCCCTCTTCTTCAATTTTGGAATAGTTTCAGTAGGAATGGTACCAGCTTTTCTTTTTACATCTGGTAGAATTCAACTATGAATGCCTCTGATCCTGGGCTTTTTTTGGTAGTAGGCTATTTATTACTGACTCAATTTCAGAGCGCATTATTGGTCTGTTCAGAGATTTAATTTCTTCCTAGTTTGGTCATGGGATGGTATATGTGTCCAGGAATTTATCCATTTTCTAGATTTTCTGGTTTATGTGGGAAGAGGTGTTCATAATATTCTCTGATCGTTGATTGTGTTTCTGTGGGGTCAGTAGTAATGTCTCCCTTGTTGCTTCTGATTGTGTTTATTAAAATCTTCCCTATTTTCTTATTAGTCTAGCTAGAGGTCTATATATTTTATTTTATTTTATTTTTTTCAAAAAGTCCCCACAACTCCTGGATTATTTGCTATTTGAATTTTTGTTTTGTTTTGTTTTGGGGACTCAACCTCCTTTAGTTCAGCTCTGATTTTGGTTAATCTTGTCTTCTGCCAGCTTTAAGATTTGCTTGCTTTTGGTTCTCTAGTTCTCTTAGTTGTGATGTTAGAATGTTTGTTAACTTGAGATCTTTCTAACTTTTTGATGTGGGCACTAAATGAGGTATAAATTTCCCCTTAACACTGCCTTAGCTGTGTTCCAGAGATTCTGACATGTTGTATCTTTATTCTGATTAGTTTCCAATATCTTGTTAATTTCTGCCTTAATTTCATTGTTTACTCAAAAGTCATTTAGGAGCAGGTTATTCAATTTTCGTGTAATTGTATGGTTTTTAGTGAATTTCTTGTCTTGAGTTCTAATTTGATTGTGTTTTGGTTAAATAAATGATATGATTTTAGTTATTTTGCATTTGCTGAGGAGTTTTTACTTCTGATTATGTGATCAGTTATAGAATATGTGTTATGTGGTGATAAGAAGAATGTATATTTTGTTATTTTTGGGCAGAGCGTTCTATGGATATCAAGTCCATTTAATCCAGTGCTGAGTTTAGGTCCTGTATATCTTTGTTAATTTTCTGTCTTGATGATCTGTCTAATACTGTCAGTGGGTTGTTAAAATAGACCACTGTTATTGTGTGGGAGTCTAAGTCTCTTTGTAGGTCTTTAAATGCTCAATGAACTTCATTACTATCCATTTTCTGAATTTTATTTCTGTCATCTCAGCCATCTTAGCCCAGTTCCAAACCCTTGCTGGAAAGGTGATGTGTTTGTTTGGAGGAAAGAAGGCACGCTGGCTTGTTGAGTTTTCAGCATTCTTGTACAGTCTCTTTCTCATCTTTGTGGGCTTATCTACCTTCAATCTTTGAGGGTGCTGACCTTTGGATTGTTGTTTTATCTTTTATCCTATTTGATGACCTTGAGGCTTTGATTGTGGTATAAGGTGGATTCAACCAACTTGCTGCATTCCTGGGAAATTTTAGGGAGCCAACACTCAGCTCCCAGCTGCTGGACTGTGTCCTCTAACTCTGGGAGACTTGTATTGGGCCCCGTCTTTGTTTTCTGGCTCCTTGAGGTTTGAAGTCCACTGTCCTGGGGAAGCCAATGTGTGGTAGCTGCAGCAGAGTGTCCATAGATACAGGAGTGCCTGCCTCCCTGCAGGCATTCGCTAAACTGGAGGAGACAAAGCGGCTGAGATAGCACCAGAAGGCCCCTTCTGGAGAGTGTGTACCCAGTTGTGCTGGTGGTGGTGCTGGTTTGGAGTTGAATGCTGGCCAGTGTGAGTCTGGGTGCCTTCTCTATGATCCCAAAGCAGGAGTGATCAATCAGGGTGTGGGAGGATCAGTTGTTCTCTGTGCAGTGTTAGTGCAAGGGTGGGGCACAGGCAGGGGCGGGGCTTGCTGGCTCTGTGACCTCCAATGTTCTATCTAAAATGGCAGTCAGCACAGGGAGTATGGACAGATTGCATTATGGATTGCTGGTAGGGCAAGTAAAGCAAAACCCACCTGTGCAGAAGAGTGCCAGCAAAGTGATGTGGGGAGTTGCTGTGGGCAGAGAGGAAGCAACAGTATGGGGAGGGAGCATCCAGGCTGGTGTTTGGCTCTAGGAGCTGCCTCACTGGAGCTGTCTACCAGTCAGGTACGGCCCACCAGCACAGAAGCTGTGGTATGGGGCCCCAGGGTACCCAGGAGTGCTCTGTAAGCCCTGTAAGCACCACTTCTCTAAGCAGCTCTCCCTGCCACTCTAAGTGTCCGAGATAGTTGAGAGGTCCCGTACTACCAGGATTCCAGAGGGTTTTGGTGAGAGTGGGTTGCTCCTTGCCAGTTTAACTCACCCATTCCCCTGGAGTGGATGTATTTTCTAAATGAGTCCCAGTTCAGTAGCCCATGCAGAGTTCCCAGCTTTCTCCTCTTTCTGCCCAGCTTCTGTGTCTTCCTTCTGTCCACTCTAGGTGTCCTCCCTCTGAAGATCTGTTAAAAGCATGGAAGTCGTCCCAGTCTCTTCTGGAAGCTGTTTGTTCCACTTATCTGCATCTAGTCAACCATCTTTCCCTTAGGTTCTTCACTTTCAAGAGCTGTTTCAGTTATTCTTAATTTATATAAAATTTTTAGAATACTTGTCATTATGCATAGAAAAAAGTTTGCAAAAATTTTTATTGGGATTATATTAAACTCTTAGATCGATTTGCAAATAATTTACATCTTAATACTGAATCTTCCAGTCCTGCACATTTTATATCTTTAGATGTATTTGGATTTTTAAATTTAAAAAAATCAAGAGTGGGCTGGGTGTGACGGCTCATACCTATACTCCCACAACTTTGAGAGGCCTTCCAAAAAAAGACAGAGGCGAAAACTGAAAGAAAATCAACCGAACGCCAGCAACCAAACATGGAAGAAACAGAGATTTTGAGGAACTTAGAAAACAAAATCCCCCCAAATCCGTTGATGTTCTTAAATAGAAAATGCAATTTATTGCTTTCGTAAAATAAGATCAGAAAGCTATGATTTTCTTTTCAAGAAATGGTGTACAGGCTGGGCACAGTGACTCACGCCTATAATCCCAACACATTGGGAGGCTGAGGTGGCAGATCACTTGAGCCCAGGAATTCAAGAGCAATCAGGACAACATGGTGAAACACCGTCTCTACAGAAAATTAAAAAATTCACCAGGTGGGGTGGCATGCAAGTGTAGTCCCAGCTACTTGGGAGGCTGAGGTGGGAGGATTGCTTGAGCGTGAGAGGTTGAGTCTGCAGTAAGCTGTGACTATGTTACTGTGCTCCAGCCTGAGGGACAGAGCAAGACCTTGTATCAAATAAATAAATAAATAAATAAATAAATAAATAAATAAATAAATAAATAAAGTAAGTAAGTAAGTAAGTAAGTAAGTAAGTAAATGAAACAGGAACCACACACAAATTAAGGACTAGAAAACAAAATGGCTTAAATCTGTTCAATAATAGCCAGATAGCATTGCAATGATTTCAAAATTTTAACTGAAAGTGATTTCCAATCTATACTTCTATACACTAACGAACTCTAATAAAAATGATGAGACATTGTGTTGGGCCCCATCTTTGTTTTCTGGCTGCTTGAAGTTTGGAGTCAACTGTCCTCGGGGAGCCCATGTGTGGCAGCTGCAGCAGAGTGCCTGTGGATACAGGGGTGCCTGCCTCCCTGCGTGCATTCACTACACTGGAGGAGACAAAGCAGCTGAGGTAGCACCAGAAGGCCCCTTCCAGAGACTGTGTGAACAGTTGTGCTGGCGGTGGTGTTGGCTTGGGGTTGGATGCTGGACAGTGTGAGTCTGGGTTTATTCAGACATTTTCTTATCATCTGAATTCTCAAGAAATGCATCTCCCATGGACTATTTCTCTGGGAGTCATATAGAGATATGTTCCATAAATATGAGGGAGTAATCTAAGAAAGAGAGAATATGATACATTAGAAAAGAGGGTATCAAAATAGCAGAAATTTAAGAGAAATCTCCAGGATAGAAGTTAAATACTACATTACAATCACAACTATGAACTAGGTTGAAAAAAAAAAAAAGGCAAGCAGCTCAGATTGCAGCAACTCAGAAGATGAAATAGATTATCTGATGTATTTGGATATTCTTAGTGAATATTTAGGCAGTTTGGAGTTGAATTAGTAATATGTTTACAGGAAACTAAGCAAATATAATGAAACTATTACTAGTTGGGAAGGAAGACAAAACGCAGAAAAGAAAAAGTAATCATGCATACAATATGACTGCATTTTGAAGGGTATTGACATAACATGTAAACATCTAATAGTACTCTAACAAAATTACCATGTGAAAACATCAAGAGTGTAGGACAATTAAACTGACTTATGAGTTAGATGGAGGTAATGTGGTGGTGGAGTGAGTTAATAATGCTTGAAAAAGGCAAAATCTAAAAGTAGCAATTTAAGTATGTCATTTGTAAATATAATGGTAATGCTTCAAGTATAAATTAAAAATTGAGATTGTCTGCCTCCAGAAAAAGGAAAATGGGGAAGGTGAGAATAAGGAGAAGAACATTTTTTTGGTTACAAGTTAGACTACTTAAACTATGTGCATGCATACTTTGGTTTTAAAAAAATAATCTCTGTTAGAATCTTGACCAGAGGCAAAATGAAGATACTAATATGAATCGACTGAATTTGTTTCCTTCTAAATTAACATCTATAGTTTTAAAAGAGTTGGGGAATGTATGCTTTTATTTCAGAAATGCATCAATCTTACTCGCACAGTCTCTTAACACCTAGAATTTCTCCGGCCTCATCAGTTCCTAAAATCATATCTCCTAATATGTCTTGGACTTCAATTTCCTTATGGCAATGTTAGTTGCAGACATTTTGTTCTTAATATTATTGTTCATTATAAAGAAACAAACTGGAATTGAGGGAGCTCAATTTTCTCTGTTAATTTATTTATATCTGTAGAGGAATTATCTACTTCCCCTAACTCTGTGAATAACAAGCAAAGTATTTGATCATTCAACATTTTTGAAAGCCTCATTGAAAATATTTTTAAGACTCTCCCTGACTTCATGCCCTTTCTTTAATCTTTTAAACACATTTTTATCTATTCAATATTCAATCCTTTCAGAAAGTTCTGTGTAGTGGCACTGATAATTGTCTTCTTCAGTGTTCTCATATACAATTATACTTTAAAATTTTGGGTTATTTTTCTGTTGTGTGTGTGTGTGTGTGTGTGTGTTGTGTATGTTTACATGTGGGATTCAAATTAACCTAGATACTCCATTACGAATATTGTATTTCCTCCTTTCTCCTTTTGTAGCAGATGCTGTTTGTATTAGTCAGCTCTAGCTATTATAACAAAATTCCATAGACCGTTGGCTTAAGCAACAGACACATATTTCTCACAGTTCTAGAGACTGGGAAGTCCAAGATCCGGGTGGCAGCATAGTCAGGTTCTGATGAGGTTCTTCTTCCTGGTTTGCAAATAACTGTGTTGTTGTACTTGTTATATCCTCACATGGTGGTTCTAGAGAGCTCTAATCTCTTCATCTTATAAGTACACTCATCCCATAATGAGGCCCCAAACTCATGACTTCATCTAAACCTAATCACTTCCCAAAGGCCCCATCTCCAAAGACTATCACCTTGAAAGGGCTGTAATACATGAATTTGGGGGAGGCGGGAACACAAAGATTCATTCCATAATGGTTTTTATTTTATCTCTGGTCATTTTGTCATAATTTGATTTTTGGGAACTTCTAATATTTTGAGCTTCTTTCCTTTGAAATTCAAAGTAATCAGGCATATTCTAAGGCCAGATAGGGTAGAATTGTCACAGATATCAATTCTAGTAAATCCATCACTAAAATTATAACACCATTAGCCTTGTGGTTCTCAACATGGCTTCACATTAAAAGCACCTAGGGAGCTTTTAAAAATGGTCATGCCCTGCTCTGTCTCAGACTAATTGCATCACAGATGCCAGGGGTGGGGCTCAGGCATCAGTATAACAGCATTGAGAATCACCTATGAAAACTTTAAAATTGCTAATACTTAGATTTCATCCTTAACGATTCTAAATTAGATTTGCATAAAGTATGAGCATCAGACTGAGAGTCAAATGTTAACATTTGTTAGAAGAATCAAAGGGTGGGATTAAATTAAGCTAGGAAACAGCAGAATTGATGTTAATAATTTTATCACTTCTGTTTATATGGTTCATATGAAACCAAAGGTAAGAAAAACCCAAGTCTTCAAATGTATCTATTGTATTCAGTATTTAATATTAAAATTGCATACTAATGTAATTTAAATCACAAAATCATGTTTGGATTTGCAGTCTCCAAATTTACTCACCAAGTAGAAAGAAGAGAACTCACCAGTATTTGTCTTTTTGTCTAACTCTGCATAAGGTCTTCTTGATCCAAGGGTTCTTGAATGACACTGCCATGGAATTAACCTAGAGATATAAGGAGGATAATTCATGCTGCCAAACTGTTAGGATATAGAGTCTGTAGCATGAATTCCTAAATAATTGGTTATGTCTTCTGAACTTAGGGTTGGAGAAACTATTATGACAAATAACCAGATACTCTCTAGCTCTAGGGAGTGAAGGTTTATAACATAAAATGATAAAAATCACCTCGATTTGTTTCCCAAGAGCATCTTTTTTATCTTTAGGCTCTAGTGACATCAGAAATTCAACAAAAGTGTTTTAATAATTTACATCAATGAACTGATGTGGGCAAGATTTTTTTTTTTTAAATCAGGTTTTAAACTATATATCTTAGTTGGATTATCTCACCCATCCTTACCTGGAACACTTAGAAGAGGAAGTTTATTTTGAAATGGAGTTTACACCTATCTTATTTAAGGCCTGTTTCTTTTAAAGAACATTTCTGACAGACGAACAACTGATCTTAATTCTCTTGCATGTGAGAAACTCCTTTCAACCTACTTCTGCTCTGTTTTGGGAAGAAATTTTTGAAGGCCATAGTATAAAGGTGTGATGATAAATCAGTACTGAACAAAGATGGTTGAGAAGATAGAAATTTTTATCATCAAGTAGAACTGGGTGTAAAACAAAACAAATGAGATGAGAAAATAACATATCCGATAATTTCCTGGACACTTACACTCTCCCAAGACTAAACCAGGAAGAAGTTGAATCCCTGAATAGACCAATAGCAGGCTCTGAAATTGAGGCAATAATTAATAGCCTACCAACCAAAAAAAGTCCAGGACCAGATGGATTCACAGCTGAATTCTACCAGAGGTACAAGGAGGAGCTGGTACCAGTCCTTCTGAAACTATTCCAATCAATTGAAAAAGAGGGAATCCTCCCTAACTCATTTTATGAGGCCAACATCATCCTGATACCAAAGCCTGGCAGAGACACAACAAAAAAAGAGAATTTTAGACCGATATCCCTGATGAACATCAATGCAAAAATCCTCAATAAAATACTGGCAAACTGGATTCAGCAGCACATCAAAAAGCTTATCCACCATGATCAAGTGGGCTTCATCCCTGGGATGCAAGGCTGGTTCAACATTCGCAAATCAATAAATGTAATCCAGCATATAAACAGAACCAAAGTCAAGAACCACATGATTATCTCAATAGATGCAGAAAAGGCTTTTGACAAAATTCAACAGCCCTTCATGCTAAAAACTCTCAATAAATTCGGTATTGATGGAACAGACCTCAATAAGAGCTATTTATGACAAACCCACAGCCAATATCATACTGAATGGGCAAAAACTGGAAAAAATCCCTTTGAAAACTGGCACAAGACAGGGATGCCCTCTCTCACCACTCCTATTCAACATAGTGTTGGAAGTTCTGGCCAGGGCAATCAGGCAAGAGAAAGAAATAAAGGGTATCCAGTTAGGAAAAGAAGAAGTCAAATTGTCCCTGTTTGCAGATGACATGATTGTATATTTAGAAAACCCCATCGTCTCAGCCCAAAATCTCCTGAAGCTGATAAGCAACTTCAGCAAAGTCTCAGGATACAAAATTAATGTGCAAAAATCACAAGCATTCTTATACACCAGTAACAGACAGAGATCCAAATCAGGAATGAACTTCCATTCACAATTGCTTCAAAGAGAATAAAATACCTAGGAATCCAACTTACAAGGGATGTAAAGGACCTCTTCAAGGAGAACTACAAACCACTGGTCAGTGAAATCAAAGAGGACACAAACAAATGGAAGAACATACCATGCTCATGGATAGGAAGAATCAATATCGTGAAAATGGCCATACTGCCCAAGGTTATTTATAGATTCAATGCCATCCCCATCAAGCTACCAATGAGTTTCTTCACAGAATTGGAAAAAACTGCTTTAAAGTTCATATGGAACCAAAAAAGAGCCCGCATTGCCAAGACAATCCTAAGTCAAAGGAACAAAGCTGGAGGCATTAGGCTACCTGACTTCAAACTATACTACAAGGCTACAGTAACCAAAACAGCATGGTACTGGTACCAAAACAGAGCTATAGACCAATGGAACAGAACAGAGTCCTCAGAAATAATACCACACATCTACAGCCATCTGATCTTTGACAAACCTGAGAAAAACAAGAAATGGGGAAAGGATTCCTTATTTAATAAATGGTGCTGGGAAAATTGGCTAGCCATAAGTAGAAAGCTAAAACTGGATCCTTTCCTTACTCCTTATACGAAGTTTAATTCAAGATGGATTAGAGACTTAAATGTTAGACCTAATACCATGAAAACCCTAGAAGAAAACCTAGGTAGTACCATTCAGGACATAGGCATGGGCAAGGACTTCATGTCTAAAACACCAAAAGCAACAGCAGCAAAAGCCAAAATGGACAAATGGGATCTAATTAAACTGAAGAGCTTCTGCACAGCAAAAGAAACTACGATCAGAGTCAACAGGCAACCTACAGAATGGGAGAAAATTTTTGCAATCTACTCATCTGACAAAGGGCTAATATCCAGAATCTACAAAGAACTCAAACAAATTTACAAGAAAAAAGCAAACAACCCCATCAAAAAGTGGGCAAAGGATATGAACAGACATTTCTCAAAAGAAGACATTCATACAGCCAACAGACACATGAAAAAATGCTCATCATCACTGGCCATCAGAGAAATGCAAATCAAAACCACAATGAGATAGGATCTCACACCAGTTAGAATGGCAATCATTCAAAAGTCAGGAAACAACAGGTGTTGGAGAGGATGTGGAGAAATAGGAACACTTTTACACTGTTGGTGGGATTGTAAACTAGTTCAACCATTATGGAAAACAGTATGGCGATTCCTCAAGGGTCTAGAACTAGATGTAGCATATGACCCAGCCATCCCACTACTGGGTATATACCCAAAGGATTATAAATCATGCTGCTATAAAGACACATGCACGCGCGTGTTTATTGTGGCACTATTCACAATAGGAAAGACTTGGAATCAACCCAAATGTCCATCTGTGACAGACTGGATTAAGAAAATGTGGCACATATACACCATGGAATATTATTCAGCCATAAAAAAGGATGAGTTTGTGTCCTTTGTAGGGACATGGATGCAGCTGGAAACCATCATTCTTAGCAAACTATCACAAGAACAGAAAACCAAACACCGCATGTTCTCACTCATAGGTGGGAACTGAACAATGACATCACTTGGACTCGGGAAGGGGAACATCACACATCGGGGCCTATCATGGGGAGGGAGAAGGAGGGAGGGATTGCATTGGGAGTTATACCTGATATAAATGATGAATTGCTGGGTGCTGATGAGTTGATGGGTGCAGCACACCAACATGGCACAAGTATACATATGTAACAAACCTGCACGTTATGCACATGTACCCTAGAACTTAAAGTATAATAAAAATAAATAAATAAATAAATAAATAAAATCAAGTAAAATAGTGTGCAAATTAAAAAAAAAGAAAAAGAAAAAAAAAGAAAATAACATATCCATAGAAATATAAGTAGATATATGGGTGGTGATAAAACAAATCAGGAGTTAACCCAACTTCTTTGTAGGAATTGAAGTAAGGGAGGGTTAGAGAGAAGTTCTGATGCACTGTGAGGTATAAGGTACTGCAAGTGGAATAAGTAAGGAAAGAAATTTCAATAAATCCTACGATGGGTCATAAAGTAAATCAGTCGTCTTGAGATTTGTTCAGGAGATGCCAATAATGAGAGACATTTCTATTATGTTTTGTTGCTGATATGTGCTAGTTTTTCCAACCTTTTTAAAAACATTTGTTCATCAGTATTGAGATATACTGTAAACAATATAGTGTACAAAATACACTAGTGTACGTCTACATGTCAGTAAATTTTACATATTTATATACTAATGTAAACATGAACAAGAGCAAGATATATAACATTTCCTGAAACCCATAAAGTTACCTAGCATTCTTTCCCAGTCAGTGGTATTCTATTAAAGTTAACTGGTATACTTTGGTTGTGACTTTCTTTTACTATCAATTAGTTGGGCAAGTTCTTGGTGTTTGTACAAATTTAATGATGCATTAAGTACTCTTTGTGCAGCTTCTTAAGCTCAACAAAATGTTGATACATAATCTATGTGGTTGAATGTAGAGTGCATTACTTTTACTGCTGTTTGGTAATTCATGGTTTGAAAATATCACGTATTTATTCATTTTCTTTTTGATAAATATTTGGATTGTTTACCACTCAGGACTATTGAGATTAGGGTGTTATGAAGATTTTATACAAATCTTCTTATGATCATATATTTTCATTTAAAATATTCATATATTTCTTTTAAATTGAGAGTATAATTAGAAATGGAATTTCTGTTTCAGTTGTTCTGTAATGACAACACTTAATGTAGTCAGACTTTTCATATATAGCTATTCTTTTGGGTATTCAGTGTTATCTCACTGGGAGCTTTTATTTGCATTTTCTTGGCAATATGCAGCATTTTCCCATATGCTTATTTGGATATCTACTTTTACAAAATATCTGCTCTCATCTTATCTTTCACATATATGAAATACATATATTCATATTTATTCAATTAGATGTCTACAAGTTCTTATCAGACATTATGTATTATGAAAGCCTTTTCTCAATGTGTGAGTTGTCTTTCACGCCTTTAATTATACATTTGATTTAAAAGTTTCAATCCTATTAAAATCTAATTTATAAATTATTAGATAATTAATGTTTTGTGTCAAATTTAGTACAATTTTTTCTACACGAAGTCATGAAGATATGTTTCTATGTTTTCTTCTAGAATACTAGTTGCTTTACCTTTTGTATTTGGGCCCGTGCTCCAAATCAAATTAATTAGATGAGTGTTATAATATACAGGCAAGGTTTATTTTTAAAATTAATATTCAATTGCCACAGCATCGTTTCTTGAAAAATTACTGTGATGTTTTTGTTATAAGTTAAAGGACATTTTATTTGAGAGTCTATTTGCAGACTTCTGTTCCAGTATTATTCATATCATTGCACAAACACCCTATTATCCTAATTACTTTAATTCTATAATGAACCACAATTGGATGGTATCTGTGACTTTTCCTTTTCTAGAAGTTTATCTTGGATATGGCAAGTCCTTCAATTTTCTATATGACTTTTAAAGTATTTTATGTTTCCACATACAAAAAAAACTTGCTGGTTTGTTGCTTGGAATTATATTGAACCTATAGGTGAATTTGAAAATAATTTATCTCTTAACAATAATGGATCTTTCTAAATATGAGTAAATATGGATCTACTAATTATTATTAGTATAATAATTAATTATTATATTCTGCTTTAGTTTCTTTCAATAATTATTTGAAGTGTCCAGTTTGTAGTAATTCACATGTTTTATTAGATTTGTATACAGACACAATTATGTTGATTTTTTCTTATATGATATTTTTATGTTAACTCCACTTTTGAATAGCTTTTTGGTAATATCTTGAAATGCAATTGATTTTTGCATATTGACCTTCGTTCAAGTGATTATGTTAAATCCACTAGTTATTTAGAATAGCTTGATATTTGTTAGTTTTGAGTACTCTGCACATAAAATTATGTCACTTGCAAAAAAAAAAATCAGTTTACTCCTTTTTCTTTGTACTTAACATTTCTTTTTCTTGCCTTATGATATAGGTAACATTACCAGTGTAAGGCAAAAAAGAAGTTATCACAATAGATATCCTCATATTGAGGAAAGTTTTTAACATTTTTAACATTGAGAAGGATGTTAGTTTTAGATTTTCTGTATTTTAGATACCCTTTATCAAATTATGTGTGAGAGTTTTTGTAATACATGAGTGCAAAAGTGTTATATTCTTCTTCTGAATCCATCCAAATGAGTATGTAAATATGTACATACACAGACATACTCACACACATATATGTAGTGAATTATACTCCGATTTTCAAATATTAGTCTTACCTTGTGTGTGAAATAAATCTTACTTTGTCAGATGGATTATCCTTTTTAAAAATAACTGGATTCAGTTTTATTTTATTTTGTTTTAGGATTTTTGCATCTAAATTCACACTGATAGGAGCTTATAATTGCCTTTCTCTCTCTCTCTCTCTCTCTCTCTCTCTCTCTCTCTCTCTCTCTCTCTCTCTCTCGTCTCTCTCTCCTTCCCTTCCTCCCTCCCTCCTTCCTTTTTTATTTTTTTGAGACAGGATCTCACTCTGTCACCGAAGCTGTAGTGCAGTGGAGTGATCATGAGTCCATTGCAGCCTCCATCTCCTTAGCTCAAGCAATCCTCCTGCCCCAGCCTCCAGTATAGCTGGGACTACAGGCATGCACAAAGACACCCTGCTAATTTTTTAAAAACATTTTTGTAGAGACAAGGTCTCGCTATGTTGCTGCCCAGACTACTCTCAAACTTCTGGACTCAAGATTTCCTCCTGCCTTAGACTTCCAACATGAGCCACCACTGTGCCCAGTCTGTTTTTCTTATAATATTCTTCTCAGGCCTTAGTGTCAGGACTATACTTACCTCATAAAATAACTTGAAAATATTTCTTTCTTTTCTACTTTCTGAAAAATTTCGTGAGGATTGGTATTATTCTAACATAAATTAAACTGTGTAGTCATCTGTGCCCAAAGTTTTGAGAGAACATTTTAAATTATTGTTTGAATTCCTTCAATACATGGATTATTCAATTTTCCACATTTTTGTACCATTTTCAGCAGACAAAACTGTGTTCTGAAGAAATTTTTTCATTTCATCTGGGATGTTAAACATATTGGCAGTAAGTTATTCATAATATCATCTTATGATTTTAGAGTCTGTAGAAATTTTAGTAGTGTTTGCCTCTGCATTTTTGATATTAGGAATTAATATTCTTGTTATCTCCTTGATCAAATTTACTAGGAGTGTATCACTCTTATTAATATGATGCTCTCAGTCTCGCAAAAGTACAAATGTTCAGATATCTCACAAATTTTCACCAATCTCTCATTGTTAAGGTATAGGAAGGTGCGGATGCAGAATTTTATGGTAACCATTTTGGTTTATCCTAAAGTTCCTTTTTATTACAATCATCTAACTTAGAGATATAATATTTAAATTGGCCGGGCGCGGTGGCTCAAGCCTGTAATCCCAGCACTTTGGGAGGCCGAGACAGGCAGATCACGAGGTAGGGAGATTGAAATCATCCTGGCTAACACGGTGAAACCCCGTTTCTACTAAAAAGTACGAAAAACTAACTGGATGAGGTGGCGGGTGCCTGTAGTCCCAGCTACTCGGGAGGCTGAGGCAGGAGAATGGCGTAAACCCACGAGGCGGAGCTTGCAGTGAGCTGAGATCGCGCCACTGCACACCAGGCTGGGTGACACAGGGAGATTCCGTCTCAAAAAAAAAGGAAAAAAAAAGAAAAAAAATAATATTTAAATTAACTTGCATAGAATTAAACATCAAGAATTATCAGAACATTAATATTCATTTCTAATTTGAAGTTTAAGAACTACAAAGTCAGCAGTGCTTCTCTATGGTGGATACCTATATGCATAAATAAAGCAAGCATAGAATGTGACTAAACTAGCAAACTAAAGCTATTTTGACTCATTTCTATTGTCAGAGCAACTCATTTCTCCTTTTTGTGAGGATGGAGAAATGGGCAATAGGTTGATACTGAAACATGTACTAGCAAGGAAGGAGGCCTCACAGCTTTGAAATGACTCCTAACATATTCATAATCTAATAAATTATGCAAATAAGAAAAAAGAAAGTAAGAGTCAAATGTGCCCTTAAGAACTGTAGATTATTCATTTGTGTGTTTTTATGTCATTTATTTAGTCACACATTCATGGAACAAATATATTTCATGAGTAAGATTGGAGAAGGTTAAAAGATAAGCTTTCTTCTGTATGTCACTAATTGGGATAATGAATTTTAAATACTTTAACAGTTTGATTTTCATATCTAAATGAATATTTTCAATTTGCAGTTTTGAGGTCCTAAAACCTAGGAAATCTCATTTCTCTAAATTTTGAAAATAACCCTGAAAGATTAGTGTGAGATAAAGAGAGAGTTTGTTTTGAGGATAACAATGCATCATAAAATTAGACTGTACTTTGAATCAATTGCTATAATCATGTGTTAGAACATTAATTTAAATGTTCTTACATTAATTTTTGAGTAAGAAACACACTGCAGTGGCTATTTTTATTCTTGATCTTGACCTCTTTATAGAAAAAGAAAATAAAACTATCATTTACTTAAGAGAGACTATTATTTAGCCAGATCTCAATGGAATAAATAAAGGTGCACACAAAAACTTCTTACAAAGACTGTTTTATTGGCCAGGTACAGTGCTTCATGCCTGTAATACCAGCACATTGAGAGGCCAAGGCAGGTGCATCCCTTGAGGTAAGAAGTTTGAGACCAGCCAGCCAACATGGTGAAATGTGGTCTCTACTAAAAATACAAAAATTAGCCAGGCATGGTGGCTCACACCTGTAATCCCAGCTACTCGGGAGGCTGAGGTGGGAGGCAGAGGTTACAGTGAGCCGAGATCGCACTGTTGCACTCCAACCAGGGAGACAGAGCTGGGCAACAAAGTGAGACTCTGTCTCAAAAAAAGAAAATGCATGTTTTATTGATTTTTTTATAATTATGAATTCATGATTTGTAGCTTGCCATTCACTCCATGAATTCTTTAATTTTGACCGGTGGGGAGGAAGAAAAAAGGGCTAGGGGTAGGAAGAGAGAGAGCAGAGAGAAGAAAGAAGAGAAAGAGGAGAATAAGGACAGAAAAGAAAAAGCGAGGAAAAAAGTAGGGAATTACCCAGTTAGAATGTGATCAGACTGACTCAATAGTGAAAATCATCTGATTATTTAAAGAAAAATTCAAATAGAAATGTCAGTTTCAATTTAATTTAACATTTTCATGCCCATACGTAGTGAAAGGATCTATTACTAAGTGTTGTCAATTGTACCGTCATCCTATAAAGATGAAGTTTAAAATCATACTAATTATGGCTCAAATTTTTTTTGAATGAATGAAGCTACCACCAAGTCTATATTAGTTGAATTTATGTGTTGCAGTCAGCGTTTGCTTCTTACCACAATTTATCAACTCAATCCAATAGAAAACATTGAGCAATCTCTTTCCAAGGAAAAACATAAGATTTTGGCTACTCCTTGTTTTCTTGTGTTGCCTGTGATTTGTTTATCTTTATTTTTGCTACTGTTCTTTGAGATTGGTTCCAAATTCATAAAAAATATGTCCTACATGTTTGCATTTCTTCTAAGCTATTTTGAATGCCCAAGACCACTTAAGCCCAAACATACATTTTTAGGAAGTATCTTGTAGATGTCTCATTTAAAATATTTTTGTTGTAAGTTTGAATGTTTAAGGAGTGTCCTGTTGATATGGTTTGACTATATCCCTACTCAAATTTCATCTTGAATTTTAGCCCCTATAATTCCCACATGGTGTGTGAGGGATCTGGTAGGATGTAATTGAATCATGGGGGCAGGTTTTTCCTGTGCTGTTCTCATGATAGTAAGTCTCATGAGACCTGATGATTTTATAAAGGTCAGTTCCCCCTGCACAGGCTCTCTTGCCTGTTGCCATGTAAAACCTGCCTTTGCTCCTCCTCCTTCTGCCATGATTGTGAGGCCTCCACAGCCATGTGGAACAGTGAGTCCATTAAACCTATTTTTCTTTAAAAATTACCTGGTCTTGGTTATTTCTTCATGGCAGTATAGAAATGAACTAATACACTGCTATATTGCAGTTACAGGTCTTCTTCTAAATAAAGATTTGCTCTTAATTTCTCGATTTTCTTTAGTTGAGAAATAAAGATGTAATTACTTTTTGCAGTTTAGTATAAAATATCAGAAGTTAACAGTTCAGGAATGATTCCGACAATTATAATCACAACTCTAGAGCTGGTGCTGCAGTTATTAATAAATACATAAAATAAATGTATTAAAAAAACACATCTATGAATTCACAAAAGAATTTTCAGTAATTGGTGAAAATGCAATTATTTGGTAATACAAAGGAAATTCCCTGTAAATAGACCAAGGGTAGCAAAATATTAATGTCTTTAAGGTACCATTAGAGTCACAGGGAGAATTTGATAAAATGTAGATTCTTGCTATACTCAAAACTGCCTGAATCAAAATCTCTAAGCACAATTTGGGAAACGTACTGATGCAGGATTTTTCTCATCACCTTCACCTAACTCACAGCAGGGGTGCCCCCTCTACTTGGCCTGCCACACTTGCACTCAGTCCCTTGTGGGAGGGAACACATGAGCAAGTGAGTAAAGTATCCAGCCAGCAGCTCTGGGCACTGACAGAGGAGCAAGCTCCATGCAAGGCTCATGACCAGACCAGGTGCGAGGATGGCTGTGACCCTGAAGCCCTAGAGTGTGTTACAGTGCTCCTTTAGTTCCACCATCCCCAGTGTGATGGATGGTGGCATGTTAGCAGCTCAGCTGGGTCCTTGTCTTGTTGCATGGGGCAGCTGTCCTCCACCAGAATGGGCAAAGACCAGTGTGGCAACCTTTTCTGGGTACCCCGACTTGGTGGGTCCTGAGCTCTTTTCCATCATCCTAAAGAAATGAGGTCACATGGACAGTTGAATGTTGGTGAAGGCAGAGAATTTTCTTGAGCGGTGAAAATGGCTCTCAGCAGAGAGGGGTGCTAGGGAGGGAACAGAAAGGACAGGTTGTCTTCCCCTATGTCACATTGTTTCCTGTCTCTTGCCTGAAGTCAGGCCATCTCCTCCTCTACTGACTGACTCTGGCTGGGGTCTTTATAGACACAGGATGGGGAGTGCGTGTGATTGGTTGGTGAGTATGAAAAAAGGTTAAAGCGAAGACATCATTCAAAGGTGGGTAAGACAGTGTAGAAAAGCAACTAGGAAAGGGTAGGTATATTTAAATAGGTGAAAGGTGGGGATCAATCAGAGGAATGTGCACCAAACAGAAAGACAAGTTCTCAATCTGGTTGAAGGATTTAACTCTTAGCTTGGTTTTGGGGCTTTAAACTAGTCTTCAGCTTGGAGGTGGGGTTTCATTGTGTGCTTTCTCCTATCTGCCTCGGCATTTGGCTGCCTCGTGTCACTATCTATAAATATCAAGAACGTTTTTCAGGTGATTTTGTAATCCCAGCAAAATTTGAGAACGTATGCTATGGAGGAAAACTTTATAGAAAAATTCTGAGGCATTACATTGTTTCTGGATTGGGGTAGAAGATAAAAAGAAATATATAGCATTTATTATAAGTCTGTTAGGTACCTTCATTGAATGATGACATTTTTTCTTGTGAATTTCTATATAACCCAACAACTTTACCTGGTAGATGTCAAAAATTCAATATTAAAGATGGAGACACCTGAAATTAAACATTTTGGTGTAGATTGCTATTCATAGGAAAACCCAGAACTGTAATTCATGTTCTGATTATTCTAACACTCAACTCCACCAAACTAAGGTTTTATTCACTAATATTTAAAAGTGAATATTTTAGGAATGTTTCCTCAGTGATTTTTGTATCACATCCAGGCTGTGATTGAAAATAAAGAAAACTGTCTCCAGCAATTCTGAGCAGCTCAGTCACCAGATGCTATCTAAGACCTTGATCCATTTTCCATGAGCCATTTAGGGAAAAGTATCCTTTCTTAATTAAGAAGGTTTTACACTAATACGTCAGAAGGATTGATGTAGGCTACATGCCAACCAACCATATTATCTGTTGCTCTCCTTATAATTCAATAAAACCTTGCTATTTAGACCACTGTTACGTTTATATTTAACTCTTTCTCTCTGTATCCTTCACCGCATTTTTGAGTTTGGGTCATGATTTCCATACAACATTTTGAAATTAGAGCATTTCTAATGCTCTAAACAAAACAAAACAAAAATAAAATAAAATAAAATAAAGAAAGGGAAGTTGTTGCTGCCAGACATGGTAGCTCACACCTGTAATCCCAGCACTTTGGGAGGCCAAGGCAGGTGGTTCACTTGAGGTCAGGAGTTTGAAACCAGCATGGCCAACATGGTGAAACACGATCTCTACTAAAAATACAAAAATTAGCCAGGTGTGGTCGTGGGCGCCTGGAATCCCAGCTACTCTAGAGTCCGAGGCAAGAAAATCAATTGAACCTGGAAGGCAGAGGTTGCAATGAGCCGAGATCATGCCACTGCACTCCAGCCTGAGTGACAGAGCGAGACTCAGTCTCAAAGAAAAAAAAAGAAAACTTGTTGCCCCAAAATGGACATATTCACAAATCTTAAGAGAAAGTCTTGCTATATATATATCTCTCTCTGTGTGTGTGTGTGTGTGTGTGTGTGTGTGTGTGTGTGTGTGTATACACATAAAGGAAGTCATCCAGATAAAGGATTAGATTAATTATGTACTAAATATTGTCTTTACATAGTTGGAAACTTTAAGGATGCTAGAAGATATTCATAAGTTCAGCATATAAACTCTATAAGCTTGTAAATGACTTACAAAAATATATGAAACTGAAAAGAGATACTTTGGTAGAAAAACGTGAAGAAAACCCTAACAATTAGAAATGAATTTTTAATTAAATGCCTACAAAAGATATAAATTATCTGTGTCTAAACCTCTTGCTCATGTACCTAGTCACATTTTCAACATTGTTACTTTTTATTAATATTCAGGTAAAATAAAGACATAAACAAGACTTTATTTTATGGAAGATTATTCAACATGATCTCTGAAATTACAGTAAGTCAGCAGTCACACTCCACATACATATTGTACCATCCTGTCCTACTAGGACATTGAAAATGTATTTGTTTTTGTTTTGGTTAACAGTAAAAATGATCAAATGTTTCTTGTGACTTATACAAGGAAATTTCCAAGTAAAAATCTTTCAAAATAGAAAATATATATTAATCTATAGTGGTAAGAAGAGAAAGTTGATTACAGCGGGGCATGGAAAACATTTGGAGGTGATTAAAATATTATGTGTCTTGATTGTTGTGTGAGAACAGTGTATATATTTGTCAAAACTCAATAAGTATACACTTAAAATGGGTGCAGTTCATTTTATATAAATTATACCACAATGATGTTGATAAAATAGAAGAGAACGTTAGAAAAATAAGTCAGTTCAGGAAGAAATCACAATTTCCTTTAAACTTTCCAGTCCACAAGTGAGGTTTCTGTTCAAGACATCATCAATGTCTTCAGTCTCACCATACCCTCTGCAATTATGCTCAGACCAAATGTGCATAACTCCATCTCTTATTTTACACCTACACAAACCCTCTATTTAAGAGCACCATCTCCATGACATGACTTACTCATTTCTGACTTTCTCTTTTTCCTCATAATATGCTTTCTACCTACTATCCATCCTCTCTATTTATCCATAACTACCTGTTCATAAACTTCCCATCTGACACCTTTCTTTTCCCATGAAATCTCCTTGGCCTCTTAAAAAAGAGTCTTACTTAAAACTTTAACCTTAAGATTTTATTACCACCACCCTTCTATGTCTATATTTATCTCTTTGGCTATTAATGCATGCCTCATTCCAACTGGGTTTTAACCTTCCTAATATCAGGTATGTCATTTTATAGCTATCAAATTCTCTGCCATGTTTTGCATATGATAGGTTCTCTCTCATTATCTGTTGATTTATGATCTACATGTTATAAACAGCTTTACATTATGTGGAGATAAAAGATGTCAAGGAGCCAAAGACATATTGTTTCTACTTTTGCAGATGGGGAATGTGGATAACTACAATTAGGAACAAAAGAGAAACATAATGAATCAGTTTGATAGCAAATAATAACACAAGAAAGTATTCTTTCCTTTTCTCATATAGTTCAATGGAACAATGTGGATGAAGAATGATGGAGGAAGAGATAAGAATATTGTAATTACAGTTACCTTCAATTCCATCATATTAATTTAGAAACCCTGGCGAGTATGCTCCACAGGAGACAGAAAATGATGAATGTGGCAAATTACTGCTTCCTGTAGCAATGTGGGGGTATATCTTGAACTGATTCTTATCCATGGTCAAAGCAGGACCAGCAAATTAGTGTCACCAAAGTGAAGCCTTTCCAATTTAATTATATCAGGTGGGACCATGAAATCGAAGCCATTTATTTACAAAACACAATTTATAACTTTCAGGAAATTGGCCGGAAAACTAATTCAAGAAAACAAGTGAGTCATGCACATTAGAGAATGGAAACCATAAGAAAAAAATGGATGTAGAGGATGCTCATTATTTATCATCGTCTTTATTCTCTCTCTCTCTGTCCTATCTATCTATCTATCTATCTATCTATCTATCTATCTATCTATCTATCGACAGCATGGGTTTGAATTGCATAGACCCACTTATATGTGGATTTTTCCCAACCAAATGGGGATCAAAAATAGAGCATTAATGGGATACAAAGCCTGCATATATGTATGGCTGACTTTGTATATGCAGGTTCTGCAGGGCAGACTGAGGGACTTGGGTATCCACAGATTTTGGTATCTGCAGGCTTCCTGGAGCCAATCTTCCACATATACCAAGGAACAACTATATATATATATATATATATATAATAAAACTGATAAAACTTGAATTATTTTTCTGGATGATTTCTTGAAAATTACAAATTGTGTTTTGAAAATAACAGGCTTTGATTTCATGATTCATAACATGATTTATAACAATAAAACCTACTAAAACTCAGTAGACATCAGGTGCAAAGGAAAGTTCATGTGAAGACATAAGAAGACATAAGAATATATACATATATATGTATGTATATATGAAGAATATATATACACACACACATAGGAAGAATATATATACTGTGTGTGTGTGCATGCACGCACGCACAAATTTGGGAGCAAATTTAAACCATATGATGAATATTTGCTGCATACCTATTATTTGCCATATATTGTATGAGGTCCTGTGCTTAAAGTTATAAATAAGACATTGCTGCTTTCCTCAAGCAAAGTTAGAGTGTAATTCAAAAAAAATAAATGGGAAATTTTAACAGAGGGTGGAAAATCTAATGATGCCAGTAAGCACAGTGATATGAGAGCACACAGAAGAGTCTGGAGTAGAAGTGGGGTATCAGGGAGGTCACCCTCCACGTGGGTAACATATGAATTTTGTGTCTGATGGAAAACAGAGTGAGGGATGATGGGAAACCCCTTTAATTATATCAGGTGGAATCATGAAATCGAAGCCAGTTATTTACAAAACACAATTTATAACTTTCAGGGAATTGACCAGAAAGATAATTCAAGGAAGCAAATGAGTTATACACTTTAGAGAATGGAAACCATAAGAAAAAAGTGTATGCAGAGGATGCACATTATTTATCATGATCTTTATTTTCTCTCTCTCCTATCTATCTATCTATCTATCTATCTATCTATCTATCTATCTATCTATCTATCCATCCATCCATCAATCATTGACAGCATGGATTTGAGCTGCATGAACCCACTTATATGTGCATTTTTCCATACCCTTTTACCCAGAGGGAAAAGTAAGTGTGGCAGAATGGGATCACATGATATACTTATTTAACCCTCTTATACATAAACCTCTTTTGATTTCCTGATATAAACTGAGCTAAACTAGTTTAAGCTTGGTGCAGTTGCAATTCCTGCTTATTTTCTTTTAGTTCAATGACAAGCACTTGTATGAAAAGTTACTCCAATTCAAATGCAACAATACTGTGATGGCAAAATCAGGAAATTTTTCTGGATGGGTCACATAGCAGATTCCTCCATAAGCAGCTAACTCCAACAATCTATTTCATCAACTTCTAGTTGCATGTATATTATCTTTTCCTTAGAAATGGATTTTGAGTCTTTGTAGTAGAATAATTTATAATCCTTTGGGTATATACCCAGTAGTGGGATGGCTGGGTCATATGGTACATCTAGTTCTAGATCCTTGAGGAATTGCCATACTGTTTTCCATAATGGTTGAAGTAGTTTACAATCCCACCAACAGTGTAAAAGTGTTCCTATTTCTCCACATCCTCTCCAACAACTGTTGTTTCCTGATTTTTTAATGATTGCCATTCTAACTGGTGTGAAATGGTATCTCATTGTGGTTTTGATTTGCATTTCTCTGATGGCGAATGATGATGAGCATGTTTTCATGTGTCTGTTGGCTGTGTGAATGTCTTCTTTTGAGAAATGTCTGTTCATATCCTTTCCCCACTTTTTGATGGGGTTGTTTGTTTTTTTCTTGTATATTTGTTTGAGTTCTTTCACTATTCACAATAGCAAAGACTTGGAATCAACCCAAATGTCCATCTGTGACAGACTGGATTAAGAAAATGTGGCACATATACACCATGGAATACTATGCAGCCATAAAAAAGGATGAGTTTGCATCCTTTGTAGGGACATGGATGCAGCTAAACCATCATTCTTAGCAAACTATCACAAGAACAGAAAACCAAACACCGCATGTTCTCACTCATAGGTGGGAACTGAACAATGAGATCACTTGGACTCGGGAAGGGGAACATCACACACTGGGGCCTATCATGGGGAGGGGGGAGGGGGGAGGGATTGCCTTGGGGAGTTATACATGATATAAATGACGAATTGATGGGTGCTGACGAGTTGATGGGTGCAGCACACCAACATGGCACAAATATACATATGTAACAAACCTGCACATTATGCACATGTACCCTAGAACTTAAAGTATAATAAAAAAAATGGAAAAAAAAAAAAAAAAAGAAATGGATTTTGAGAGAATGAGTTCAGGAGTTCCAATTCAAGATGGCAACGTGAAGAGATCCATGGATATTCTCCCTGATAAAACTGATGAAAATCATTTTCAAAACCAAACATTTGTTTGAAGTCTATGGAAACAATTCTATGAGAATATAGTGAATGAAGGAGCATTTATTCTTCAAGAAAGCTTACTTCAAGAATAACCTTTAAGCATAACTATAAAAGCTACTAAAATTCAGTAGAAATCAGGTGCAAAGGAAAGTCCGTGTGAAGACATAGGAATAATATGGCCACCTACAAGCCAAGCAGAAAAGATTGAGAACACAGGACTCCCTCTTCCCCAGATCCCAGTCAGAGGGAAACCATATTTTTATAAAATGGGGATGTCAGTATTTCTCATCCTTTCCCCAGGTGCCAGTTGCAGAGGATAACTTCTTAGCAAGTATAGCCAAGAGAGGGGTTCTCTTTTCTGCTCAGTCCCCAGTGATAAAATGGAAGCTCTATTTTAGGTGCAACACATTGAGAATATTGGGGTTCTCATTCCCATACTGTAGACTGTTTGCAAAGCTGAGATTCCTTGTTAGGAGAAGCAGTACAAGAAGTCTGTAAAGCAGTCTAAATTTGGCTTATGAAGACTAGACTACAGTTGCCTTCCACTCTACAGAGTACCAGCTCAATACATTACATTGAATAGGAGAAAATATTTGCAAATTGTATATCTTATAAGGAACCTATATCTAAAATATAAAAATAATTCTTACAAATCAACGCGATCCCGTTTAAGAAGAGTCAACTGAAGAGACGTTTCTCTATAGAAGATATGCAAATAGCCAATATGCACATGAAAAGATGCTTGACATGCTAAGGCATCAGTATAAATCAAAACAACAATGAAGTACCACTCAACACCTAGTAAAACTAGTAAGGTAACAAGTTTTGTCAAGGATGTGAAAAAATCATAATCCTCATACTGTTTTGGTGGGAACATAAGATGGTAGAGCCACTTGTTCTTATAAATTCCTCTAAAAAGTAAGCACAGAATTACCATTTGACCAAGCAATTATAAGCCTGCCTATATACCTCAGAAAAAGGAAAACATATCTCTACCAAGAAAAGGACTCATACATGAATGTTCACAGTAGCATTGTTAACAATACCCAAAAAGTTGAAACAGTCCAAATAGCTATTATGTGAGTAATGTTTAAATACAATCTGATACATCCATACAATAGATGCAATGTAAATACTATCACTTAACTAAAAGGAATGTAATGCTGATACATGTTGCATCATGGATGAAACTTGAAAACATTATGCCAAGTGACAGAAACCATTCTATACAAGACCATGTATTACATGATTTCATTTATGTGAAATTTCCACCATAGGCAAATATATAAAGACAGAAAGGGTATTAATGATTGCTTAGGGATTGGGAGAATGAGGAAATTTGGGGTAGTAGCTGAAAGACATGGATATTTTTCTGAGGTAATGAAATGTTCTTAAATTACTTGTGAATATACTAGAAATGATTGAATTGTTCACTTTCTGGGATGACATTTATGGTGTGTGAGTTATATCTCAATAGAGTTGTTACCAAAAAAAAAAAAAAAAGAAAAAATCAGTTCAGGGAATGTTTCTTACAAGCTTCCTAGGATAATAAAGAAACATGGCTACATGTCTTCTTCAAACAAAAGTTTACAGAGAACAACAGAACATCAAAAGCGACCTTGGGGAAAATCTTCGACAGAATAGCAAGATTAATGCATAGCCCACATACTTCTCTCTTGAGAGAGACAGCGCAGTGGAGTTTCTAGAGTTTTGTAGATTACTATGGAATAATATGTAACTTTTTAATCTTAGTTTTCTTCATGACTTATCCCCTAGATTAGTACTACCTCCCTGTAGTTTTTTCAATAAATAGCTGTTACATTTTTTTACATGGATTCAATTTTATACTTTGGGGTTGTATTTGGCAAACTAATCTTAAACTGTCGCATGTTTTAGCACTACTGTGCATGCATGATCAGCATGGATCTAAAGTCATATATGACTCATGTGACAGCACCCAGGCTTATCCCATTCAGTGAGACAGGCCATTGCACTTGGCGTTCGAATAACGTCAAAGTGCTAATAAGGTTACTATGTGCTTATCTTCAACTATGTGTCAGACCTCTGAGCCTGTGTTTTTCTTTGTTGTTTGTTGTTGTTGTTGTTGAGACGGAATCTCGCTCTGTCGCCCAGGCTGGAGTGCAGTGGCAGGATCTCCGTTCACTGCAAGCTCTGCCTCCCGGGTTCACGCCATTCTCCTGCCTCAGCCTCCCGAGTAGCTGGGACTACAGGCGCCTGTTACCACGCCCGGCTAATTTTTTTATTTATTTATTTTTATTTATTTATTTTTTTATTTTTAGTAGAGACGGGGTTTCACCGTGTTAGCCAGAATGGTCTCGATCTCCTGACCTCATGATCCGCCTGTATTGGCTTCCCAAAGTGCTAGGATTACAGGCATGAGCCACCGCGCCCGGCAAGCCTGTGTTTTTCATTTATTGACATTCAGGTAGTCCATGGGCTATCACTCCAGGACACTGTCTTCTGTTCCATGATATTTCTACTGCACCTACAGTGGTTTCTCTGAGAATCTACAGAGTTCTAGAATGGCACATATGCCCTTTTTACACTGTTAGTTTTCGTCCATCAAATATTTATATTCTATAATGCACTAAAAACTATCTTAAGGTGCCTGGACTACATTACAAACAAAATAGAACCCTGTCATCTTGAATCTTATATATACTTCCGCAGAAGTATAGTGCACTGTATTCTCTCTGAATTCATGCAATAATAGAACTTCAACTGCCCTTTGAACTAGAATTGACTTTCTTCCTCATCAAATCTAGACTGGACTATAGGCAACAATGAAACTTGTGCTTTACTTATCCTTTATCAGTCTGCATTCACATGTTAGAGACTATTGATTTACAGCAAAACAAAATTGCTGGTTTTGTCTATACTCAATAAAAAAGAAAAGGTCTTTTTAGTTTGTAACCCATAGAAAGGTTTAATTGTCTCCTTTTCAAGGCGGGGTCTTTTCCTGTTATGTGCCTGCATTGAAGAAGATTAGAAGTCTTATATTTGTATTTGGCCCATTGTCTACTTCCCAGGCTATATGGATTGGAAGGAAAAAAAAAAAAAAAAAAAAAAAAAAACACTGACATCTCAGTTTATTTTGACTTAAACAGTGGGAGGTTTGTTATCTCTAACCAACTCGATAAAATAGCACAAGTGAGTACTTCTGGGACAAGAATAGATAAGTTGTGCTGGGTTCTGATAGTCTCTCAGCCATTTCCTGAGTAGTCTCAGGTTTGGGTCAGTGTGATCCAAACTTCAGAGTCTATTAAACCAAGCGAAATCAAAGGCAGATGTACATTGGGAACGACACAGAAATATCTCAACAGTAAAAACTGAATTCAGTTTATTTCTGTCATCTTTACAGTTTCTGTATAATTAAAAGATTATCACTTAAAAATTACCTTTGGCCACTTACTTCCTAGGCAGTCCATTTGATTCCCCAGTTAAAATGTGATCTACTTACTTCTCCAACTATAAGTTAAATTACTGGAATGTATATACACACACACACATAATTTTTATTTTCACACACTGTATAAATATATTATTCATTAAATTCATTATTCAAATATTCATTTAAATTAATTGAATATCATTATTAAATATAATAAATATATATTTCATTCTGTGAGTGTGATATATGTATTTATATATAATATAAACATGTTTATATATTAATATTTAAATATATACATATAAACATATTTATGTTTATATTTAAATATATTCATATATGTTTATATTGTATATAAATATGAACTATAATATATATAAAAATATATAAATATTAACATATGTTCTATCACAATAACAGAATGAAAGACAAAATCACATTATTATCTCAATAGGTGAAGAAAAGACATAACAAAATCCAACCTCAAAACTCCACAAAACAGGTAGAGAAAAACTTAACACAGTAAAGGACATAAATGAAAAGACAGCTACCATCATAATCAAGGGAAAGTATTAAAAGTTTTTTCTCTAAGAATGGATACAGTGAGAACTCAAGGACTCTGCCAAGCCCCAGGGAGGGTATTAATCTTTTCATAAGAAATCCGTCCCCATGACCCAAACACCTCCCATTTGGACCCATGTCCAACATTAGGAATCATACTGAAACATGAGATTTGGTGGAGAAAAATAAACCGTATCCAAACTATAGCACACCCCCACCCCAGACATACTATGTAAGCTCTGACTTCCATAATTTTGTGTCTCCTCCTGTCTGCTGTTAAGCCTCATGGCATGCATTGGTAGTGGCAGCCCCTCATCATGTTACCCCATCTAGAATTGGATCTTGTGGAGCCAGTGCTGTTAAGTTGCTCTGACCCAGAAGTCTGATGATTTTATTTCTATACATATATAATTGTGGCACGCTAACTTGTCAGCTTACAAGTTGGTAACATCTTAGACTTTTCACAATTTTGGACTTCATATTTATTTGAATGGCTCCATGTAGTCAGTAGCCTTGCCACTGTACTTTTTTTAAGTAAAAGTTTTGGTTGATAGTATAATAGAATCTTGTGGAAATCAGAGTATTTGTAAATTTTACAGCAAAAGGTATTCTTTTTTTGTTCTCTAAATCAACCTTCTCAAGGAACAAATAAGGAATGGTAGCCAATAATATTTAAATGACTATTCAGGACAAATAATCTTAGGGTCTAATGAAATCTTCAAGAAAAATAGCTAGAAATCCTCTAGTGAGATCCACTTCTTTCTTTCCTGACTCATACATTCTGGTACATTCTGTAGGTTATTTTGTTTTCCAGTCTTTCTCTCAAGGATACATCTCTCAAGGATCTCTCAAGGATGCATCTTCCAGTAAGATTTCAACTCCAATACAGAAATGCATTCATCTAGTTTTGTTGTTTGATTAATGTTTATTTTTCTTTCATTTCTCCCTGCTTATTTTTCCCCCTTCCAGCTGCCATATTGTCACTGCCTGGGGATCTTACTGCCAGTCCATCTGTGTCCCAGCCACAGTAACTTGGACAATTAATCTTGGCCTCAAAAACATGGGCATCCTGTAATAATATTTGGAGGGTGTCATAATGTGCAATTCTGTGGGAATGAGGCTTTGAAAGAACTCCAATTCCCTTCTCCCCACCACCACCGTAGTTCAGCAGTTTCTAGGATGCTGGTTTTTACTGTGATTGTTTATGTTGCTCTTCAAGGCTATCTTGAAGCTGGAAGGAGAGTATCAAAGGGATAGGGCAAGTTAAAATATCTCAAAGAACACTGCTCTTAATGAGCTTCATTCATTTTTCTAGAATAAATGCTCCCCTGATTGTTTTCCTCTGAAAAAAAGTATCCTGAAGAGTTTGGTTAATTCTCAAAGTTTTGAAAGAGTAGATTTTGAAAGTATATTCCAGTTTTCTCCTTGCTTTTATGGAGGGCAGAGTTTTCAGAAGTCCTTACTCTGTTATTTTGGTTGATGGCCACTTAAAGTTGTTTTGATTTATAGAGGTCTCTGCTCTTAATGTGTAGATATATGTAAGAAATATATATTACATCCAATCTGGAATATAGTGTTTATTCATTCTATAAATAGTGATTCAGGATGCTTTTATTTCAAGTCTCTCTACTAGATACTGAGATTTACAAAGCTGACGTATGTCCTCTTGACCTAAAAGAGCTTACAACTTTTGAGGGATACAGGTAAAATAGACAATTCCATTTCAACGTAATCATTAACAAAAACAAAAACACCAGTATCATGGAAAAGGAAGAATCTTGTGAATTAGGATGTTATGAGATATGTTATCAATGGTGTGTGTGTGTGTGTGTGTGTGTGTGTGTGTGTGTGTGTGTGTAACTGTGAGGGGAGTGGATATTCTAGAAAGAAAATTACCAGAATCCATCAAGAGGGAATGTGTATAATTTTACTATAAGCAGCAGAGAATAACACTTAAAAGCACAAACTCTGGGGATAGACTCCTAGGTTCAAACCCTGGCTTTGCTGTTTCTAAGCCATGAATTTGAGCAAATCACATAATGTCTTTGAATCTTTTTCCTCTTTGGTAGATGGAGTTCCTACAAGTAATTCATAGAGCTGCTGAGGATTAAATAAGTTAACATTCTTGGCATACAACCGTGCCTGGTAATGGTGTTATAGAAATAGTTATCATTTACATATAGAAAATACAAAAAAGAAAAATTTACAATATAAACTATAGTAAAGTAAAACTTAACAAAATATTGTCAATTGGTGAGAGCTCCCAGGAGAAACAATGATTCTCAGTGTTGCAGGGAAGTCAGATACCTCTCAGAGTGTATGCAAATCTCTGGTCAAAAGCATAAATCCATGATCATCTGGAGACCTCAGTGTAAAAAGGTGGAGAGACACAGTCCAAAGTTACATAAATTTTGGCATTTTCAACATACTCTATTAGCCTCCCTAACCTCTGAACAGTCTGTAGAACTATAGTGTCCTTTTTATCCAGATAATCAGTATTATGTCAGGAGTCAAACTTTTAACTTTCAACTATACACTTAAGATCCCAATAAGATGAGTTAAGGGTTTGCCCTAGGGAGTCTAGAAAGCCCAAAAAGCTCATTGCTAACATGCATTAAACGACATACTATTCCTCAAATTTACTTTTGGACTAAAACCTCTTCAATCGTAGAAGGCACAGGAAAGGTATGGCCCCTTCAGTCATGGTGACTCTAAGTTGTTGACTTGGCAAATAACTTATCTTGGACTGTGGGCAGAGAAATGTTTGACAGGGCAACGGCCTGATGCCATTTCTCTCCCAACATTTTTTTTTTTCTTTTTCAGCTAGGGTTTTGAGACAGCAAGTCACAATACAGGAGAGAGATGAATTCCTTCATAAAAACAAATAGCAGTACTGAAACCTTAAATTTGGTTTGTGTCTTAGGGGAGCCTCAGACTTCTTTTTTTTCCAGTTAGAAAACAATCTGATGGAGTGAGGTGAAATGCTAGAAATAAAGAGGCAATGCATGATGGGTCTGGATTATGAATAAATATATATTTTCATTTTGGTTCTCTGTGGTGAAAGAATATAGGTCCAGAATATATGGTATCACTTGGGTCAGCTGTAAATGATGTATGAAATGAAAAATTCTCAGGGGCATGGCTCTGCAAACACTGTCATGCTAGGCCATTCACAGCTGTGTTAAGCTTAAAGAGCCCAGAAAAATCTAGGACTTTTTTCTTTCGGCCAAAAAGGACAGTTTGCAGGTATGCATAGGAAAGTACAAAATACAAATATGCAAACACAAAATAATTCTTGAAGATTAATTTTAAAATGTTCATTCACAAAGCAATTAGAAGAATATTTTTTCTTCCAGAATGTGTTCTTTTACATATCTCTTATTTGCAATTGCCAAGAACGTAGAGAAAATGTTTAAAGTATATTTTTAATATATCGGTTTGCAACAGACACCAAAATGTAAGCAAAAATGAAACGAAAAGATGCAATTGCATCATTGTTTATCTGGAGTAGTTGTTGAGGACAGAGTGTTAAGGAAGCCAAGCCCAAGGTTTAACCCCATGCAGTGTTGTTAAGAGCTCTTGGTTTTCTTATCATATCATACTTGGCCCTGCATATGGGGATGGTCTCAAAGTACACTGTGGGAGAGCAGGACTAGGTCAACAAAAGGTTGACAGTCTCTGAGGGTGAATTGGTCATTAAAAAGAGCCTAGCATCTCCCTTCCCTCTCTCTCTCTCTTCCTTTCTCACCGTGTAGTGCACATCTGGCTTCACTTTGCCTTCCTCCAGGAGTCGAGGCAACCTGAGGCCCTCCCGAGATGCAGGCGCCCAAACTGAGTCCTCCAGAATTGTGACACAAATAAACCTTTTTTTTTTCTTTACAAATTACCCAGGCTCAGGTTTTCCCTTATACCAACACAAAATAGACTAAGACAGAGAGAGGGAGCAATATATATTTTTACTATGAAATCCTCTGCAATGAGAGGGCGAGGTTGTTACATGTATTGCATCTGGGATGTAAGCAAATGGTTCTTGGAAGATAAGTATTTAAATACTCCTAACCTCCAAGGTGTGTGATGGTTAATATTAGGTGTCAACTTAATAGGAGTGAGGATGCCTCAATGCCTGGTGAAGCATTCTTTCTGGGTGTATCTGTGAGGGTGTTTCCAGAAGAGACTGGCATGCAAGTCAATGGACTGGGAAAGGAAGCCTTGCCCTCAATATGAGAGGGCATCATTGAGTCAGCTGTGGGTGCTGCTAGAACAAAGCAGATGGAAGAGAGGGGATATTCAGCTTACATGGCTTTTTCTTTTCTCTCTCTCTCTCTCTCTCTCTCTCTCTCTCTCTCTCTTTTCCTTGTGTAGCAGGAGCAGAAGGCCTTTTCTCCTCCTGCCTGTAGACTTCTCCTCCTGCCTGTAGACATCAGATTCCAGCTACTTCAGCCTTTGGGACTCTGGTGGAACTTGTACCAGTGCCCTCCCAGGGTATCTTAGGCCACCATCAGTTTTCCTGGTTTTAAGGCTTTCTAACTTAGACTGAGCAACAGCATCACTTTTCCTGGGAGCCATGCTACTAGCTTTTCTTATTCCCCAGGCTGCAGACAGCCTATCGTGGAATTTTGTCTTTGTAATTGTGTTAGCCAAATCTCCCTAATACATTCCTAATTTCATGTTTTTGTATACCTATATATACATACATACATGTATACATATGTATGTATGTGTATATATATGCTAATATATATATGTATATGTGTACACATGTTAATACATATGCATGTATATGTATGCACACACGAATACATATGTATGTATATGTATACACACACACATATACATACATCCTATTGGTTCCGTCCCCCTGGAGAATCTTGACTAATATAGCATGTTTATTATTCAAAAGTCCTTTAAGTCAGGTTACTAGTGTTCTTTATCAGAAAGTCGAGGCCTTTCAAAAATGTGAAAATATTCATGGAGAAGGGATGAGAGATGTTGATTATTGAGTACAAATATACAGTTTGATAGAATAAACAAGATCTATTTGATAGATCTGTAGTGTGACAATAATTTACAATAATCTATTGTTTATTTTGAAATAGAAGAGAATAATTTTAATGTTTCTAGCATTAAAAATATTTAAAGTGATAGATATACCAATTACCCTGATTTAATCTTCACAAATCATATGAATGTATTAAATTTTATGTAACCCCAAATATATACATCTATTATGTATCAATTTAAAAACTATGCATTGATTGTTTTCTCAGGGAAATAATACTAATATGCTCTTTAAAATAATAAGGCTGGACAATATAGCAATGTCTGGTCTCTACAAAAACATTTTTTTGAAATTAGCCAGGCATAGTGGTGTGCACCTGTAGTCCCAGCTACTCAGTGGGTGGAGACGGGAAGATCACTGAAGGCCAAAAGTTTGAGGTTGCTGTGAGCTGTGATCACACCACTATACTCCAGCCTTTGCTCTGTTGCCCAGGCTGGTGAAGGGTCATTAAAACGTAAGTTATAGAGGTATTAGTCTTGTTCCTACATATATATCAATGGAATACCGAAACTTAGTATTTTGCTAGGAAACACAGAATAACAAAATAAAACATAATATTAATGGAATGCAAATAGTGCCAATATCTCAGAAATTATTTTGTGTAACATGTTTCTGAAACATTTTGCATGTAAATCTAGCTGACTTTTTTCATATCTGGTGTAGAATGACACATGGCTGTTTTCTTGTGTGTTTTTTTTTTTTTGTCTTAATGAGTATCCAGTATTATGTCGTATTATATCTGATCTCTGTTCCTAATTGGGTGTATTTTCCTCTGTTCCCCTGTCCTAGTGGTTCTTCATTGTGTTGCAAATAAAAACATGCAACATATCTTTGGAAAGTCAGCAGATCTAACCCAGACTCATTGGTATAGATCCTGTGCAGCTGATATTATTATTAATGATCAGATCAATGTAATTGATGAAGCTGGAGTACTGCTTCTTGCCTCTAACTTTAATAATGTATCTGGAGATATTCTGATCCATCTATTTCACATTCCCAGTGTTCTTTTTCAATGCACACATTGAAAATGCATGAATTTTCTGTTGATTGATTTAAACGTCTTTTTGGCTGTTGCTGAATAGTGCGTGACCTTTTCCAAAGTCTTAGTACCTACCACCTCAGAGCAGATGATAACGATGTCATTGCCATGTCACTGGCACACTCCTATCTTTCTGTTTGTCCGTCTGGAAATCAGACATCGCTTTCTTCCAGTTTTTGAGTTACGAGGCAGTTTTTGAGAAAACACTGTTCAGTCTTATTTTCATGAATCATTCATGTTGCCTTGATTCCTTTCTCCTTCAAAGCTGTCAGCTGCTTGATGCTGGTGAAGAGTCATTGAAACATAAGTGACAGCGGTATTAGGCTTGTTCCTAGAGTATTAGCAGTATTAATCCCTAGACTCGCTCCCAACTCAAGCCCTGTGTTTATAGAAAGTAATGATTTTGCTTGGTAGGATTCAAATCAAGCCAAATAGCCAAGTTATCAGTCGCCAAATTTTATACTCACATTTAATTAGTTTTCTCTGCAGGGATTGATTAAATCCTTGATGCCCAAAATACTCATGGACTTGTCAAAAGTGTACAGCTTTTGTTAGGGTGTATATAATTTGAATTTTAAACTTATTTTGGTAGCAAAAGACATCATTCCTGTTAAATTTTTTCATTCCCTCGAGATGGCTATTACCATCAAATTGAAAGTCAGAAAAGACTTTTGAACTTTCCCTTCTAAATGAATTTGTGATTAAGCTATGATGTACATCTGGAAAGTTTTCCAAAAGCATCCTCTTCCTTTAATACAGAACACATTCATTTAAAATAAGAACATCCCAAACTTAGTTCAGTTTTTTTAAGTGAGCCCAAGGTCTAGCTTCTTTTGAGATGCATGATGGTTGGTTTCATTTACAATGAAGTTAATTGTGTCTTCATCTGAAAATAATATAAATGGTCTCATTGTACTCAGATTTTGACTATGAAGTTATAAAATTTGAGAGTCTCATGTGGACCACTTTGAAAAATCCTGTCTGATGTCACTTTCCATTAATTTCTGCAGAAGAACTCTTAACTTCTTTGCCTTCTTCCTGGCAGGTTCTATCTCTGGGTCAGAGATGCTGCCACCTGGACTGTAATCCTCTGAATCATGCTTCTGGGCAAGTTGTTTTTCTTGCCTCTCCTCCTCAGTCTTCAACATTATTATCCCTGTGATGTAGTCTGGGATGGAGGGTGGGAGCGACGTAGGTGGACTGATTCCATGACTTGGGGCCCCTTCTTCCAGTGCACGCAGAACATCTTCCAGTTTCACAAGGCATGCCACAAGATGTGGCAAGACTCTCAGATGATAGGTCCCTGAAATATAGGTTACAAGTTAACGGGAAAAGAGAGGTGAGCCAAAACTGGGGAAAGTTAATATTATGTGTTAACAGATAGGGCCTCAAGGAGGGCTTGTCTTCTGAAAGGTTATCAGATTGTCTGCAAAGCAGCCATTTATCCCCTTGGCTGCTGCTGAGTTGAAGTTCCCTTGAGAGATTCAAAACCATCAAGGCAGGACAACTCAAGACAAATGCATACATGCAAATGGAAGCTGCAAGACAGTGAAAATCTGACTGTGGATGAATATAGTGACAGTTTCTACTATGTCCACTTTCATCATTAGTTTGGGTGAAACACTGGATCAGGATGGATTGTGACATATGTTCAGCTCATGGAAACACTAGGCTACTTGCATATTTATTATTTCTCAAAAGCCTTCATTCTTCTTAAAAAGCTGGCATAAAGCCCATCTTGCTTGCCCAAAAAGTATCCACCCATAGAATATAGTGAGCTTACATGGAGAGTAAAGTGCAAAATCAGCTCCTTAAGAGTAAAGTTGGTTGGGGGCGGAGCAAGATGGCCGAATAGGAGCAGCTCCAGTCTCCAACTCCCAGCGCGAGCGACACAGAAGACCGGTGATTTCTGCATTTTCAACTGAGGTACTGGGGTCATCTCACTAGGGAGTGCCGGACAATCGGTGCTGGTCAGCTGCTGCAGCCTGACCAGCGAGAGCTGAAGCAGGGCGAGGCATCACCTCACCTGGAAGCGCAAGGGGGAAGGGGATCCGTTTTCCTAGCCAGGGGAACTGAGACACACAACACCTGGAAAATCGGGTAATTCCCACCCCAATACTGCGCTGTAAGCATACAGGCACACCAGGAGAATATATCCCAATCCTGGCCGGGAGGGTCCCACGCCCACGAAGCCTCCCTCACTGCTAACACAGCAGTCTGCCGCGATCTATCCGCAAGGCAGCAGCGAGGCTGGGGGAGGGGCGCCCGCCATTGCTGAGGCTTAAGTAGGTAAACAAAGCCGCTGGGAAGCTCGAACTGGGTGGAGCTCACAGCAGCTCAAGGAAGCCTGCCTGTCTCTGTAGTCTCCACCTCTGGGGACAGCGCATAGCTGAAGACCAACAGGGGAAGTAGCGGGAGCCAGTGCAGACGCGAACGACTCTGTCTGACAGCTTTGGGGAGAGCCGTGGATCTCCCAACGTGGAGGTTGAGATCTGAGAACGGACAGACTGCCTGCTCAGGTGTGTCCCTGACCCCTGAGTAGCCTAGCTGGGAGAAATCCCCCACTAGGGGCAGTCTGACACCCCACACCTCACAGGGTGGAGTACACCCCTGAGAGGAAACTTCCAAAGGAAGAATCAGACAGGTACACTCGCTGTTCAGCAATATTCTATCTTCGGCAACCTCTGCTGCTGATACCCAGGCAAACAGGGTCTGAAGTGGACCTCAAGCAATCTCCAACAGACAAACAGACAGTCCTTCTGACTGTCAGAAGGAAAACTATCAAACAGGAAGGACACCTATACCAAAACCCCATCAGTACGTCACCACCATCAAAGACCGGAGACAGATAAAACCACAAAGATGGGGAAGAAGCAGGGCAGAAAAGCTGGAAATTCAAAAAATAAGAGCGCATCTCCCCCTGCGAAGGAGCGCAGCCCATCGCCAGCAACGGATCAAAGCTGGTCAGAGAATGACTTGGACGAGAGGAGAGAAGAAGGCTTCAGTCCATCAAACTTATCAGAGCTAAAGGAGGAATTACGTACCCAGCGCAAAGAAACTAAAAATCTTGAAAAAAGAGTGGAAGAATTGACAGCTAGACTAATTAATGCAGAGAAGATCATAAACGAAATGACAGAGATGAAAACCATGACACGAGAAATACGTGACAAATGCACAAGCTTCAGTAACCGACTCGATCAACTGGAAGAAAGAGTATCAGCGATTGAAGATCAAATGAATGAAATGAAGCGAGAAGAGAAACCAAAAGAAAAAAGAAGAAAAAGAAATGAGCAAAGCCTGCAAGAAGTATGGGATTACGTAAAAAGACCAAATCTACGTCTGATTGGGGTGCCTGAAAGTGAGGGCGAAAATGGAACCAAGTTGGAAAACACTCTTCAGGATATCATCCAGGAGAACTTCCCCAACCTAGTAGGGCAGGACAACATTCAAATTCAGGAAATACAGAGAACGCCACAAAGATACTCCTCCAGAAGAGCAACTCCAAGACACATCATTGCCAGATTCACCAAAGTTGAAATGAAGGAAAAAATCTTAAGGGCAGCCAGAGAGAAAGGTCGGGTAACCCACAAAGGGAAGCCCATCAGACTAACAGCAGATCTCTCGGCAGAAACTCTACAAGCCAGAAGAGAGTGGGGGCCAATATTCAACGTTCTTAAAGAAAAGAATTTTCAACCCAGAATTTCATATCCAGCCAAACTAAGTTTCATAAGTGAAGGAGAAATAAAATCCTTTACAGATAAGCAAATGCTTAGAGATTTTGTCACCACCAGGCCTGCCTTACAAGAGACCCTGAAGGAAGCCCTGAACATGGAAAGGAACAACCGGTACCAGCCATCACAAAAACATGCCAAAATGTAAAGACCATCGAGGCTAGGAAGAAACTGCATCGACTAACGAGCAAAATAACCAGTTAATATCATAATGGCAGGATCAAGTTCACACATAACAATATTAACCTTAAATGTTAATGGACTAAATGCTCCAATTAAAAGACACAGACTGGCAAACTGGATAAAGAGTCAAGACCCATCAGTCTGCTGTATTCAGGAGACCCATCTCACATGCAGAGACATACATAGGCTCAAAATAAAGGGATGGAGGAAGATCTACCAAGCAAATGGAGAACAAAAAAAAGCAGGGGTTGCAATCCTTGTCTCTGATAAAACAGACTTCAAACCATCAAAGATCAAAAGAGACAAAGAAGGCCATTACATAATGGTAAAGGGATCAATTCAACAGGAAGAGCTAACTCTCCTAAATATATATGCACCCAATACAGGAGCACCCAGATTCATAAAGCAAGTCCTTAGAGACTTACAAAGAGACTTAGACTCCCATACAATAATAATGGGAGACTTCAACACTCCGCTGTCAACATTAGACAGATCAACGAGACAGAAAGTTAACAAGGATATCCAGGAATTGAACTCATCTCTGCACCAAGCGGACCTAATAGACATCTATAGAACTCTCCACCCCAAATCAACAGAACATACATTCTTCTCAGCACCACATCGCACTTATTCCAAAATTGACCACATAATTGGAAGTAAAGCACTCCTCAGCAAATGTAAAAGAACAGAAATTATAACAAACTGTCTCTCAGACCACAGTGCAATCAAACTAGAACTCAGGACTAAGAAACTCAATCAAAACCGCTCAACTACATGGAAACTGAACAACCTGCTCCTGAATGACTACTGGGTACATAACGAAATGAAAGCGGAAATAAAGATGTTCTTTGAAACCAATGAGAACAAAGATACAACATACCAGAATCTCTGGGACACATTTAAAGCAGTGTGTAGAGGGAAATTTATAGCACTAAATGCCCACAAGAGAAAGCAGGAAAGATCTAAAATTGACACTCTAACATCACAATTAAAAGAACTAGAGAGGCAAGAGCAAACACATTCAAAAGCTAGCAGAAGGCAAGAAATAACTAAGATCAGAGCAGAACTGAAGGAGATAGGGACACAAAAAACCCTCCAAAAAATCAATGAATCCAGGAGTTGGTTTTTTGAAAAGATCAACAAAATTGACAGACCGCTAGCAAGGCTAATAAAGAAGAAAAGAGAGAGGAATCAAATAGATGCAATAAAAAATGATAAAGGGGATATCACCACTGACCCCACAGAAATACAAACTACCATCAGAGAATACTATAAACGCCTCTATGCAAATCAACTAGAAAATCTAGAAGAAATGGATAAATTCCTGGACACTTACACTCTCCCAAGGCTAAACCAGGAAGAAGTTGAATCCCTGAATAGACCAATAGCAGGCTCTGAAATTGAGGCAACAATTAATAGCCTACCCACCAAAAAAAGTCCAGGACCAGATGGATTCACAGCTGAATTCTACCAGAGGTACAAGGAGGAGCTGGTACCATTCCTTCTGAAACTATTCCAATCAATAGAAAAAGAGGGAATCCTCCCTAACTCATTTTATGAGGCCAACATCATCCTGATACCAAAGCCTGGCAGAGACACATCAAAAAAAGAGAATTTTAGACCAATATCCCTGATGAACATTGATGCAAAAATTCTCAATAAAATACTGGCAAACCGGATTCAGCAGCACATCAAAAAGCTTATCCACCATGATCAAGTGGGCTTCATCCCTGGGATGCAAGGCTGGTTCAACATTCGCAAATCAATAAACGTAATCCAGCATATAAACAGAACCAAAGACAAGAACCACATGATTGTCTCAATAGATGCAGAAAAGGCTTTTGACAAAATTCAACAGCCCTTCATGCTAAAAACGCTCAATAAATTCGGTATTGATGGAACGTACCTCAAAATAATAAGAGCTATTTATGACAAACCCACAGCTAATATCATACTGAATGGGCAAAAACTGGAAAAATTCCCTTTGAAAACTGGCACAAGACAGGGATGCCCTCTCTCACCACTCCTATTCAACATAGTGTTGGAAGTTCTGGCTAGGGCAATCAGGCAAGAGAAAGAAATCAAGGGTATTCAGTTAGGAAAGGAAGAAGTCAAATTGTCCCTGTTTGCAGATGACATGATTGTATATTTAGAAAACCCCATCGTCTCAGCCCAAAATCTCCTTAAGCTGATAAGCAACTTCAGCAAAGTCTCAGGATACAAAATTAATGTGCAAAAATCACAAGCATTCTTATACACCAGTAACAGACAAGCAGAGAGCCAAATCAGGAATGAACTTCCATTCACAATTGCTTCAAAGAGAATAAAATACCTAGGAATCCAGCTTACAAGGGATGTAAAGGACCTCTTCAAGGAGAACTACAAACCACTGCTCAGTGAAATAAAAGAGGACACAAACAAATGGAAGAACATACCATGCTCATGGATAGGAAGAATCAATATCGTGAAAATGGCCATACTCCCCAAGGTTATTTATAGATTCAATGCCATCCCCATCAAGCTACCAATGAGTTTCTTCACAGAATTGGAAAAAACTGCTTTAAAGTTCATATGGAACCAAAAAAGGGCCCGCATTGCCAAGACAATCCTAAGTCAAAAGGACAAAGCTGGAGGCGTCACGCTACCTGACTTCAAACTATACTACAAGGCTACAGTCACCAAAACAGCATGGTACTGGTACCAAAACAGAGATATAGATCAATGGAACAGAACAGAGTCCTCAGAAATAATACCACACATCTACAGCCATCTGATCTTTGACAAACCTGAGAGAAACAAGAAATGGGGAAAGGATTCCCTATTTAATAAATGGTGCTGGGAAAATTGGCTAGCCATAAGTAGAAAGCTGAAACTGGATCCTTTCCTTACCCCTTATACGAAGATTAATTCAAGATGGATTAGAGACTTAAATGTTAGACCTAATACCATAAAAACCCTAGAAGAAAATCTAGGTAGTACCATTCAGGACATAGGCATGGGCAAGGACTTCATGTCTAAAACACCAAAAGCAACGGCAGCAAAAGCAAACATTGACAAATGGGATCTCATTAAACTAAAGAGCTTTTGCACAGCAAAAGAAACTACCATCAGAGTGAACAGGCAACCTACAGAATGGGAGAAAATTTTTGCAACCTACTCATCTGACAAAGGGCTAATATCCAGAATCTACAAAGAACTCAAACAAATATACGAGAAAAAAACAAACAACCCCATCAAAAAGTGGGGAAAGGATATGAACAGACATTTCTCAAAAGAAGATATTCATACAGCCAACAGACACATGAAAAAATGCTCATCATCACTCGCCATCAGAGAAATGCAAATCAAAACCACAATGAGATACCATCTCACACCAGTTAGAATGGCAATCATTAAGAAGTCAGGAAACAACAGGTGTTGGAGAGGATGTGGAGAAATAGGAACACTTTTACACTGTTGGTGGGATTGTAAACTAGTTCAACCATTATGGAAAACAGTATGGCAATTCCTCAAGGATCTAGAACTAGATGTACCTTATGACCCAGCCATCCCACTACTGGGTATATACCCAAAGGATTATAAATTATTCTACTACAAAGACACATGTACACGTATGTTTATTGCGGCACTATTCACAATAGCAAAGACTTGGAATCAACCCAAATGTCCATCTGTGACAGACTGGATTAAGAAAATGTGGCACATATACACCATGGAATACTATGCAGCCATAAAAAAGGATGAGTTTGCGTCCTTTGTAGGGACATGGATGCAGCTGGAAACCATCATTCTTAGCAAACTATCACAAGAACAGAAAACCAAACACCGCATGTTCTCACTCATAGGTGGGAACTGAACAATGAGATCACTTGGACTCGGGAAGGGGAACATCACGCACTGGGGCCTATCATGGGGAGGGGGGAGGGGGGAGGAGGGAGGGCTTGCATTGGGGAGTTATACAAGATATAAATGATGAATTGATGGGTGCTGACGAGTTGATGGGTGCAGCACACCAACATGGCATAAGTATACATATGTAACAAACCTGCACGTTATGCACATGTACCCTAGAACTTAAAGTATAATAAAAAAAAAAAAAAAAAAAAAAAAAAAAAAAAAAAACTGCCATATAGCACAGTAAAAAAAAAAAAAAAAAAAAAAAAAAAAAAGAGTAAAGTTATGGCTGTTGGCCAAAGGAGTCTGATCTATGAAGAGGATGATCAAATCCAAGGCGTATTCTGTTATTTAAATTTTTTTCTATCTCTCTTTCTCTTTCACTCTCTATGTATCTATCTATGTATCTATCTATGTATCTATCTATCTATCTATCTATCTATTATCTCCCTTATTGAGTTATGATTTGTCATTTTTGGTTCTAAAATTTTTCATTTATATAAAATTGGGCTTTGGTCTATTTTTCTAATATCTCAAATTTGAACAGAGAAAAACTAATGAAATTTCAGGCTATACTCAGTATTAATTCCAGAAAGTATCATATTAGGTATTACATGGTTTGGGCTATTTTTAATAAACATAACAGATAAAGATAAAGGCTTTATATTTTATAATATGTTTGATATTATTTGAATTAGTTTGCAATGACTTCTCATATTTTTCCACACTAAATGGTAGACCCTAAACAAAAGTAAAAATTTTAAAGAGTTTGTTTTACCATCTCACAATAAAAGAGACTGATTGCCCCTCACAGATTTCTTCCTTTTTCCTACAGAAACAAAATTTCATGATAAATCTAGTATCCTTCTTGACTGAAGGGAAAAAAAAAATGTCATTGATTATTTTCAAGCACGTACTAGGAAGATCACTGCAAAGAGAAGTGTAAGAACACTAAGGGACATTAAAAGACATCTTGCCCTGAAAAAGCTGAGGATCCACTCGTAGACAGAAAGCATATATGCATGAAAAGTAGCAAACAATACAATACACATCACATGAGGAGTTATAATAATCCTGATACAAGCACACAGAAAGGAGACACATGAGGAGCGGGGATGGGGCAAGACCTTGGATCCGGTTTTTCCATGCCTAAGGAAGGCTTTCAACAATTCTCCAACAGGAATTATTGGGATGGAAATATTCTGCATTGGTTTTAAAAATCCCCAAAAGACCTCTCTCCTCCTTTCTCTTTCATCATCTCCAATGACACTCCCGAAAATGAATCACGTCTCTCCATATGCTAAAAAAAGGTCAATGCCAGAGAGTTACAGCAAATGACAGGTTTACCTGGAGGCAGATGCTATGACAGAGCCAGGGATTACTGGCTGCTGTGGTCTTCCTAGTCCCAGCACCTGCATGAATTATAGTGGTGGGGGTGTGGTCTGGACAGAGCACCTGGCAGCCTCCTGGCAAGCAAACTGTCATCCCAGGAGGACTGACATTTTCAAATGGAGGAGTGGGAGGAGAATAGCTCAGCTTCCAAATGAAAAAAAAAAAAAAAAAAAAAAAAAAAAAACAGTGTAGGGTAAACAAAAGGAATATGCACAAGTGGAAAGTTTCTTCCTTCCATCCTCCCTTTCTTCCTTCCCTTCTTCCCTCTCTCTCTTCCTCCTTCCCTCTTTTCTACCCACTCTCTTCTTTCCTTTCTTCCTACCTTCCTCCCTAACTCCCTCCCCTTTTCTCCCTTCCTTCCTTCCTGAAGTTAATTTTTAAATCTCTCAACAATCCATAGGTAGAGGGGAGAAAGGCATTTTCTAGGCATTTCATTATTTCAGATACAGCAGCTTCTCTTAGACCCCAAGGTCCTCCTTCAGCTTCAATCAAGCTGACCAAGAAACAAAGGTAAAGAAAACTGAACATTTTTGAAGGTCAGCAAGGCCTATTAGCCAGGCACTAAGACATCAGCGGCTGTTTAAATACATTTCTGAAAGCCAGAGCTCCTTCCCTCACATGAGGCCACAAAGATCTTTGAATTCCATGGGAAAAGAAACCCTTATTTCAAAAATAAACTTTGAAGTTGTTTGAAGATGAAAGAGGAGACTTGCCTCTGAGCCAGCGTTGAAGCAGTGGGGAGGGACAGTACCTTCGGAAAACCTTATTAGAAAACTTTATTAGAATATGCTTCAGAAAACCTTATTAGAATTTAAAAGGACTGTGCAAACAGATGCCCTGTGGCTCTGTCCCACTGAAAGTATGTGACAGGGTTTTAAGAGCATAACTACAACTAAGTCTGAAGCTGACAACTATCAAAGTTTTATTATATGATTATGCAAAATGATTTCTCATTCAACAGAGATTGAAAAGCAATGATTTTCAAAACTTACCTGTGAAATTTATTCACTCCCATCTCATTTAATATTAGAGAAAAAATAAGAGAACTACATTTAGCATTTCCATTCTACACCAACACAATGCAAATAATTTTCCATTATAGTATTTCACGATGCCTGTAAGTACCAAATGGAACAATCCTAATTTATAAAATGACAAGCAGAAAACTATGCATTTTGCAATCAGTTACTTTAGGAATCATTTTAAAAACTGTCATATAAGATCCCACGAATTAAGCACTATTTACTGTATTATGGAATACATATACATATATATTTATAATATAAAATATATAAATATACACACATATACATATAACCTCTTCATACCAATCTTACAAGGTACATGTTATTAACCTTATTACACAAATGAAAAAATTGTGATTCGGAGAGACAATTTCTTTCAATGTATTCAGCTATAGTCAGCTATAACGTAGCTATAATCATGTGTAATGAAGCTAGGATTTTAATCCAGAATAAAAAGTGCAAGCTATTTCCATTCACTTTACCCTTAACTGTCATACTAATGCTAGCAGATTAAAAATTTGAATTGACTAAAGATAAAGATGAATATAGTGACAGTTTCTACTACATCCACTTTCATCTTTAGTGAATGTTCTGAGCTATCAAAATACTAAACCAGTCCTAGTGTTAAGGATTATTGTGGGCAGAACTGAAATATTACCATTTCTCACCAATCTAGGCATTGTTACATGGCACCAATATGACCACTGAGAGCTACCAGGTAGAAAATGGGGATATGTTTAGATTGAGCGTAAGAGGTTAGGATTGATTGATTTTTTTTTTTTAATGCTTCCTTTCAGTCCACCCTCCTCTGTACTTCCATCAAGTCATTTCAAATCCATCTTTTGGTCAGTAGCATGTGGTTAGTTCTTGCACCATGCTGAATGCAAGGTTCCCTTTGAAGAGTTTAGGATTTTTATATTATGAATATATATATATGCATATGTATTCCATAATAAATAGTAAGTGCTCAGTCAGTTGGATCTTATATGAAAGTTTAAAAAACGATTCCTAAAGTAATTGATTGCAAAATGCATAGTTTTCTGTTTGTCACTTTTTAAGTTAGGATGGATCCATTTGGTACTTACAGGCAAAAATACACAAGCATATACACAAAAGTATATCAGACCTCCCTCTTCTTGATACCAGGATTGATTATATTAACCTTCATCCTACAACCAACCATGCATTTTACTAACGTAAGAGGTTAGGTATTTTGTGTATAGTCAACAAACCATTTGGGTGACAGACTTTTTCTTTCTACTTTTATGTAATATGAAATAGCCTTGCAATAAACACTTTTAGGACAATTAATGATATTTAAGTACATTCGTATCATGTGCCTATAATTTTTAAAATATTTCCCAACATATATTCCCTTCTCTGAATGTGGGATTTAGCCCTGTAGCTTCTCTAATATAAAAACAAAGCCAGGCATCAGATTAGAGACAAAGGAAGATTCTAAGTCTAGGGAAAGTAGAGGTCAAAAAAAAGAGAGGAAGCTAGAGGGCAAAGGGCAGACCTGAATGGACTGCTTTCTGAATGCTAATGGTTAAAATCCCCAGAGGTGAGTTAGATAAAAGCCACAGTGCTGAAGGAATCCTACAGCAGATCTTTCTCCAGCTTCTCGGTGGCCATCTCAGGGAAATCCCAAACTCCTCAGTGGGAACCTTGTGTTCAGCATGGTGTGGGAACTAACCACATGCTGCTGACCAAAACATAGATACATAGATTTGAAATGACTTGAGGGAAAGATAGAGGAGGGTGGACAGAAAGGAAGCATTAAAAATAAATAAATAAATAAATAAATAAATATATATATAAATAAATAATTAAAAAATAACAACAACAACAAAAAACGCTGCAAGCCAGAATCCAGCACAGAAAACTGATAGTAGCAAAGAGTTTTAGGTTCCCAAACATAAATCTTAGCCCAGAGCATCATTATTCCATAGTAGGTCTCTGGTTGGAATAAGAAGGCTACACAGAACATGTACATTAGAACTAGAGGGTATGGCAGAGCATATGGACTTCAGAGGTGTGTGTAGCCTAATTTACAGATAAAACAGGAACCTCAAGACGCACAACTCGGGAAACAACAGGTCAAGTCACCAAGTGACCAAATCGGTTGATGGGCACAGACATCAGCAAGGGTCCAAACAACACATCGAACAGAATTATATCAGATCTCCCTCTTCTTGATAACAGGATTGATTATATTAACCTTCATCCTACTACCAACCATGCATTTTACTAATAATATGTTAAATTCAATTTTTATTTCAAACATGGATTTTCATACATGTAGGCAGTGGGAGACAAAGAATACTAACATTTATATAATGATACGTGGTTTGCAAAATGATGTTATATGTATAAATTAGATGTTTGACTTTATTTTTGTAGTGGGACTAATACTTTTATTTATTTATTTATTTATTTTGAGAGGGAATCCTGCTCTGTCACGCAGGCTGGAGTGCAGTGGTGCAATCTGAGCTCACTGCAACTTCTGCCTCCCAGGATCAAGCGATTCTTCTGCCTCAGCCTCCTGAGTAGCTGGGACTACAGGCGCATGCCACCACACCCAGCTAATTTTTGTAGTTTTAGTAGAGATGGGGCTTCACCATATTGGCCAGGCTGGTCCCAAACTTCTGACCTCATGATCCACCCGCCACAGCCTCCCAAAGTGCTGGGATTACAGACATGAGCCACCATGCCCAGCCTGGACTAATATTCTTGTGCCACTGGATAACCAAACTACCATGCTTAAGCCTTCACATGCTTCAGTTACCACAGGTTCACCCCACCTTCTTCAACTACATTGCCTCCCATCCAGTAAGTTTAAAAATTTCTGTGCACTTATTGGTATGTAGGATATCCGGGGAGATATTGCTGTTGACCCCTACTTCATCAGTTTGAAAACAAGTCCAGGGCCTGTTTCATGAACTGAGAAATTGACTTCAACACAAGAAAGGTCCTCTGGTGAATAATGTGGTTTCCCGTTTCCACACATCTTTTCTGCACTATTCGGACATTGTTCATAATTCATCACATTCAGGATCAAGTACTACCCTAACTATCTCCTTGCCTACTTAGATAAAAATCTAGCCATGTGGCACCATGGATAAGAGGCAGTCCTACAAAGTGCTTAACACGATAGACTCGGAAGCCAGTTTGTCTGGGTTCAAACATCTCTACAAACTATCAACTGTCTGTCTTTGAACAAGTTACCTTTCTTTGTGCCTTAATATTCTCCTCTATAATAGTCATATAGACATAAAAATGCATGGAGCACAAGGCTGTTATGGGTAATAAATTTAATGCATACAAAGCATGTAGAAATATATCTGACTCATAGAACGTTTCACCAAATGGTAGTTACTATGGTTAATATAATCATCTTTCTTGCTTCATAATAATTTTTTCATCCTTCTTGATCAGAGTTGATCAAAGGCTATCCTTGTCCACTTTACTTGGTTTCCCTAAATTTGACACTCTGGAAGAAGGTTTTTGTGTCTAGATTTTTTTCGTTTCAATAGGTTGCTGAGATGATTATGAAAATTAATTCACCCCTTTTCAGAAGCTCACTTACCAACATGTGTTAGGATGGAGAGCCTTTTAAAGTCTCACCCATGCAGATACCTAAACTCTCATAAAAAGTTCTTGTTTATATACCTGTTCCCTAGGAAAATGCAAGCCTTACAGGGATAATACTAAGAAGTCATTCTAGTGATATTTGTTCCATAATGGAAAAATCACTATTTTGTCTCTTCTCATAGGAAAGGAGCAGCTGGAGCCATTTTTTATCCCTTCTTACCAAGAACATGATTCTACCATATTTCATCACACTTACAACAGTTTTGTCAGGTGTATATTAAGGTTTTCATTTTACAGAAAATAAAATGAAAATTCAGGGATATAAAAGGAGAAGTTAACATTACTAAGTTTAAGTAGCATATGGGATACTTTATACATTATAATCATACTGAATTTTGCCAAATTGAGATATAATTATCTCCATTTTCAACATGTGGAAGCAAATTAATAACTCTGAGTCACATAAGAACTCAGACAGCAAAGATGTGAACTAGGTCTTGGACATAATCAAGGCTGTTTTCCACTGTGCTCTGATAGCCTCTCTAATGAAGTAGCCAACAATGGTTCCCCATTTTCTATTAGTTTTCCAAACTCAAGAGTCAATGGATAATTAAAAATAATCATCACAAGTACCCCTCACTGATTTACTGTTTAATTATAATATTCTTTAAATATGTATAAACAAAAATGAGTTCAGATCATTAATATTTACATGTCTTATTCAATTGTTAAAATAGCATAACAGCAACATTTTAAATATTAACAACTAAAAACTAGAGAATTCTATTAACTATTTTACTTTAATATCCTAGTGATGTCATATGTCAGAAACCAAAAAGAGGCTTGAAATACAAATATGAGACTTGTTGCTAAGATACAAATTCTTCTGATTCCACTGAGTTCACTACACTGTGGCCCTTTGATGACTTCAGTCCTTAACCATGATCTCCATTCCAGTCATGACTGTCTCTATTAATATAGCAAGGAAGCATTTGTCATCATTGGCAGCATCTGTCATCTGTGTAGCATAACAAATAACCATGTTAGGTGTCCAGTCAGCTTCTGATTCTTTTTGCCACAAGCCTGCAACAAACAGAGAATAGTATTCCACAAAATTGCGTATTTTCAAGATGCCAGAAACATCTCAACTTATTAAATAGACTGAATTATTAAATCTATGAAAAGATCAATTTCACACTGTTAATGGAAAATATATATATGCTTAAAACTGCTAAGAGAACTCAATGTGTACAAAAGGAAATTGGATATTTTTGAGTATTTTTTATATTGAGATTAAATTATTATTAAATTTTATAATTTAGTAATATATAAATTATATATTAATTTATATAATTTAATATTTTAAAATACATAATAGTATATAATTTATATAATTTAATAATATATAAAATTATAAATTAAATATATAAGTAATATATAATTTATATAATTTAATAATATATAAAATTATAATTTATTAGTGGTCAGACACCGTGACAATATATTAGATGTTAAATGTTTTCACTTTAAGTGATGACTCATTTTTATTTTGACTGAAAACAGCATCCCCCAGGCAAAGAAAAGTATAGTGCCATTACATGGCAGTTCTTATTTATATTGCCCTTTAGTCAGATGATTCAATGTTTGCAAATGTGTTTGCAAATTCATGTACACCCTCAATTATGGTAAGTTTATGAAAGAGTATAAAATGTTTATATTGTCACACACACACACACACACACACACACACACACACACACACACACACACACAGCTTGTGAAAGAAATCCTATCTGGATAAACTCTAAACACAGCATAGTTGAGAGCTTCCTGCTTTGTGATACTCCATTCCTTTGTACTTACCTACTTTGAAGTGTTTGTCACACTGCCTTAAATTTGTCTGCCTACTTGACCATATCTCCCCCATTAGACTGTTTGCTCCTTGAATATAGAGACTATCACCTATTTATGCTTACGTGACACTTGCTACAATGTGTGGCACGTAGTAGGTGCTCATTACATGACCATGGAGTGAGTGGATGTACTGAATTCTGTGAAGACAATGCAAAGGAGGCATGGGTTTTACCAAGAAAAAGCTCAAATCTAAGTTATTTAATGATTATGTCCTCACTGTATTAACAGGGAGCAGATGTCTCAACTGAGTAAGGCTCAGAGCAAAATTGCTATGGGGAATTTGGAGAGGAAAGTTACAGATCTTGAAATGCATTATGTAATTGGGATAATGAAAAGCAAAATAGCGTACACAGAAAATGGACTTTTCAATCCTCACAGTAATGCCTGCTTCTGTCTTTGGGCAAAAAATTAAAAAATGCAAAATAGGCAGAAGTGATGCCAGTGGGTAAGAGACAGGGAAAAAAACAAGACAGAAATAGTGTGAATGCACATATTTGAATAATATGCAGAACCTGTGAGAGACTTGCAGTGAATAAAATATCTATTACTCAACAATTCTCTCATTTGGCATGAAAAACACAACCTCTCTATGTGATGCAGCCAATATGGTGACGCTCGAGTGGGGATACACAGATTGTCAACACTGCTGGTTATTCATGTCTGCAAAGCAGCTCAAGATAGAACATGTGCAGAACAGGGAGAGAGAGAGAGTTTGGGGACTGTAGAAAACTATTCTTCCTCACTCACTGAACAAAACTGCCATGCAAAAACACACGAGTCACGTAAGTCAACTTAGGAAAGCAACTCAGAACAGATTTACACAAGCTAAATAAGGGCCTTTGGAGGGAGAATATTTCAAAGCAATCTGCTTGGTGAATTTTATAGCCTGAGGGCCTTACCTCTGCAGACAGCCAAGTGCCTGTAGGAAACTAATGAGGAGAATGTACAAATTAACAGCACACGCTCTAAATGTACAGCATTTCTGAAGAGACGTAAAAATATTACCAAAAAGAAAATAAGGGAGAAAGTAGATAAAAAATTATTTTAGCTTTCCTGGCAATATCATTCTTTGCATTTATTGTACAGGAATATACATATTTCCTTTATAGACTTTGAAACTTTTTTTCTTCTTTTTTTTTTTTTTTTTTTTTTTTTTTTTTTTTTTTGAGACGGAGTCTCGCTCTGTCGCCCGGGCTGGAGTGCAGTGGCCGGATCTCAGCTCACTGCAAGCTCCGCCTCCCGGGTTTACGCCATTCTCCTGCCTCAGCCTCCCAAGTAGCTGGGACTACAGGCGCCCGCCACCTCGCCCGGCTAGTTTTTTGTATTTTTTTAGTAGAGACGGGGTTTCACCATGTTAGCCAGGATGGTCTCGATCTCCTGACCTCGTGATCCGCCCGTCTCGGCCTCCCAAAGTGCTGGGATTACAGGCTTGAGCCACCGCGCCCGGCCTTTTTCTTCTTTAATAAAGATGATACACCACCTACAAATTAGGTATCTTCCTTGAGTCACTGGTTTCTCATCTGCAAAATGAGCAAAATGACCTCTGTGCTTCAGTACTGTTATAAAGATTAGGGGAACAATTGGCAGCATTTTAAACAAAGTAAATGCAACTTGCTAAGAATTCGTTAAATAGCACCTGCTAAAATAAACATCATAAGCATTTACAATTTTTTTGTTAAGGCTGCACCAGGAATTGCAAGTACCTAGCAGAAAGCACCCATTTTTTTCTTGCCAAACTAGAAACCACAGAATGTAATCTCCTAGACTTGCTTAAACTATCCATTCTCTTTGTTAAACTCCAACTTGAAGAATGCTGTTTTCTGGACTTGCTTCTTATTATGCCATGCACTTCTGAACTGATCATGGAACATTTGCCTTACCCCATGCTATGATTTGAATCTTTCCCTTCCAAAATCCAGGTGTTGAAATTTAATGGCCAATGTGACTGTAGTGTAAGAAGTGGGAAATTTTAAGAGAACATTAGGTCATGAGGGCTCTTCCCTTCATCAATGGCATTAGGCTCTTAAAAAAGAGGCCTCATGCAATGTTTCACTTGCTTGCTCTTCTGCCAACTGCCATGTGAGGACACAGCATTTCTGTCCTCTGGAGGATACGGCCACAAGTTGCCAGACAGCGACCCTCACGGGACAACCAAACCAACTGGCCCTTTGATCGCAGATGTTCCAGCCTCCAAAAATGAGAGAAAAGAATTTCTGTTCTATATAAATTATCCAGTTGCAGGTGTTTTTCACTGTAACAGCACAAAAGGACTAAGACACTCTACAATCATACTCTTATTCCCTTGCTCCCTTTTCTCTCCAGACCAACATATAGAGTCCTTCTTTTTGCTTTGCCACGTTGGCGGTGTTTAATCAAGGAATCTAGATATTCTCATTACTTCTACCTCCTTTTATAATAAGTAGCCACTAGAAAACAGCTATGTAAGCAAGTTATTCAGAAGCAAGAGTCATTTTGGTGTTTTTGGTTGTTGTATTGGTAATGACTTCTACTTGGTTGAAGATAATTCTGAGGCTTCCAGCCTTCTTATCTATCTCCAAAAGCAAAATATGGTCCAAGATGGCTAATCTTCCTCTCATGGGCATTACTCCTTCACTTCTGCACTTAGGCAGTGTTCATGTTAAAACATCACTAGCTAGGAATCAGCTGCTAGAAGCCACAGTTTCTAAAACGCCATTTTGCCTGTTTGGAAGATACAATCTTTTCTTTCCTGCTAGAGTTTTACCAATTTGTGAAGCACAGATAACACTAAAGTTTTCTTTGAACATTTTTTTTTGCCATATAACCAATTCGCCAGTTTTTTGAAATTTTCTACAGCTCCTGCATAATACCTAACCTGTATGACAAAGTATCTTCCTGCATGTGTGTAATTTCGCCCTTACTTTTATTTACTTCTCTAGCGCAGTGATGTCCTTGAGTTCTCAGTGACTAGCCAAAGTCACTGCTTTCTGATGATGCTGATGGTTGTGTTGTTAGATTGTTTTATAAAATGTAATCTTTTTCTCAGGAATCTCAGGAATCTGTCTTGTCATACTTTAAATATATGATTAGGCTTTGTGATCCTTTCATTTGTTATTTATATTTATTTGAAGCAAATTGATGCTAATAACAAATTGAGAACATAAAAATATAAAATACAATAAAATAATGCATAACAGCCAAAGATGACTGTTCTTAAAATGCACATGGGTATCTAAAATATAAACAATATGACATATATATGTGTGTATATATATATATGCACACACATATATCCATATATCATTATCATTTTTAATGAAATGTTCATTTTTACAATATTTGTAACTAGTATTGTAATTATTTTTAAATACCAGTAATGATATTAGCACTTCCTTAATAATGTATTAGTTCTTCAGAAACATACTTTTTAGTGATTGCCTGTTTTGTTATATAAACACATTATAATTAACTGAATTCTTCCCCCAGTCAATATGTGTGGAAACCACATTCTCTCTTGTTGCCAGGGCAGGAAACTTCTTTTCTCCCTCAATGGAGGAGGAGCATTGGTATGAATACTCTTGGTCTCTGACTCCCAATGGTTAATTTTGGGCTTTGTGTTCGTTAGGTGATGTTGTGGTGGTAAAAAGTCATCACTCTCAGAAGAAATTGCTTCTTTTTATATTTTGCCCTGGCAAGGCCCAGGGAATGCTCTTTTCCTTTGAGCTTTCTTACAGTCCACACTAGGTTATGGAAACCTTCCATGAGTGTAAGAACATTGGCCATGTCTGCAGCTTTCTTGCCTACAACTCTGAGTCAGCTCAGGGTCTGCTCCCACAGGCTTTTCTCAGGGTCAGAATTTATTGAGGCTAAATTAGGGAGTGGCAGTTAGGGAGTAGTACAAATATTGATAAAGTTAATATTTTGATATCTGTTGACAAGTGGTCATCTGTGTGTTCTACTAGTTAGAAACCAAAGGGACTAGGAACCTTACCTTTCAACATATTAGTATTAGTGAATATTGGAAGATAAGTTTAGAATCTAATGTCATAGTTCAAGTTATTCTATGGTGATATTATTCATAAACATATTGAATGTTATGAATAATATGAATATGAACATTATTCATATTCAACAACAAAATGAACAGGGTTAGGTACATAGTTCAATCATACACCTGAATACCATCACAATCCCTGTAGAAGTTTCCTCCATGACCCTTTCTGTTGAGTGTTGCCTTGCACTCAACAGAAAACAAAGTTTCACTTTTTTGAAATTTATATAAATAAAATAATATGTACTGCTTCTTGTTCACTCAAAGTATTACTGAGATGCATCCATGTTTTGGTATGTATAAATAGTTTATTCATTTATTCCATTAAACAAAAACATGTAAATCTATCCATTCTTTTGTTTAGAATTTATGTATATTTCCAGTACATTTTGGTGCATGTCTTTTTATAGACATATTTTTTCATTTCTCTTAGATAAGCACTTAGAACTGGAATTGCTAAATCATAGGGTAATCATAGTTTTAACTTCCTAAGACATCATAAAATAATTTGCCAAAATTGTTGTACTATTCACCTTGTTGTAGGTGATGTACAAGAGTCCTGGTTGTTCCATATCATCGCTAACATTTGGCATTGTCAGTAGTTTTTGTTTCAGCCCTTTAATGTATCTGTGAAGTGGTATTGTATTAATTTCATTGTGGTTTTAATATGCAACTCCACAGATTAATAATGTATGGAGGAAAGAATTAAAGGAAAATTATACTATAAATAGAAGACATTGAGAAAGCTAATCTTAGACAAGTTAATAATTAATTATATGGAAAGCATAGGAGAGACCAAAGATGATGTCATATTAGTGTAAAATTATTTTAATAAAGACTAGATGGCATATAACATATATTAGCCACTCTTTGAAAAGATTAATTATAAAACTATAAATATGAGTTATTCTTTGAGAACATATCAGTACTATTTAATGGGAAACTTAGAATAAATAAATTGGAAATAGCATATTTTATCATTTTATCTGTGCAATCATAGTTTTAAATTTAGTCTTTATGCTATAAGAATGATGGCCTGAAATAAAATTTTATGCATACTTTTTTTAAAGCTCAGTAAAATATTTTATTTCTGAGGTGGTCACAGTTCACTCTCTCTTGGTTTCCTGCTGAGTCTTTTGCAAGAAACCCACACCAAATATAAATACTCTGACAGTTTCTAATGCAAAAATTCAATGCGAAGCATAGATTCTATGCAATACAGTTTCCCAATTGCATTCAATTAGGAAGCTATAATATAGTAAAAGCTTTGACAGAGAAGGCTCGTTTTACAATTTTTCTTCCAAATGAATTTTTTTTTTTTTTTTTTTTTTTTGAGACAGAGTCTCACTCTGTCGCCCAGACTGGAGTGCAGTGGCGTGATCTCAGCTCACTGCAAACTCTGTCTCCCAGGATCATGCCATTCTCCTGCTGCAGCCTCCTGACTAGCTGGGACTACAGGTGCCCACCACCACGCCCAGCTAATTTTTTGTATTTTTAGTAGAGATGGGGTTTCACCATAGCCAGGATGGTCTCGAATTCCTGACTTCATGATCCACCCGCCTCAGCCTCCCAAAGTGCTGAGATTACAGGCGTTTCAAAGTGAATTTGAAGGGATATGTGAAGATTATGGACAGAGAGTGCAAAGTTTTTTATATCTCATATTATCCATTTGGTGGGGTGTGTGTGTGCATACGTGTGTATGTGTGTCTGTGTATATATGGTCTTAGGAAAAATATCCATTGAGCCTTAGAGACAAAAGGAATCATTACATAGACAGGTCCCTCAGTCAAATAAAACAACATCAGTGGTTAAGTATCATGATGTAAAATTACTACTTTCATTGGAGAAACATCGATTAGATGATAAGTGAAATTGGTAGAATCAAGTAATTGTTTATTTTGTGGGAGTGCATAATGATTTTGCTATTCAGGATGAGGAGATAAGGAATTTTAGGTGGAAATAATGTAAAATAAAAATATATATTTAAAAATACTAAGGACACATGATTTAGAACTGAAGGAGATGGAGAAGAAAAGGATGGAGAAGAAAAGAATGAAGAAGAAAAGAATAAAGATGATAAGCAGAAAAGAAAAGCACAAATAGAAGGAACTTGAAAAGGTGTTTTGGTTGCTAGTGAGTAGCTATTTTGATTATGTTATCTCAATATATACATGAGGATAATATCTATTTCTTTTGGTGATGTGGCTATTTTCAATATGGTTTACAGTAAAACAACCAGGAATGAGTTAATAGAATAAATGTATTTATTTATTTTTACCAATAATTCTATATATAGAATTCTTAGAAGCTTAGCACCAATGTGTGTGTGTGTGTGTGTGTGTGTGTGTGTGCATGCACGTGCGTGCACATGTGTGTATGTATTTACATTCTTCTGGATAGTCTTAGACTGAAGCTAATAACTAATCTTTGGCTCAGGCAAGTATCTATAGTTAATGGGAATTAAGAACAAGAATTTGATTATTTTGGTTTACCTGAGCACACTTTTCCTTATCCTTAGTTGTCTGAAGTACTAACAAACATTTACTTTGTTAAAATAATAAACACAGATACACAGATTGCTAATTTCTGTTACAGGAACCAATTTTCTTCAATTTGTGGTATATCTTGCTGGTTTGTTGCTCTGAGGACAGTGGGCATTATCTTTCCTGGGCAAAAATAATGTTTAGGCAATGTAAGAGACATTATTTAGAACTTTTTCTGGGCTTCAGGAGGCAAAACTTCTCTAAAAGACTCTAATTCTAGGCTCCCAATGATGCAGGATTTTTCTCAGCCCCTTTGCCAGACTCACAGCAGCAGTGTCCCCTCTACTTAAAACACTATGTTCAGCCCCTTGCAGGAGGGAGCACGTGAGCAAGTGAGTGTGGGGGGACCCAGCCAGTCAGTCCAGGCACCAACACAGGAGTAAGTTCCATGCAGGGACCATGGCAAGACCATACATGTCACCTTGAGGGGAGTGTGATGGCCCCCAGGTGAGGGTGCCCCTGACCCCAAGGCCCCAGACAGGGTGTTACGGTGCTCTTTTAGTTCTGCCATCTGTTGTCTGAAGACAACAGCATGTTAGCAGCTCAGTTGGCCCCTTGCCTCATCGTGTAAGGTGGCTGTTCTCCTCTGGCAAGGGCAAAGGGCCAGTGTGACAACCTTTTCTAAGTACCTGCACTCAGTGGGTCCTGAGCTCTTGTCCACTCTCCAAGAAGAATTAGACCACATGGACAATTGAAGGATACTGAAGGTGGAAAATTTCACTGGGCCATAAAACCGGCTCTCAGTGGAGAGGGGAGTTGGGGAGGGGATGAGAAAGACAGGTTTTCTTCCCCTAAGTCATGTTGTCTCTTCTGCAAATTCAGGCCATCTCCCCATCTACTGACTGAGTCTGGGGTCTTTATAGGCACAGGATGGGGAGCGCATGTTCATTGGTTTTTGAGTATGCAAAAAAGATTAAAGTGAAGACAACACTCAAAGGTGGGCATGACAGTGTAGAAAAACAATTAGGAAAGGGTAGGTGGCCCTGAAGTTACTACCCACATGCCTCTGGCTGTCACTGCTGTGTCCCCACCTCACATGGATGATAAGAAAGCCCATGATTTATCAGGACAATAAGAATTGCTCTCTCCCAGCATGTAGCACATCTGTGGTATCTGGCATTCACCCACTCTAGGCTGCAATTTCCCTTACACATAAAAATGCTCTGTCTTCCAATAGTACAATGGATTTTGTGATAAAATCTGAGATGCTACTCAGTCAGTCTCTCAATTCTGTGGCTTCACCAAGTCTGGATTGTGGGAATGATCTAGCAGCTTATGCTTATACCTTCCTTCTTTTTCTTCACCATGGTATTTGCCATATTACTACGTTATACTTCATATAGTTATGTTTCTCCACTCAACTGTTATCTGTAACTATGTTACATACCATGACTTCTATGTATCTATTCCTAGCTCATAGATCAGCATTTGGACACAAAGTAGGTCTCAACATGTTTGTTCAGTGAATGAGAAAACTGGAGTCCAGAGAACTGAAGAGGCAGAATCAACGTTGGAACACAAGTTTCTTCATTATTAGCCTGGTGCCCTTTACACTGTGCCCCTCTGCTTCTGAATCAGTTCATGTGCATTCAGATTGATGCATTCCGATATATGCAGTGACATAAAGCAGTTGTCCAGGTATTCCTGGATATGTAATGTGACACTCCCTTGATCCTGGAAGGCAGCTGACACATAACAAGACTGTTTTGATAACATGTAGCAACACATTAAGTAAATTATATATATGTTTATGACAACAATCAGATGAGAGATAGTGAAAGTAGCCTGAAGGAGAATACTTACAAATTTTGGCTTTTGCTAACAATGCATTTTTAGAAAAAAACAAAATAAAAATGGAACATGCATATCACTCTGCCTCAAAGCAAGTCATTTTGAAATGTTTATGTGTGTTTAATGAACTTTATGACTATACATTTTGCACTAGTTTTCCATTTTACACTAATGCTTTTATACATCAGATGACTTTATTTTTGAATTATTGTGTTTATGAATAAAAATTGGTAACCCAAGCTTTGAGCAAGAAAAGTCTAAATTTTGGATATATATTTTTCCTATACCTTAGAAAACTAATGTAATTAAAGTATAATTAACGTATAACAATGTCAACAAATTGAGTCAAACTCTGTAAAATATTTGAAGAGATTTATTTTGAGCCAAATATGAGCGACCACGGCCCATGGCACAGTCCTCAGGAGGGCCTGGGAATATGTGCTCAAAGCAGCTTGGTTTTATACATTTTAGGAAGATACGAGACATCAATCAAATACATTTAAGAAATACATTGGTTTGGTCCAGAAAGGCAGGACAACATGAAATGGGGGCTTCCAGCTTATAGGTAGATTTAAAGTTTTTAGTTGACGATTGAGTTTATCTAAAGACCTGGGAGCAGTAGAGAGGGATGTCTGGGTTAAGACGAAGAATTGTGGAGACCCAACTTTTTATTTGCAGAAGAAGCCTTCAGGAGGTAGAATAGGTTGTAAAATGAGTCTTATCAGATTTAAGGTCTTGTTGATGTTAAGGCAGGAGAGGTGTAATAAGGCATGTCAAACTCCACTTCTTGTTATGGTCTGAACAGTATCTCAGGTTAAATTTTAAAAGAGCCCTGGCTAAGGAGGAAGTCCATTCCTTTGGCTGGGGGGACTTAATTAGATCATCATGGCAGATAGGAAGCAGGACTAGATTGCAGCTCTGACTCGGACAGACAGAGCAGTGTGCAGAGGCTTGCATCATGAATTTTAGCTCCAGGATGATTGCAAGAACAAACCAGAAATCCTGAGAGGACCCACAGACCCTCTGAAGGAAGCAGACTGCTCCTGTAGGACCTGGGAGACATTCCAAATACTAGACTACCCAAATGAGAAGAAACCAGAAAACCAACTCTGGTAATATGATGAAACAAGGCTCTTCAAAAATCATGCTAGCTCACCAGCGATGGATCCAAACCAAGAAGAAATCTCTGTTTTACCTCAAAAAGAATTCAGGAGTTTAGTTACTAAGCTAATTAGGGAGACACAAGAGGAAGGCAAAGCCCAATGTGAGGAAATCCAAAAAATGATACAAGAAGTGAAGGGAGAAATATTCAAGGAAATAGCATAAAGAAAAAACAATAAAAACTTAAGGAAACATTGGACATACTTATAAGAATGCAAAATGCTCTGGAAAGTCTCAGCAATAGAATTGAACAAGTAGAAGAAAGAAACTCAAAGCACAAAGACAAAGTCTTTGAATTAACCCATTCCAACAAAGACAAAGAAAAACAAATAAGAAAATATGAACAAAACCTCCAAGAAGTCTGGGATTATGTTAAATGATCAAACCTAAGGATAATCAGTGTTCTTGAGGAAGAAAAAAATCTAAAAGTCTAGAAAAAATATTTGGGGAAATAATAATTTAAAAAATTATTTCCCAGCCTTGCTGGAGACATAGATGTCCAAATACAAGAAGCAAAAAGAACACCTAGGAAATCGATCATAAAAAGATCATAGCATAGCACATTGTCATCAAGTTATCTAAATTTAAGACAAAGGAGAGAATCTTAAGAGCTGTGAGACAAAAGCAGCAGGTAACCTAGAAAGGAAAAGCTATCAGATTAACAGCAGATTTCTCAGCAGAAACCCTTCAGCCTCATCAAATGAAACAGCTATCAGCCAAGAATTTTGTATCCAGTGACACTAAACATCATATATGAAGGGAAGATACAGTCTTTTTCAGACAAACAAATGCTGAGAGAATTTGCCACTACTAAGCTACCAATGCAAGAACTACTAAAAGGAGCTCTAAATCTTGAAACAAACTCTGGAAACACATCAAAACAGAACCACATTAAAGCATATATCACACAGGACCTATAAAATAAAAAGACCATTTAAAAAGCAAAAACAAGAAAACCAAGGTACACAGGCAACAAATAGCACCATGAATGCAATGGTACCTCACATCTCAATACTAATATTGAATGTAAATGGCCTAAATGCTCTACTTAAAAAATATAGAACTGAAGAATGGATAAAAACTTACCAAGCAATTATCTGCTACCTCCAGGAGTCTCATCTAACACATAAGGACTCACATAAATTTAAAGTAAAGGTGTGGGAAAAGACATTTTATGCAAATGGACACCAAAAGTGAGCAGGAATAGTTGTTCTTGTATTAGACAAAACAAACTTTAAAGCAGCAGTGATTAAAAGAGGGACATTATATAATGGTAAAAGGCCTTATCCAACAGGAAAATGTCACAATTCTAAACATACGTGCACCTAACACTGGCAATCCTAAGTTTATAAAACAGTCACTAATAGACCTAAGAAATGAGATAGACAACAAAACAATAATAGTGGGAGAATTCAATACTCCACTGACAGCACTAGACAGGACATCAAGATAGAAAATCAACAGAGAGACAATGGATTTATGTCATATCTTGGAACAAATGGACTTAACACACATATATACAACATTTCATCCAACAATCATAGAATACACATATTATTCAACAGTATGTGGAATTTTCTCCAAGATAGACCATATGATAGGCCACAAAATGAGCCTAAATAAATTTAAGAAAACTGAAATTATATCAAGCACTCTCTCAGACCACAGTGGAAGAAAACTGGAAATCAACACAAAAGGAACCTTCAAAACCATACAAATACATGAAAATTTAATAACCTGCTCCTGAATAACCATTGGGTCAAAAATGAAATCAATATGGAAATTTTAAAATTCTTTGAACTGAACGACAGTAATGACACAACCTTTCAAAACCTCTGGTATATCACAAAGGCAGTGCTAAGAGGAAAATTAATAGCCTTAAATGCCTACATCAACAAGACTGAAAGAGCACAAGCTGACATTCTAAGGTCACACCTCAAGGAACTAGAGAAACAATAACAAACCAAACACAAACCCAGAAGAAGAAAACAAACAAACAAACAAAAATCAGAGCAGAACTAAATTAAATTGAAAAAACATTAAAAAAAATAAAAAGGAAAGGAAACAAAAAACTGGTTCTTTGACAAGATAAATACAATTGATATACCATTAACAAGATTAACCAAGAAGAGAGAAAATCCAAATAACCTCATTAAGAAATGAAATAGGAAATATTACAGCTGACACCACTGAAATACAAAAGATCAATCAAGGCTACTAAGAACACCTTTATGTACATAATCTAGGAAAACTAGAAGAGTTGGATAAATTTCTTGAAAAATACAACACTCCTAGTTTAAATCAGGAAGAATTAGATACCCTGAACAGACCAATATCAAGTACGGGGATTTGAAATGGTAATTAAAAAATTACCAACAAAAACAATAAATAAAAATGTCTGAGACCGGATGGATTCACAGCAGAATTCTTCCAGACATTCAAAGAAGAATTGATCCCAATCTTTTTGACACTATTCCACAAGATAAAGAGAGAACCTTCCCTAATTTATTCTATGAAGCCAACATCACCCTAATACCAAAACCAGCAAAAGAAATAACCATAAAAAGAAAACTACAGACCACCATCTCTGATTAACAGAGACACTGAAATCCTTAACAAAATACTAGCTAACAGAATCTAATAACACATCAAAAGGTAATCCACAATGATCAGTTGGGTTTCATACCAGGGATGCAGGGATTGTTTAACATACACAAGTCAATAAATGTGATACCCCACATAAACAGAATTAAAAATTACATGATCATCTTAATAGATACAAAAAAAGCATTTGACAAAATACAACATCTCTTTATGATTAACACTCTCAGCAAAATAAGCATACAAGAGACATATCTTAATGTAATGAAAGCCATCTATGACAAACCTACAGCCAACGTAATACTGAATGGGGAAAAGTTGAAAGCATTTTATCTGAGACCTGGAACAAGACAAGGATGCCCACTCTCACCACTCCTATTCAACATAGTACTGAAAGTCCTAGCCAGAGCAATCAGACAGGAGGAAAAAATAAAGGGTATCCAAATCAGTAAAGAGGAAGTCAAACTGTCACTGTTTGCTGACGATATGATGCTTTAGCTTGAAAACCCTAAAGACTCCTCCAGAAAGCTCCTATAACTGATGAAAGAATTTAGCAAAGTTTCCACATACAAGATTAATATACAAAAATCAGTAGCTCTTCTACACAGCAACAGTGACCAAGCGGAGAATCAAATCAAGAACTCAACCCCTTTTACAATAGCTGCAAAGAAAAAGAAATACTTAGGAATATACTTAACCAAGGAGGCAAAATACCTCTACAAAGAAAATGACAAAACACTGCTGAAAGAAATTGTAGACAAGACAAACAAATGGAAACACATCCCATGATCATAGATGGATAGAATCAATATTGCAAAAATGACCATACAGCCAAAAACAATCTACAAATTCAAGGGAATTTGTATTTCCCATCAAAATACCACCCTTCTTCACAGAATTAGGAAAAACAATTCTAATATTCACATGGAACCAAAAAAGAGCCTGCATAGCCAAAGAAGGACTAAGCAAAAAGAACAAATCTGGAGGCATCACAATACCTAACTTCAATCTATGCTATAAAGCTGTAGTCAACAAAACAGCATGGCTCTGGTATAAAAATAGATACACAGACCAAGAGAACAGAATAGAGAACCCATAAATAAATCCAAATACTTATAGTCATCTGATCTTTGCCAAAGCAAACAAAAACATAAAGTGGGGGAAAGAACACCCTTTTCAACAAATGGTGCTGGGATAACTGGCTAGCCACATGTAGGAGAATGAAACTTGATCCTCATCTCTCACCTTATATAATAATCAACTCAAGATGGATTAAAGACTTAAATAAAAGACCTTAAACTATAAAAATTTTAGAAGATAACATTGGAAAAGCCCTTCTAGACATGAACTTCTAGGCAAGGAGTTCATGAACAAGACCCCAAAAGCAATTGCAGTAAAACACAGAGAAATAGCTGGAACTCAATTAAACTAAAGCACTTTTGCACAGCCAAAGGAACAGTCAGCAGAGTAAAAAGACAACCCACAGAGTTGGAGAAAATCTTCACAATCTGTATATCTGGCAAAGGACTAATATCCAGCATCTACAATGAACTAAAAAAAATAAATCCCATCAAAAAGTGGGGTAAGGACATGAATAGACAATTCTCAAAAGAAGAAATACAAATGGCCAATAAACCTATGGAAAAGTGCTCAGCATCACTAATGATCAGGGAAATGCAAATCAAAACCACAATGCGATACCACCTCGCTCCAGCAAGAATGGCTGTAATCAAAAATTCAAAAAAAGAGTATTTTGATATTTGATCCAGCAATTCCACTACTGGGCATCTATCTGGAGGAAAATAAGTCATTATATGAAAAAGATACTTTCACATACATATTTATAGCAGCACAGTTCACAAATGCAAAATCATGAAACCAAACCAAATGCCCATTAATGAATGGATAAAGAAACTGTGGTGTGTGTGTGTATATGTGTATGTATGTATGTATATGTGTGTGTATATATATATGATGAAATACTAAGCCATAAAAAGGATTGAATTAATGGCATTTACAGTGATCTGGATGAGATCGGAGACTATTATTCTAAGTGAAGTAACTCAGGAATGGAAAATCAAACACTGTATGTTCTCACTGATATGTGGGAGCTAAGCTATGAGGACACAAAGGCATAAGAATAACACAATGGACTTTGGGAACTTGGGGGTAAGAGGGAGGAAGAGGGATAAAAAACTACAAATAGGGTACAATGTATACAGATCAGATGATGGGTACACCAAAATCTCAGAAATCACCTCTAAAGAACTCACTCATGTAACCAAATACAACCTGTACCCCAATAACCTATGGAAAAACAGAAGATGGTTGTGGGGGGGCCTTAGAATTTAATTTTTGGTTTACAATAAATTGCTCACATTTCAAATCTACAGTTTGGTGAGTCTGACAGACAAATATACCATTGCTTTGCAATCAACCACTGACACTGAAACCACCACCACTCTACTCAGGGCCACTACTGGTGCAATTTCCATTATTATAGATTACTTTTGCTTGTTCCATGACTTTATATAAATGTCTTTATTCAAGACAATTTTTTTTTTATATTTAGCTTCTTTAGTTCAATGTTCCTTTGTTTGTTTGTTTGCTTTTGTTTGTTTTTTTTATTTTTATTATACTTTAAGTTCTAGGGTACATGTGCATAACGTGCAGGTTTGTTACATATGTATATTTGTGCCATATTGGTATGCTGCACCCATCAACTCGTCAGCACCCATCAATTCATCATTTATATCATGTATAACTCCCCAATGCAATCCCTCCCCCCTCCCCCCTCCCCATGATATGCCCCAGTGTGTGATGTTCCCCTTCCCAAGTCCAAGTGATCTCATTGTTCAGTTCCCACCTATGAGTGAGAACATGTGGTGTTTGGTTTTCTGTTCTTGTGATAGTTTGCTGAGAATGATGGTTTCCAGCTGCATCCACGTCCCTACAAAGGACGCAAACTCATCCTTTTTTATGGCTGCATAGTATTCCATGGTGTATATGTGCCACATTTTCTTAATCCAGTCTGTCACAGATGGACATTTGGGTTGATTCCAAGTCTTTGCTGTTGTGAATAGTGCTGCAATAAACATACGTGTGCATGTGTCTTTGTAGTAGAATAATTTATAATCCTTTGGGTATATATGCAGTAGTGCGATGGCTGGGTCATATGGTACATCTAGTTCTAGATCCTTAAGGAATTGCCATACTGTTTTCCATAATGGTTGAACTAGTTTACAATCCCACCAACAGTGTAAAAGTGTTCCTATTTCTCCACATCCTCTCCAGCACCTGTTGTTTCCTGACTTTTGAATGATTGCCATTCTAACTGGTGTGAGATGGTATCTCATTGTGGTTTTGATTTGCATTTCTCTGATGGCGAGTGATGATGAGCATGTTTTCATGTGTCTGTTGGCTGTATGAATGTCTTCTTTTGAGAAATGTCTGTTCATATCCTTTGCCCACTTTTTGATGGCATTGTTTGTTTTTTTCTTATATATTTGTTTGAGTTCTTTGTAGATTCTGGATAATAGCCCTTTGTCAGATGAGTAGATTGCAAAAATGTTCTCCCATTCTGTAGGTTGCCTGTTCACTCTGATGGTAGTTTCTTCTGCTGTGCAGAAGCTCTTTAGTTTAATTAGATCCCAGTTGTCAATTTTGGCTTTTGCTGCCGTTGCTTTTGGTGTTTTAGACATGAAGTCCTTGCCCATGCCTATGTCCTGAATGGTACTACCTAGATTTTCTTCTAGGGTTTTTATGGTATTAGGTCTAACATTTAAGTCTCTAATCCATCTTGAATTAATCTTCGTATAAGGAGTAAGGAAAGGATCCAGTTTCAGCTTTCTACTTATGGCTAGCCAATTTTCCCAGCACCATTTATTAAATAGGGAATCCTTTCCCCATTTCTTGTTTCTCTCAGGTTTGTCAAGGATCAGATGGCTGTAGATGTGTGGTATTATTTCTGAGGACTCTGTTCTGTTCCATTGGTCTATATCTCTGTTTTGGTACCAGTACCATGCTGTTTTGGTTACTGTAGCCTTGTAGTATAGTTTGAAGTCAGGTAGCGTGACGCCTCCAGCTTTGTCCTTTTGACTTAGGATTGTCTTGGCAATGTGGGCTCTTTTTTTGTTTCCATATGAACTTTAAAGCAGTTTTTTTCCAATTCTGTGAAGAAACTCATTGGTAGCTTGTTGGGAATGGCATAGAATCTATAAATTATTTTGGGCAGTATGGCCATTTTCATGATATTGATTCTTCCTATCCATGAGCATGGTATGTTCTTCCATTTGTTTGTGTCCTCTTTGATATCACTGAGCAGTGGTTTGTAGTTCTCCTTGAAGAGGTCCTTTACATCCCTTGTAAGTTGGATTCCTAGGTATTTTATTCTCTTTGAAGCAATTGTGAATGGAAGTTCATTCCTGATTTGGCTCTCTGCGTGTCTGTTACTGGTGTATAAGAATGCTTGATTCTTGCACATTAATTTTGTATCCTGAGACTTTGCTGAAGTTGCTTATCAGCTGAAGGAGATTTTGGGCTGAGACAATGGGGTTTTCTAAATATACAATCATGTCATCTGCAAACAGGGACAATTTGACTTCTTCTTTTCCTAACTGGATACCCTTTATTTCTTTCTCTTGCCTGATTGCCCTAGCCAGAACTTCCAAGACTATGTTGAATAGGAGTGGTGAGAGAGGGCATCCCTGTCTTGTGCCAGTTTCCAAAGGGAATTTTTCCAATTTTTGCCCATTCAGTATATTAGCTATGGGTTTGTCATAAATAGCTCTTATTATTTTGAGGTACGTTCCATCAATACCGAATTTATTGAGCGTTTTTAGCATGAAGGGCTGTTGAATTTTGTCAAAAGCCTTTTCTGCATCTATTGAGATAATCATGTGGTTCTTGTCTTTGGTTCTGTTTATATGCTGGATTACGTTTACTGATTAGCGAATGTTGAACCAGCCTTGCATCCCAGGGATGAAGCCCACTTGATCATGGTGGATAAGCTTTTTGATGTGCTGCTGAATCCAGTTTGCCAGTATTTTATTGCGGATTTTTGCTTCAATGTTCATCAGGGATAATTGTCTAAAATTCTCTTTTTTTGTTGTGTCTTTGCCAGGCTTTGGTATCAGGATGATGTTGGCCTCATAAAATGAGTTAGGGAGGATTCCCTCTTTTTCTATTGATTGGAATAGTTTCAGAAGGAATGGTACCAGCTCCTCCGTGTACCTCTGGTAGAATTCAGCTGTGAATCCATCTGGTCCTCGACTTTTTTTGGTGGGTAGGCTATTAATTGTTGCCTCAATTTCAGAGCCTGCTATTGGTCTATTCAGGGATTCAACTTCTTCCTGGTTTAGTCTTGGGAGAGTGTAAGTGTCCAGGAAATTATCCATTTCTTCTAGATTTTCTAGTTGATTTGCATAGAGGTGTTTATAGTATTCTCTGATGGTAGTTTGTATTTCTGTGGGGTCGGTGGTGATATCCCCTTTATCATTTTTTATTGCGTCTATTTGATTCCTCTCTCTTTTGTTCTTTATTAGTCTTGCTAGCGGTCTGTCAATTTTGTTGATCTTTTCAAAAAACCAACTCCTGGATTCATTGATTTTTTGGAGGATTTTTTGTGCCTCTATCTCCTTCAGTTCTGCTCTGATCTTAGTTATTTCTTGCCTTCTGCTAGCTTTTGAATGTGTTTGCTCTTGCCTCTCTAATTCTTTTAATTGTGATGTTAGAGTGTCAATTTTAGATCTTTCCAGCTTTCTCTTGTGGGCATTTAGTGCTATAAATTTCCCTCTGCACACTGCTTTAAATGTGTCCCAGAGATTCTGGTATGTTGTATCTTTGTTCTCATTGGTTTCAAAGAACATCTTTAGTTCTGCCTTCATTTCTTTATGTACCCAGTAGTTATTCAGGAGCAGGTTGTTCAGTTTCCATGTAGTTGAGCGGTTTTGATTGAGTTTCTTAATCCTGAGTTCTAGTTTGATTGCACTGTGGTCTGAGAGACAGTTTGTTTTAATTTCTGTTCTTGTACATTTGCTGAGGAGTGCTTTACTTCCAATTATGTGGTCAATTTTGGAATAAGTGCGATGTGATGCTGAGAAGAATGTATATTCTGTTGATTTGGGGTGGAGAGTTCTACAGATGTCTATTAGGTCCGCTTGGTGCAGAGATGAGTTCAATTCCTGGATATCCTTGTTAACTTTCTGTCTCGTTGATCTGTCTAATGTTGACAGTGGAGTGTTGAAGTCTCCCATTATTATTGTATGGGAGTCTAAGTCCCTTTGTAAGTCTCTAAGGACTTGCTGTCAGAATCTGGGTGCTCCTGTATTGGGTGCATATGTAGTTAGGATAGTTAGCTCTTCCTGTTGAATTGATCCCTTTACCATTATGTAATGGCCTTCTTTGTCTCTTTTGATCTTTGATGGTTTAAAGTCTGTTTTATCAGAGACTAGGATTGCAACCCCTGCTTTTTTTTGTTCTCCATTTGTTTGGTAGATCTTCCTCCATCCCTTTATTTTGAGCCTATGTATGTCTCTGCATGTGAGATGGGTCTCCTGAATACAGCAGACTGATGGGTCTTGACTCTTTATCCAGTTTGCCAGTCTGTGTCTTTTAATTGGAGCATTTAGTCCATTAACATTTAAGGTTAATATTGTTATGTGTGAACTTGATCCTGCCCTTATGATATTAACTGGTTTTTTGCTCGTTAGTTGATGCAGTTTCTTCCTAGCCTCGATGGTCTTTACATTTTGGCATGTTTTTGCGATGGCTGGTACCGGTTGTTCCTTTCCATGTTTAGGGCTTCCTTCAGGGTCTCTTGTAAGGCAGGCCTGGTGGTGACAAAATCTCTAAGCATTTGCTTATCTGTAAAGGATTTTATTTCTCCTTCACTTGTGAAACTTAGTTTGGCTGGATATGAAATTCTGGGTTGAAAAGTCTTTTCTTTAAGAACGTTGAATATTGGCCCCCATTCTCTTCTGGCTTGTAGAGTTTCTGCCGAGAGATCTGCTGTTAGTCTGATGGGCTTCCCTTTGTGGGTAACCCGACCTTTCTCTCTGGCTGCCCTTAAGATTTTTTCCTTCATTTCAACTTTGGTGAATCTGGCAATTATGTGTCTTGGAGTTGCTCTTCTGGAGGAGTATCTTTGTGGCATTCTCTGTATTTCCTGAATTTGAATGTTGGCCTGCCCTACTAGGTTGGGGAAGTTCTCCTAGATGATATCCTGAAGAGTGTATTCCAACTTGGTTCCATTTTCCCCCTCACTTTCAGGCACCCCAATCAGATGTAGATTTGGTCTTTTTACATAATCCCATACTTCTTGCAGGCTTTGTTCATTTCTTTTTCTTCTTTTTTCTTTTGGTTTCTCTTCTCGCTTCATTTCATTCATTTGATCCTCAATCGCTGATACTCTTTCTTCCAGTTGATCCAGTCGGTTACTGAAGCTTGTGGATTTGTCACATATTTCTCGTGTCATGGTTTTCATCTCTGTCATTTCTTTTATGACCTTCTCTGCATTAATTAGTCTAGCTGTCAATTCTTCCACTCTTTTTTTCAAGATTTTTAGTTTCTTTGCGCTGGGTGCGTAATTCCTCCTTTAGCTCTGAGAAGTTTGATGGACTGAAGCCTTCTTCTCTCATCTCGTCAAAGTCATTCTCTGACCAGCTTTGATCCGTTGCTGGCGATGGGCTGTGATCCTTTGCACGGGGAGATGTGCTCTTATTTTTTGAATTTCCAGGTTTTCTGCCCTGCTTTTTCCCCATCTTTGTGGTTTTATCTGTCTCTGGTCTTTGATGATGGTGACGTACTGATGGGGTTTTGGTATAGGTGTCCTTCCTGTTTGATAGTTTTCCTTCTGACAGTCAGGACCCTCAGCTGTAGGTCTTTTGGAGATTGCTTGAGGTCCACTCCAGACCCTGTTTGCCTGGGTATCAGCAGCAGAGGTTGCAGAAGATAGAATATTGCTGAACAGCGAGTGTACCTGTCTGATTCTTACTTTGGAAGCTTCCTCTCAGGGGTGTACTCCACCCTGTGAGGTGTGGGGTGTCAGACTTCCCCTAGTGGGGGATGTCTCCCAGTTAGGCTACTCAGGGGTCAGGGACCCACTTGAGCAGGCAGTCTGTCCATTCTCAGATCTCAACCTCCGTGCTGGGAGATCCACTGCTCTCTTCAAAGCTGTGAGACAGAGTCGTTCGCGTCTGCTCAGGCCTCTGCTCCTTCCCCTGTTGTTTTTTTAGCTGTGCCCTGCCCCCAGAGGTGGAGTCTATAGAGACTGGCAGGTTTCCTTCAGCTGCTGTGACCTCCACCCAGTTGGAGCTTCCCAGCGGCTTCGTTTACCTACTTAAGCCTCAGCAATGGCGGGCGCCCCTCCCCCAGCCTCGCTGCTGCCTTGTGGTTAGATCGCTGCAGACTGCTGTGTTAGCAATGAGGGAGGCTCTGTGGCCGTGGGACACTCCCAGCCAGGTGAGGGATATATTCTTCTGGTGTGCCCGTTTGCTTAAAGCATGGTATTGGGGTGTGAGTTACCCGATTTTCCAGGTGTTGTGTGTCTCAGTTCACCTGGCTAGGAAAAGGGATTCCCTTCCCCCTTGAGCTTCCCAGGTGAGGCAATGCCTCGCCCTGCTTCAGCTTTCGCTGGTCAGGCTGCAGCAGCTGACCAGCACCAATTGTCCGACACTCCCTAGTGAGATGACCCCAGTACCTGAGTTGAAAATGCAGAAATCACCGGTCTTCTGTGTCGCTTGCGCTGGGAGTTGGAGACTGGAGCTCTTCCTATTCGGCCATCTTGCTCCGCCCCTACCCCCCCCTTTTTTTTTAGACAAAGTCTTGCTCTTGTTCCCCAGGCTGGAGTACAATGGTGTGATCTTGGCTCTCTGTAGTCTCTGCCTCCTGGGTTCAAGTGATTCTCCTATCTCAGCCTCTTGAGTAGCTGGAATTACAGGCTCCTGCCACCACGCCCAGCTAATTTTTGTATTTTTAGTAGAGAAATTGTTTCACCATATTGGCCAGGCTGGTCTCAGACTCCTGACCTACGGTGATCTGCCTGCCTTGGCCCCCCAAAGTGCACTCAGTGTAATGTTTCTATGATCCATTCATAATGTTCTATTCATCAGTAGTGATATGGTTTGACTGTGTCCCACCCAAATCTCATCTTGAATCCCTACATGTTGTGGGAGGGACCCAGTGGGAGGTATTGGAATCATAGGGCAGGTGTTTTACATGCTGTTCTCATGATAGTGAATAAGTGTCATGAGATCTGAAAGTTTTAAAAATCGGAGTTTCCCTGGACAAGTTCTCTCTTATTGTCTGCCACCATACCTGTAAGATGTGACTTGCTCCTCCTTGCCTTCTGCCATGATTGTGAAGGCTCTTTAGCCACATGGAACTGTATATCCATTAAACCTCTTTTTTCTTCCCAGTCTCAGGTATATCTTTATCAGCAGTGTGATAATGGAGTAATACAGTAAATTGGTACTAGTAGAGTGGGGCATTGCTGAAAAAAATAACTGAAAATGTGGAAGCAACTTTGGAACTGGGTAACAGGCAGAAGGTGGAACAGCTTAGAGGGCTCAGAAGACAGGAGAATATGGGAAAGTTTGGAACTTTCTACAGACTTGTTGAATGGCTTTGACAAACATTCTGATAGTAATATCAACAGTAAGGTCCAGGCTGAAGTTGTCTCAGATGGATATGAGGAACTTGTTGGAAAATGAAGCAAAGGTCACTCTTGTTATGCTTTATTAAAGAAACTGATGTCATTTTGTCCTTGCCCTAGAGATTTGTACAACTTTGAACTTGAGAGAGATGATTTAGGGTATCTGGCAGAAGAAATTTCTAAGCAGCAAAGCATTGAAGAGGTGACTCAGGTGCTCTTAAAAGCATTCACTTTTATAAGTGAAGCAGAGCATTAAAGGTCAGAATACTTGCAGCCTGACAACATGAGAGAAAAAAAAAATCCCATTTTCTGAGAAGAAATTCAAGCTGGCTGCAAAAATTGGTGTGAGTAATGAGGAGTCAAATGTTAATCCTCAAGACAATGAGGAAAATCTTTCCAGGGCACATAAGAGGTCTTCATGGCAGTCCTTCCCATAACAGGCCCAGAGGCCTAGGAGGAAAAAATGGTTTCATGGTCTGGGCTCAGGTCCCAATGCTGTGTGCAGTCTAGGGACTTAGTGCCCTGTGTCCCAGCTTCTCTAGCTGTGACTAAAAGGTGCCAAGCTACAGCTAAGTCCGTGGCTTCAGAGGGTTCAAGTCCCAAATCTTGGCAACTTTCACATGGTATTGAACCTGTGAATATAGAGAAGTCAAGAATTGAGATTTGGGAGCCTTATCCTAGATTTCGGAGGATGTGTGGAAACATCTGACTGCCCAGGCAAAAGTTTGCTGCAGGGATGGGGCTCTCATGGAGAACTTCTGTTAGGGCAGTGCAGAAGGGAAATATGGGGTTGGAGCCCCCACACAGAGTCCCTACTGGGGCAATGCCTAGTGGAGTTGCGAGAAGAGGGCCATCACCTTCATCCAGACCCCAGAACGGTAGGTCCACCAACAGCTTGCACTATGACCCTGGAAAAACTGCATACACTCAAAGCCAACCCATGAAAGCAACCAGGAGTGAGACAATACCCTGCAAAGCTAGAGGGGCAGTGCTGCCCAAGGGCATGGGAGCCCACCTTTTACATCAGTGTGACCTGGATGTGAGACATGGAGTCAAAGGAGATCACTTTGGAGCTTTAGGATTTGTCTGCCATGCTGGATTTTGGACTTTTGTGGGGCATACAGCCCCTTTGTTTTGGCAAATTTCTCCCATTTGGAATGGCTGTATTTACCTCATGCCTATACCCTCATTATATGTAGGAAGTAACTAACTTGTTTTTGATTTTACAGGCTCACAGGTGAAAGGGACTTATCTTGTGTCAGATGAGATGTTGGACTGTGGACTTTTGAGTTAATGATGAAATGAGTTAAGACTTCAGGGAACTGTTAGAAAGGCATGATTGGTTTTGAAATGTGATGACATGAGATTTGGGAGGGGCCAGGAGTGGAATGATATGGTTTGGCTGTGTCCCCACTCAAATCTCATCTTGAATTCCCAGGTGTTGTGGAAGGGACCCAGTGGGAAGTAGCTGAATCATGGGTTTAGGTTTTTCCTGTGCTTTTCTTGTGACAGTGAATAAGTTTCAAGAGATACGATGGTTTTAGAAACAGAAGTTTCCCTGCACAAGTTATCTTTCTGTCTGCTGCCATCCATGCTAAACCTGACTTGTTCCTCTTTGCCTTATACCATGATTGTGAGGCCTCCTTAGCCATATGGACTTGTAAGTCCATTAAATCTCTTTTCCTTTCCAGTCGTGGGAATGCCTTTATCAGCAGCATGAAAACAGACTAATACAATTAGTTTGTGCCTTTTTATTGCTGAATACTATACCATTGTAAGACATATAACAGTTTGATTATCTCTTCACCAGCTGATGGTTATTTGAATGTGTTTGGGACAATTTTGGCTACTGGTGAGTAAATTGCTATAAATAGTTGAGTACAGGTCTTTTTATATACACATAATTTAGTTTCTCATGGGTAAGCAACTATCTAGGAAAATAATTGTTTTGTAGTTTGATACATGTATGTTTAACTTCTGAAAAACTGGTTTTCAGAGAATTGTACCATTTCATATTCCTTCTAGGGATGCAGGAGAGTTCTAGTTGTTCTACATCACTGTCAATATTTGGTATTCTTGAGACTGATCTCAGTAGTTCACAGAGACCAACAATACTTTTCATATTGGCTAGATAATCATCAGGACAAAATGATGATATAAGCTTAGTAATGAAAAAGCAGGCTTTTTGATTTGTGAACACAGCAGCTTCTCTCCAAAAACTGGGTACAGGAAGAACACAACAAAATTAACCAATGGTTCCAAACATTCTGGAAAGCAAAATGAAATTTCTCTTGGACAGAGTGGCAATGTAAAAAGGTCAATGTAGTGAGTTTGTCATAAAGTGAATTTTAAACATTTATTCTTTATTATATTAATAATATTTGGTCTTTCCTTTTTGGTATTAAAGTATTTTAATTTTTTCACTAAGGGATGATATATGCTATTATTTATTTATTTTTATTCTTCACTTTTAATAAACCCACTAACTTGACAAAACTAAAAGGCCTCACTAATTAAAAGTTTTTGGAGTAGGGTAATTTGGAGATTTTACTATTTTGTGAAATTCAAAGTCAGGAAAATTCTGACACAGCATTCTATGGAGACTCTGTAAAACTATTTTACCTTCTCAGGCTCAGAATGAATTTCTGGTTTATTCTAAACAGCTTATAGCCACAAAATATTTAAGCCAGATAAATTATCATATCCAAGTAATTTCATTTTAGATGAGGAACCTGAAGACCAAGGTTAGAAACATCCTGCCACTCTGGGCATAGAACTGAAATAGGTTTTGTTTTGTTTTTAACTTGTTCTCAATTTTTATTGGTATACATCAGAGCAGTAATTGACCTGCTTCTATTTCTTTGTCTCTACACAATGTTAAACTCTCCTCCTTGGGCACCCTCCTTTGTGACTGACTGTTGAGCTCTAGCATTTTCTGATATTAGAGCATGGGTAAAACAGAAATCCATTCTCTGAAGAGGAACCAATTGTAAAAGTCACAATAGCCAAGATGAAAGATAAGTCTTGGGTTTTTTGTCATTCTCTGTTTTCTGTTTGAAGATAATTTAGGAAAACAGTGTTTTTTGATCGATAACTCATTGGCTCTCTCACACATGCTTTTGTACACCTGGCGTTCTGCATTTGAAATTGTACTTTTTCCCCCCAAAGTCATTGCAGAGTGTAATTTCTGGTTTTTTTTGGCACTAATAAAATTTTCAAATAAAATATGACATTTGGTTATAACAGACTTGCCTTTCTTGGTAATTTCTGTAATGCTGTTTCTAATAATCCTTTGGATGTGTAACCTTAGGGATCTTGTATTTCAGAGTATACTAAAAATCATTCATGAGATTTTAAGTCTGTACCTTCCTGAGTTTTTTTTTTTTTTTTTTTAAGCAATGAAACATTTTTTAAATTAATGTTTAATTGAATATTATTTACATAAAATAATGTTTATTTATTTATTTATTTATTTATTTATTTTGTAGGTCCTGCCATGTTGCCCAGGCTGGTCTCGAGCTCCTGGCCTCAAGTGATTTTTCCACTTAGGTCTCTTAAAATGGTAAGGTAACAGGCATGAGCCACTGTGCCTGGCTACATTTTCCAATTGCTTTGTGGGTTTTGATGACTTTTGCTAATTATGTACACCAGTGTATTTATTATATGAAGACATCAAACAGCTCCTCATTGTAAAATGTTTCTGTCCCTTTATAGATGATTTTCTCTTCATTCTGGAAGCACAGACATAAATAATAATAACAAAGCCCTTCTGGAGGAGGCCTCCAGTTCTCTTTATGAAGCAATTTTTAATTTCTAATTTAATTTATTTAATTGGTGTAGAATAGTTTACATTTTCTGTATCTTATTGAGTTTTGGTAATTTATGTCTTTCAAAGAATTTATTTCAGCTAGGTTGTCAAATGTTTTGGAGTAAAGTTGTTTATAATTTTTAAATTTTATTTTCAGTGTCTATAGCATTTCTAGTGTGCAAACCAAAAAGTATTTGAGGCTGGGCACAGTGGCTCAAGCCCGTAATCCCAGTGCTTTGGGAGGCCGAGGCGGGCAGATAACTTGAAGTCAGGAGTTCGAGACCAGCCTGGCCAGCATGGTGAAACCCCATATCTACTAAAAATACAAAAAAAATTAGCTGAACCTGGTGGCATGTGCCTGTAATTTCATCTACTTGGGAGGCTGAGGCACGATAATCTCTTGAGCTCAGGATGCGGCTGTTGCAGTGAGCCAAGATCATACCACTGCACACCAGTCTGTGTGACAGAGTGAGACCCTGTTTCAAAAAAGAAATAAATAAAAACAAAACAAAACAAATAAATGAACAAGACCCCCAAAACATCTGAGATAGTCTGAATCAACTTTGAAGTTTATCTTGCCAAGGTGAAGGACATGTCTAGGTAAAAGGAACACAAAGTCACACCACAGGAACAATCTGTGGTTCATGAGTTTTTCCAGTGATGATTTTGAGGACTTCAACATTTAACTTGGAAAAGTAGGCTAGAGGGGAGACTGGAAGGGTATGGTCATACTACTGAATCCATACACTGCAAGGGAAAAGGAGCAGGTAGGGGAATCACCAATTATGTATTCTCATGCTCAATAAACCAGCACTTTATATAAGATAAAGTGAGCATGGAGTAGCTGTCTGTGGCAATATCTAAACTTTTATCTATAGTTATCTGCTTAGGAACAAAAGGAAAGGCAGGACTGTTTTTTTTTTTTTTTTTTTTTTTTTTTTTTTTTTTTTTTTTTTTGGTTGTTGTTGTTTGCATAACTTAGCTTTTAGCTTCATTTTTTCCTTTTGGCATAGTGAATTGGAGTCTCAAGATTTTATTTTCCTTTCACAAGTGATATCCCCTCTTTCATTTCTAACATTGGTAACTGGTGTTGTCTACCTTTTTCTCCCTTGGTCAGTCTTATTGAAGACTTATGAATTTGCTCACCTCTTCAGAAGGACAGATTTGGGTTTTGCTAATATTTTTGAATTTTTTTCTGCTTTCTGTTTTTTATTTCACTTATGTTTATCTTTTATTCAGCTTTCATAGTTTTAATTTTCTCTCTTTTTTTCTTGTTTCTTAAAGTAGAAGTTTAGAAAATTGATTTGAGATTATTCTTTCTCTTTCAAGGTAAACACTGAAAGCTTCAAATATCCCTGTAAGCACTACATTCCCTGCATTCCACAAACGTTGACATGTTGCCTTTTCATTATCACTCAGTTCAAACTATTTTGTAATTTATCTGTGATTTCTCCTTTGGATCAGTGGTTATCTACAAGTGTATTCTTAATTTTCAAATATTTCAGAGAATTGGGTTTTTTTTACTTTAATTTCATCATGGTAAGAAAGCATGCTCAGTTTAGCTTGAAATGATTTATATCTATTGAGACATCTTATGACACAGACTGTTCCATCCTGTTAAACATGTAATACCATGTGTATTTGAAATGAATATGCATATTGTCTTGTTTTACAGCTTAGTGTTCTATGTATGTATATTAATTAGGTCAGTGTTTGGTTGTATCATGTATACCTTCCTTATCCTTGCATAGTAATTATATCAACTTCCCATTCATGCATTTTTGATAATTCTTGTATCAAGTGGTGATGGAGGGTATTAACATCTACAACTATTTTATTAAAATTGCCCATTTCACACTATAGTCTGTCATTTTTTGCTTTATATTTTTTGAAGCTCTGTTATTGGGCATTTACACATTTACAATTGCATGCCTTCTTGGTGGGTTTACCTTTCATCATTGTGAAGTGATTCTCTTTATCTCTTACAACACATTTAGTTTTCAAAGCATTGTATTGTGGGTGTTACAAATGTGAAGCTGTTCAGATTCTGTATTCTTTCATTTTTTCTTCAATGAATGTTATTTCTTTGGTGTTAGTATGTGATTTTGTTGTTGTTGTTGATTTTGCCCTGAACAAACACTGTTTCCAGTGTAGTAGCCTCAGACTCAATTCAAATATTTGTCTTTAGATGAACCACTTTGATCCTGTTCAGCCATATTTGCTTTGGGATCAGTCAGGGATGTGACTAGGAAGAGTTGGTGGTTCCTTCTCTAGCTCATTCCCTTCTGTGATTCTCCACTCCTTTCAGTGTTCATGGTTTTCTAGCTTCCCTAATCTGGTTCTCCAGCCAGAATACAAAGGTTGTTTCCATTCGTGCCTACTGGAGTCACTGCTCTTTCAGGGTAGATGGTTGTTAGCACCATGTCAAATGGAAGACGGGAAGTACTTGTGTGGTTTGTACTCTGTATGCCATCCTCAAGAGGTATGTGCAACCCACCCCCCCAACATCCCTACTGTTATTTACTTGTCAGTATTTTTTAGGTAGCTGTTTTCGTGTTAGGTACAGGTTTTATAGCTTTTTTTTTTTTTGTGCTGGGACTGGGGATCATTCAGCAAATTTTAGTTTGTCATACTTGTATATGGAAGTATCTATGCTGACTTCATTTTTCAACTTTGATCTGGTTTAGAGGAGCAATAATTTGGAACAGTTTGTTTCTGTCTTTAGTCTTCTTATCACTATATTTCCTAGAAATTTAAGGAAGCTTATAAATACCAAAATATTCAGATTTTAGAGAAAGATTTTAACGTGATCATGTTAAAATAAATACAGAAGCTACTGATTTTAAATTGTCAATTGTTTAATTAACACTCCTCAGTCTCTAGTCAATAGCTGCTAGTCTTGTCTGCATCTTCATCTAGAGCCTATTGTGGTACAGTATTGATTAATGACCTGGGGTGAACACTCTGGAGCTAAGCTGTCTGGATTTGGATATTAGCTGTGTCTTTTATTAGGTGGCCCTGGGAATTTTGTGTGCCATCTCTGTACATGTTCAATAAGGTGCTCATTAGCATTAAAAATATTTAGTAAAATTAAAGGGCTTAGAATTTTATCTTGCATGTAGTAAATGCTCAAAAATTTAAGTCATTATGATTAGTGCCTTAACAGCAAATTAGAAAGAGATACAAAGAAAATAATGCAACACAAGTAGATCTAATGACAGCATACTTTGAAATTCTGATCGGAATAATCCAGTCAAACAATTTTGAAATAATTATGTGGAAGAAGATTCAATATTATGATTCTACTGACAATATCTGGTCGCACCTTAATTGTTTTCAAATGGCTTTTCTCTTGGTGCTGGTGGTGTTGATGGTGAGGAGGAGATTGGAAATATTTCATCCCCAGCCTAAGATTGTAAACATAGCAGATGTTAATAGTTATTGTATCAGTCAAAGCAGATTTAGTTATGCTCTGATGACAAATAAGAACAGAAAAAACACAACTAATGCTTATTTTCTGGTCATGCTGTTTTCTTGGGGGTTAGCTGGACTCTGCCGTGCATCATTCCCTTCCTTACTCTAAGATTTAGGTTCTTGGAGGAACCCCTTCTAGAACACAGCCAAGAAGGGAAGAAGGAGCTGAAAAGTTTAGCAATTGGCAATCAGATATTCACCAGGAAGTGACACTCATCAATTCTGCACATCAATCATTGTCCTGAATGCCTCACATGCCCCATCTAATTGCAGGAGACCAGGAAGTATGCTTTCATCACAAACCTAGGTGTTAGAGAGCAGGAAATATTACTGAAAAGCATTAATGACTATCACAGGCATCAAGATAATATTAGCAGATGGTATATTCTTATATTTCACTTCAAAACACAATTAAAATATCATCCTTTTATGCATAATAGTTAATGAATCTGGTAATCAAACTTTTTAAACTTATCAATGCTTATTAGAAAAAATATATTTTATTTAAAAATTTACTCCAAGATACTAAAGTAAGCATAGATTTTTTTTCAAATGCTTTTATTTGCTATATTATTTTCCAAAAATTAGCTCTTTCGCCTCTTTTATTGAGCAATAAAACATTATTTATGCTAAGGAAATGCTAGACTTTTGTTTGAAATATGAATGTTTCACACTAAAAAGATTATTCAATTCTCTTAAGCACTTGTATGAATTATCTGACATTTTTCAGGTTCAACAGTTACAGAAATATTTACTTTCATGACAATTACAACTTTGAGTTTTGGCAAAAAATCACGTGGATACCACTTCCAGTTGAATCTTGGGGAATAATATTGAAAGTTGCAGTTATATGAGCGTCATCAAAATTGCCTGAAAGATTCCTCAGATTAATAATTGGAAAATACAATTAAAAAATCAAAAAATGGAAAATAAGATAGTCAACAAGTTTGGCTGAATGAAGTGAAAGTGTCACTAAATGAGAAATTTGAAAAAATAAAATTTCAAAAATTAATTGAAATGAAGAGAACCCTTAAATACTATCTCTTTGGATGCCTTCCTCTGACACATAATGTAACAGATGTTAAAGGTTTAACTGAGAAACAACTAACTAGTTTCAGAGAGGTAAGGCAGTACCAACATCTACCAACCAACTGGGTGCCATTTTTATCAAGCCACAGTTTGCTCCTGGAAGTGACGATTACTTTACAGAAATGAGAATAACATTTATTTTCAGTATTTTCTCCTGAAATAGACAACCCAGTAAATTTTTATTGTGCCACTCAGTCTCTGCCACACCCACAAAATCACAATTTCTCATGAAAAGTAACACTCAACTTCAAGAGCCAGAACCTGTCATACAGAATGATTTCTGACCTTGAAAATATCTGCATTAAGAGCATATTTTATTTTTGTAACTTGTCCATTGACTGAGTTAGAAGAATAGTTGGATCAGAATTGTGTTTAACACTTTCAATTCATTCTGCTTTGCATATGTATTTGAATTATTTGAATGTGCATTTTTGTCCCTCAAGAGTGATTCATGTGACATTTCCTAGCCCTGTCAATATTTATCCTAAATAGGGTTTCCATTATACTCAACCAATAAAAAGTTACCTATTGTACCACAATTCATTACATGAAACATAGTTATAGCCAAACATTTTACAACATATGTCTCAGGTTTAACAGCTTCCATGACAGTATGTTAAATTACATCAAATCACAAAGTTCTGTGTAACTTCATGTTAAAATATATAAGTTAAACTCAAACTATCAACACTATGCTAGTCTCTGTGCTAGCCCAGTAAAGTAATGAGCCAGTTCAAAAACCTGCTTAGATGAAGGTAGGGGATATTTGTACTTAAAATGTAGTCGTGATTAGAGAATATTTACATAGAAAAGAATAGCACAGTTCTGTGCTACTGTTTTATAACTTTAATAAGTCTAATTTTCGGCAGAACATTATTAATAAAAAAGCAATGTGTTGGCCGGGCACAGTGTGGCTCACGCCTGTAATCCCAGCACTTTGGGAGGCCGAGGCGGCTGGATCACGGGGTCAGGAGATCAAGACCATCCTGGCTAACACGGTGAAACCCCGTCTCTACTAAAAATACAAACAAAACAAAACAAAACAAAAAAAAATTAGCCAGGCATGGTGGCCAGGCTGAGAGGCAGGAGAATGGAGTGAACCCAGGAGGCGGAGCTTGCAGTGAGCCGAGATCCGAGATCGTGCCACTGCACTCCAGCCTGGGCGACAGAGCGGGACTCTCTCAGAAAAAAGCAATGTGTTTAGATATAAAAGCTACTGGATTTGGAGTCATGACACCTGGGTTCTAGTTTATGTTCTTCAACTCACCAGTCATGACTGATTGGGTAAATCACACCTAATACTTGGATTTCACCTTCCTCCTTAATGAAATTTGAAGGTCAGACCACCTCATACTTAGTGTCTCTTCTAACTGTGAAATGTATGCAAGCCACACTTATAACCAAGCAAATGGAATACATATTTGTGAGTTAAACTCAGTGACTTCTATATTATTTGGTGCCTTGATCATCTGTTCAGTTACTTTCATCAGCCTTGATGAATAAAAATAACCTGTTTCTAGTGTGTGTATTCATAAGATAGCCCTTCTAAGAAAATGTTTCTTCTCATTTCAGTAACAAAGTTTGGAAACTCGCAAAAAACGTCCTATTACAGCATTGATGGCATGGCCTTTTTAACGTTTTATGAGGCCACCTGAAGCTTTGTCTTTCTTGAGTAACTTCATTGCTTCCAAATGTTTTAGAAGCATTCCATAAACCTTGGCAAGAGCCTTTCTTATTGCAAGACTTTTTCTTAAAGCACAATAGGTAACTCCTTACATAGAACATGAATGTCTTATTATAGCTATTATGGATGGTTATTACTTTTGATTAAAATTAAATTAAATAGCACTTGGGAAATAAGGAGAGATTTAATTATACCATAAAAACTGTCAGCTTTTCATTTGTAACATCTGTTAGATATGCATGCCAGTAGCAATGGTCTAGAGTATCTGCCAGATACCTAGTCAACAAACCTTGCGGAATCATCTGAGAACTGAGGCAATGTGATTTCAGACTGTGTTTTTCACATCTGATAACTGAGTCAAAGTTAAACACATTGAAGAGCTTGCCGATGTTAATTCTTCTTCATGTGGAAAAAGAAAGCATTTCCAGGCTTATTTGTTTGTTGTTTTCCTCACTATTCATCGTGATGGATTTGATCTGGCATGCCATGTCTGTGCTTTAGTGAAAACCTGCAATTCCTCAAAGACAAGCTTCATTCCCTGAAAAGTGCCAAATGTGGAGTGTTTGTTGCCCCTATGTGATGTTTCTATAAAGGTTATTTTTAACTTTGATACTTAAAAGCCGAAATCATTGGAACTCTGAGCTTTGGAAAATGCTTTTGGCCAGAATAGGTTTGGATAGATGCTAACTAATTAGCAGACAGGCAGGAAGGCCACAGGTGGTAGGATGTGATGCATTTCTGACAGGTGGAGTCTCTTTTTAGTTCTTTCTTCAGTCATCAATATATGGACTAGTGAACTAGAATGTTACTTTATGAAACTGACAGCCTCTCTAGGACTGTTTTGTCATCTGCAGAAAGAAGATTTGGAGTAAACAAGCACTAAAAAATAAATAAGATATTTATTTATGATGCAGTTCATGATTCTTATTATTTGTTTTTCCTTAATTGAGGGCTTTTTTTTTTTTTTTTTTTTCCCAAATAAGATGATTAGATTCCTTTTAAAGTATTGGGTTGTTTGACTGTGTAGGAATGAAACATCAATTTTTGTAATCCTCAAAATAATATAGCCTGTTTGGTATCATTACATTTGAAAAATTTATGCCATTTAAAAATGAAGAAACTGTATCATTTGCCCAAATGTGTACAACTTAGAAGAAGCTAAAGCTCTTCTAATTTGTACAACTAAGCCTATGATTGGATCTAGGTCTCCCTAATTTCAAAGCCTGGCTCTTACTTTTACACCATATTGCAGCTGGAATAAATAGCTAGCTGAATTATACAAATTGGAGGAATTGGAAATTTCTGCCACAAAACATTTTTCTCATGCATTTGATTAATCCTGCAGTTATTCACTAGCTGTTTGTAATTTTGATTAAGGCATTTTTTTTTTTCCCTAAGCAAAAGATAATGGGAAAAAAACAATTTAATTTATTAACACTTTATTGAGGACTTGTTATACAATTTTCTACTATGTATAATAAAAGTGAGTACCGACTTTGGGGTCAAATGACCTGGTTCTTTTCCCCTTCTTGCCTTGTTAATGGATGACACATAAACACACTTCCTAAAACAAACAACTTTACTTGGTGTTTGTTGTAGAACACCTCATTGTTAAAACTAAAGAGTTTGAGATGTTTTTCATTCTCTCAAGCTAACAAGTCAGCCTGGCAAAATTTTGCAGATGCTGGCAGATGACACAAAACTCCTGGGTCAGAGACAAATGAGTTTATTACTCACAGCACACAAATCAGCATGATCACCGGCATGTTTTGGCACCAATTTTCCTAGCCTCGGTTCCTTCTGGGCTCTGTGAAGAGGAGCAGATGACTCATATATACACAGTAGGGGAGGAAACATGAGTTTAGGAAAACTGAATATTTTATACTCACAGTTAGCATGCCTGTCTTTGCTCCTAATATGACATCATTTTTCTAACACTTTTCACTGTATACACATCTTTTAAAAGATAGTTAAGAACAAAGGTATCCAGTGTCCTTTCTTGTAAAACATGCAGAAATGTGAGAGGCCCATTTCAAAACTCATGAGGTATTCCCTTGTCATGGCATGGACCTATCAGGTGTAGCTGGTTGTTTTCAGGTGATATATTTTTTTTTTTCTCTACCTCTACCAATCTTATTTATAGTACCTTCACTTTTCCTCTCATCTTGATGTCTCAAATTATTTTCTTTATTTTCTAAAACTTGTACGTATTTCTGTAGACCTCCTAACATGCCTTTAAAAAAGAATCAATTATGTATGTAACATCCCACCCCAAAACTTAATGACTTAAAACAATGATCTATTGATTCTCACAATTCTATTGGTTAGTTGGATGGTTCCTTTGCTTCTTATCTGAGGTCATTCCATGCTGCATTCATTCAGCTGGAAGATTGTGTGGTCTGGAATGTCCAGATGGCTCCATTTACATCTTGTATAGCTGGTACTGGCCCTGGTTCTCCTTCACTTGACCTCTCCTGCTCCAGTAGGACTGACTTCCATACATTGTGGCTTTAGGGCTGCATTCCATGAGGGCAAAGGCAGAAGCTGCAATGTCCTTGATGTCCAGCCTCTAGAACTTACTCAACATGACTTCTGCCTAATTCTGTTGGTCAAAGCAAGTCACAAAGCCAGACTGAATTTGAATGAATGAAAAAATAGAGTGCACCTTTGATAGAAGGATCTATGAAAAAAATCTAGCCATAAATATTCTATTTCAAGTCAACTTCTTGTAAGTAAACTTACTTCCATGTGACTTTCAGTAAATCACTTTACCTCTTTGGGATTTACTTCCAATAAATTAAAATTTAAAAATCCAATATAAATTTAAACAACAGGCAAGGTCCCTTTCATATCTCAATAATGCTATTTCTAATATACTTTCTAAAGTACCATTCCCTGAGGCTACTTAGGCTGAGGCAAAAGTAGAAAAAGTCTGTGGGGACTGAGTGACTGAAGAATATATGTAAGCTTGCCAGTAGATGAGGGAATATATCTGTGTTACTTGCAGGGCAATCAGAAAATCTGCAGATGTTCACTGAAAGGGAAGTTTGAGAAACACAGGATAAAGACAAACTGGGTATTTAATAACTTTGTTCAAGGCGAGTTATGTAAGTTAAATTCTGTATTAGCCTAGGTGTTATGTAAGTTAAATTATGTATTAACCTAGATGATTTTAAATGCAATTGCCAAACTATTAGATTTATATCCAATCAATTTATCTATATCTCCTAACTCTAATGTGGAGAGTTACATCTTAAAATAATTAAACATCCACAATTTGACCATAGGCCTTCAAAAATGCCTGGAAGTTCATATCAAGACCCCAGTGATTACATTTGCTATGAATAAGCAGTCTCTGTGATTCAGTATCTTCAAGTGCATAGCACATAAAGATTGTAAGAGTAAATTTAAGTAAAGTCGATTCACTGAAAAACCAATCTGCCTGTTGATTAAGATAGCAAATTAAAAAATGCCAAACTGATAGGATTTTTTTTTAATTTGATTATGCATTGTCTGTCTGCATTTTAGTTGCAGCATTCTCAGTCTAGTTGGGTTAAAAGCCAGAGTCATGCATGTGGTATATTCCAGTGAGCATATTTTATATTCAAATGTTTTTATATATGTACAATTGCCTATCTTCTTTATATCTTTAAACTTTTGTTTTGCCCCTACATTTGTCTGCCTCTAGAGACACAATAAATAAAGAAATTGTCTTAGTTACTCTTTAAGGAATTTGATATGTTTTAGGAACTAAGGTCACTTGGGAATTTATCATATGACACATTATTTTTCTGGAAGTTAGCTTTTGGAAAATTGGCTTTTGATAAATTTGTCATTTTGTAAATTGGTTACTTGACATATTTGTCATTTGATGAGTTGATCATTTGCTGAGTTTGTCATTTGTTGAGTTGGTCATTTCCAATAGTTGTCTAACATTGAATTGACCTAGAGCTAGGATTGTGCTGGAACTGGTTTGTACCAGCTCATAAGAGACTATTGTGCACAGGTTTTCCCAATTTTTGATTCAGTGACATGAAATTGATAGCTTGAAATTGTGTATGGTGGGAGTATTTAGATGACAGAAATTTGCAAATGCTACAAATAAGGGCTTTTTTTTTTTTTTTTTTTTTTTTTTTTTTTTTTTTTTTTTTGAGAAGGAGTCTTGTTCTGTTGCCCAGGCTGGAGTGCAGTGGGGCAATCTCGACTCACTGCAACCTCTGCCTCCCAGGTTCAAGCAATTCTCTGCCTCAGCCTCCTGAGTAGCTGGGATTACAGGCACCCGCCACCATGCCCAGCTAATTTTCGTATTTTTAGTAGTGATGGGGTTTCACCATCTTGCTAGGCTAGTCTTGAACTGCTGACCTCATGATCCACCTGCCTCGGCCTCCCAAAGTGCTGAGATTACAGTCATGAGCCACCGCACCTGGCCAAGGGCTCTTTTTTTTTTTTAGAACCAGATTATCAGCACACCATTGTTTAAAACCAATCAACTCTTAATAGTAAACAAATTGAAAATTTAACTGTCTATGAAAACTTTCTAAAAATAGTAAAAATATTCATGGCTTTTAGAAAATTACCCAATAGGTCAATTTGGTATGCATTTGCACTATTAAATGATAATGATTATGATTTAGTAATAAAATATCAGCCACTAACTTTAGCCTCTTCTATATATCAAGCACTAGAGAGATCACTTTATATGTGTTTGTTCATTTAATCCTAGAATTAAAAAAAAGAGATACTATAATTCTCATTTTATGGGTGAGAAAATAGCAGCTTAGCAAGAACCAAGAACTAATTTCAAAATTATTTTTCATTTTGCTTCATATTCTTCTGGATATAACATCTATTGGTTCTACCTCTAAAATAAGTTATCTTATGTTTTAGGGTAAGAAGACTAGGGAACTGCAAGAAGATTGTTATTATGACTGCTTTAATTGAAACCCATAAACCCATAATATTTATATAGTATAAACTATGTAATATTTATATAATATAAACTATATAAATTCACCTATATATTGGGCATACAATGCTTCAAAAATATATAAAATGACTGATGTTTTGTGCTTTTGCTGCAGTCTATTATGATGTATTTTGATTTGAGCTATTAGTTACATTTTCTTAAACATGTCACCTCCCGGTGATATTTCTATATCAGGAAGGGAATTTTGAAAATGAATACTGCTCAAATAAGTACATTTCAGATTTAAAAGGTACTTTATAATTTGGAGATATATTTGGTAATGGGACAGATATTCACTCCTTTCCCTTGGTCTATAAATACATACCCCAAGCACTGTGCTAAGTTATTAGCCATTTAATGTGAAGAGAAATCACTTAAAGTTACCTATATCTCGGGACAAATAACAGTTACAGTGAATTCTGGAATGGGACCACCCATTGGTGAACAATGATATATCATTTCTGAAAGTAACGGGATTCTTATAACCACCATCACCAAATGTCCTTCCAAATAGGCATGATGAACCAGATCATTTGTTAGTAGCTCTTGTGCTGCAAGTTAATTTCTAGGGAATGAGTTCAGAGCCTGGCACGATGTATGAGGCTCGCTGGAGCAATTAAGATTGTAAAAGGCAAATTGTTCAAATCTTATGTGCTATCATCCTAGTTAATATTTAAACTCTGTGATAAACTTAGTTGATATCATTGTTTAAGTTTGGTTCTATTTATTACTTCTATATAATTAAATGTTCAGAGAAGAAAAGGATCTTATTCTTTTAAGAATTAAAATGTATCCTTGAAAAGGTATTGTTTTTTAAAGTCTGGTGGCTTTCTAGAAAAGGTAATGGATGAGTTAAAAATTGAGGTAGATTCTTTTTATTCATATAAAAGATTAGCCATACATCACTATGAAAATTATATAGAAGCAGCCTGATGTGTAGGTTGGGGTATAGAAAAGAGAGAACTGTAGAAAATATGGCCTTATATTTTCTTCATCATTTAAGTTTTTGTTTTTTTGAAGACAAAAGAAGAAATGTGGAACTTATATTTCCTATTTACAGAAAATTGCAAGTTACTAAAAATAAAAATCGTGCCAATGTTAGTAAATATTAAATGCTAATAATTAGGCAACGATGCTTGCTATTTGAATACAAAATTTCATTTTGATAGAACTGACCTTTTATCATTAAATAGATAGTGTTATGTTATTAACTCAAAAGCTTGATGTGAATGCATAGCTTCACATTCAAAAACAAGACATTTGGTGGCATCTAAGGCATTGCTCATGTAGCACATAGATGTGACAAACAACAGGCTTGCCAACTCCAACCATAGCCACTGCAACTCTTAAGAAATTGATTTGACTTAGATGGGATTTTCCATTTATTGAAATGGATATGGATTTTCATGCCTAGTCGCTAAATGAAACTTGAAAGAGAACCTATTTTTAAAATAGGAAATGACTCTAAATAAATTTATGAATTTCATGAGATGAGAAAAGATGTTTCTTCTGTTTATACTCTGAATGCATCTAATATAAAGCCTTGAGATTGGTAGGGGATTCATATATATCTTTATTGGTTGATTTACTTAATTCTTCCTTATACTTCTAAATTTATTTGTTTTAACATCAGAAACTAATTTTTAGATTTCTTCCACAAGCAAATTCAACCAGTTGCTTGACTTTGGAAATAGGATGTTTTTAAAAGCATACAAATGATTAGATTTTTTTTCTAAAAAACATTTAAAAGAATAACAATGATCATTGACAAACCTGAGAAAAACAAGAAATGAGGAAAGGATTCCCTATTTAATAAATGGTGCTGGGAAAATTGGCTAGCCATAAGTAGAAAACTGAAACTGGATCCTTTCATTAATCCTTATAGGAAAATTAATTCAAGATGGACTAGAGACTTAAATGTTAGATCTAATACCATAAAAACCCTAGAAGAAAACCTAGGTAATACCATTCAGGATATAGGCATGGGCAAGGACTTCATGTCTAAAACACCAAAAGCAAAGGCAACAAAAGCCAAAATGGACAAATGGGATCTAATTAAACTAAAGAGCTTCTGCACAGCAAAAGAAACTACCATCAGAGTGAACAGGCAACCTACAGAATGGAAGAAAATTTTTGCAATCTACTCATCTGACAAAGGGCTAATATCCAGAACCGACAAAGAACTCAAACAAATTTACAAGGAAAAAAAAAAAAAAAACCCATCAAAAAGTGGGCAAAGGATATGAACAGACATTTCTCAAAAGAAGACATGCATACAGCCAACAGACACATGAAAACATGCTCATCATCACTGGCCATCAGAGAAATGCAAATCAAAACCACAATGACATACCATCTCATACCAGTTAGAATGGCAATCATTAAAAAGTCAGGAAACAACAGGTGCTGGAGAGGATGTGGAGAAATAGGAACACTTTTACACTGTTGGTGGGATTGTAAACTAGTTCAACCATTATGGAAAACAGTATGGCAATTCCTCAAGGATCTAGAACTAGATGTACCATATGACCCAGCCATCCCATTACTGGGTATGTACCCAAAGGATTATAAATCATGCTTCTATAAAGACACATGCACACGTTTGTTCATTGTGGCCCTACTCACAATAGTAAAGACTTGGAATCAACCCAAATGTCCATCAGTGACAGACTGGATTAAGAAAATGTGGCACATATACATCATGGAATACTATGCAGCCATAAAAAAGGATGAGTTTGTGTCCTTTGTAGGGACATGGATGAAGCTGGAAACCATCATTCTCAGCAAACTATCGCAAGAACAGAAAACCAAACACCGCATGTTCTCACTCATAGGTGGGAACTGAACAATGAGATCACTTGGACTCAGGAAGGGGAACATCACACACCGGGGCCTATTATGGGGAGGGGGGAGGGGGGAGGGATTGCATTGGGAGTTATACCTGATGTAAATGACGAGTTGATGGGTGCTGACGAGTTGATGGGTGCAGCACACTAACATGGCACAAGTATACATATGTAACAAACCTGCACATTGTGCACATGTACCCTAGAACTAAAAGTATAATAATAAAAAAAAAGAATAACAACAGTTTGGACAATTAACAAAAAAAACCTTCTGTTCATAAATATATATATATGCATATGATGCATATGTATACATACAGCTAACCTAAAAATATGAAAATGTAAACTAAAACCTGAGGACATTGTTACTTAATCATGTTACAGAGATGGATAGCAAAGACTGGACATAGGACCGGCTATATTGGCATAACTTAGGAGCTTGTTAGAAATACAGTCCGTCAGGCCTCACTCTAAGGGTACTGTGTGGAAATCTGCCTTTTAACAAGGTTGCTGAAGGATTGATTTTCACCATAAAACTTGAGAAGTGGTGTTTCATAGAGCAGGCCCCTAAACCTCTGCTACCTTGGTTTTCATCCCTGCCGTGGCCCTACTCTTCCTGAGGCTTGGGAGTTCAAACCTGCCTTGCATTCTTGTGAAATGCTCAGCATCATTGCAAAACGTCCAAATGATACATTACAGCCTTTTGCAATGCATCATTTCCTCTAAAACAACATCTAGAAACTTCTAAACTTTTCTCTAAAATGAAGTTCTTTTTTTCTACTTGTAACAAATACAGACTTTAAAAATTTAACAAGCAATGTTCAGTAGTTGGATAATTTTTATTTGTGTATTTGTTTAGTACAAAGGTTATCAAGTCTATGTGAATGAAGAAATTTTTATGACATAATGTTAATCAAAATTAGGATTTCACTTACATAACAACCTGATAGATAATATTAAAAAGACTTTTTTGACTTTTTGTAATTATTATTTTTAATTGTTTTTACTTTTTTCTTGAGCTTCCATTTTTATTGAACCATTATGTTAATAAGAATTATATATTTTAAAAAATAATTTGCCAATCTGGAGTGTAAAGCAAAATATAGAGCTATAACAAGAGTGAGCATTAGTTGATTGTTATTAGATCTAGGGCATGCATTCATCAAAATTCAATATTCTATTTCCTGTGCTTTTGTTTATGTATGGAGCTTTCCAAAATAAGAGAGATGTAAGTAGATAAAATTTTATGATTGGAGTTGTAACTTTTCTAGACAAATAGCATAGTAGTGTCAAAGTCAAGTAAAATATAGAGATGGGTCTCTAAAATTAAAATATTTTATTATGGAAGAAAGAATAGCAATTTGGGGCATGCATATAGACCACTAGTCTTCCGTATGTCCAAAGAACAAGCTTTTAAGAGAAGCTTAGGAATTTTATGAAAAGGAGAAATGTTATATATTGTTCTTCAAGAATGTTCTCTGACACTAGCAAAGTTGTGCTGGCAAACTCTGATTAGTGAGGGACAGCAATAAGTAAAACTAGTCTTAGAGTTGCCGCAGGTTTTTTCAGTAGCCATTAGATTAAAACTGGTTTCAGATTACAGCAAGCAATTTTAGCAGCCAGGCTTGCAGAGGATTAGATTTTTGGAGCAAGGTCAGGCTTCTTCATTCTGACCTCTTGGCTCTGCTTTAGTTGGTCAAGACAAGTATGACCCACTTACTAGAAACAACTTCCACATTTCCCCTTTTCATCAAGATCTTTTTCAAAAAACATCACTGATAAACCATTTTGCAGTGAGGTTTAATTGTCCCTGAGTGCTGGGATGGACCTGTCCCAGATGAATTTGTCCCATGACAGGGAGAAGATACAGGGTTCTGTGTCAGGAACTTGGGCCACATTTGAATAACAAAGAGGCCAGAAGGAAAAATATTCTATGGGTATGTTTATCTGGAGTCTAGCATTGAGTTTCATGTTATCAATCCATAGGCATCTGCCATCATTTGAGGGTTTAGCTAACATTATCCTGTTAGGAGAGTTGACTTTACAAACTAGACAGGAAATACGAATCAAGTTTAAAAATCATAATAGAGACAAAGGATTAATAACATAATAAACGTACATTTGTACAATGGTTTTGAACTAAGAGTCCAAGCCTAAGGGCAACAAACTCATCAAATCAATAGACCATGGAGGAAAGTGAGTGAGACCTGATGGAGCCACTAAATAACATTTCATGACTAGGTTGAATTAAAGCAGTCAATTCTAACTTTACAAAAGGTATCACTAGTATAATTTGAATAAAAAATTGTACTGGGAATATTGTCAAACTTGCTCACTCAGTGGACTAAAAAGATTTCTTTGGTCAAGTTTTTCAAGTTACTTACATGATTTACTGATTGTAAAATTTTGACTGTAGCACTATTCTGCCAAACGTAGAAGGTAGCACTACATGGGCTAGGAGTCTCAAGCTGTTTGCAGTATGGGAAACATCAACGTCTCATCCTGGTTTACAGTTTGAACGACTCTGGTTATACCGTGAAGTGGCTTGGTAACCTTTCTGTGTTGCCCACACATCAAGCGAAAAAACAAAAAACAAAAAACCTGATCCTTAAAATTTGTCTAGTTTTAGCTTATAGGGGTTTAGGAATACAGCAATTCCTGTTTTAGTAATTTCATGAAAGAAAGCTGGATTGGAGAAACCTTCAATATTTAGTACCTAATCTAGTCTATAAATGGATTTTTAAAAAACCCTCAAAAATAATGTACAGAGTTACAGTCTAATAACAGGTATATTATAATTTTTCTTTGGAAATGCAAATTTTCTCTACGTTGATTGTATAAGAATACCAGATTTAAAAACCTCTTGAGGTTAGGAAGCCAAACCAATGCAGACTTTAGATATTATTTACAGCTTTGTGTTTCCTGGGTCTGCTAAACAGTGACAGTTTTTATTTATTCACTGTAAGGCTGGGAACACTTGCAGTCAGGAATTTTATGCATAATTTCAAATATGACATTTCAGTCAAAGCATTAGTAATATAGACAATGTTTTCTATTGTATTCTTTTATAAGCAGAGAGCAGATTTTACTGGACTTATGCAAATAGTCACATTGTCACAAAAATACTCACAAATAGTTATTGAATTCCTGAAGAAACCAAGAAGAGAAAAAACACACAGATATATTTATCTCTGTTTACAAAAGTATTCCTTATGAAATGATCATAAATTATAGCTCTCTTAAGAGAGAAAATTCCCTTAAATCTTAGAAAAAATTATATAAAGAGCCAACAATGTTTTAAATAACAGTTACAAAAACATAATCATCAGTTATTTGTTCTTGCATAACCAATTCATATTGTACTTCCATTAGTAGTTTTATAAATCTATCAATTTTTTATCAGAGTACTGGAAATTTTTATTCAGTCTGTTGATCTTCAAGTGATTAGAAACCTGTATGTAAGTGTACTTGTTGAAGCTGTTTCCATGAATCTGATTGTGACTGTTTTTAGAAAAGAATTCAAGACAATAACTATGGATGACAAAAACTTAGAAGAGCCAAGATTAATAATCTGATGAAAGTTTACCTTTGACAAGGAAATTCTGTTACAGACAGTATTTAAAGATAACCAAAATTATGACTGGTAATATATTTTAATAAATTATATAATTTTTGAAACATTTTTATTAACAACATACCACAAAACACAACTAAATGAAAGACCTGGTAACACTTATCATTTGTTAATGTTTCCAGTGCTATGTAAATCAAGTAATTTAAATTAGATTTAAATGTTTACAAAAGTTTAAGCCTAATTATTTAAATCTTTACAAAGTGAGAGGTACGTATTTTGAGACTTTCCAAAGGCCCAACTTTCCAGAGAAAACTCCAAAGTAAATTTTAGGTCAAAAATACTTAATTTAGGATTTAATTTTGAGGACATTTGTCACAGTTGCCAAAAGGCTCAAAACTTTGAAATTAAAAAAAGAAAAAAAATCCCAGGTCACTCTAAGATAATTGCCAGTCACTTAATCAGTGTGATAATCAAAGTATTTCAAAAGCAATAGAGAAAACTACATAGATGTAATACCTTAATTATTTTAAAGCTCAGTTTTTTAAGTAATAAAAAACAAAGGCAACACTAAAAATTATATCGATAAAATATAAAGTATTTTGCTTAAACCAGCTACCAAAAGGTATAGGAAAACCTTCTGGTGATTGTTCCTCCTCACAGAAAGCTCATTTAGATGCACTGGAAGTCAAACCTGATGAAAACTTGAATTAATCAGACATAGAAATAATGCACCCAAGGTTATGAGTATACCAATTAAGATTACATCAAGAAAAGTCAAGAATAAAACATTAAATTATACTGGAAGAAAATATTGCTTGCTAGGCCTTGAAAATAAACATTTCAGTGTCAGACCATAACAGCAGAATTGACCAGTAAAAACAAGCTATAGGAACTGACTAAAAGTGCAAGAGAGTTATTCTCACCTTCTCAAGGGGAGAAAAAGCTGAAGGTAATCATGTATGACCTGAAAATCATAGGCAGCAAGATACAGAAAAGTTGAACTTCTGAAATGAATTTGAAATATTTCAAAGGTAAAACTGTATCTCAAAAAACTAAATAAATTTCAAATGAAGCGGACAGCATTTTTAACCTGTAACTAATAAAATGAAATAGACCTGAGGAAGAAGATGGCTGTTAATGAAACATTTTATAATTAAAAGTCAAAATATCTTTCATTTTATAAACAGCAAATTCATACTTTAAGGAAACTTTGTTGTTTTAAGTATAGGGGAACAGACTCTGGTTTTCTATCAGTGTCCCTGACATCAATGCTTTATTTTTAGGATGACACATAAACAATTTATTCCCCATATCAGTCAACCCAATCACATATGAAATGTCCTTCATATAGCTCATCCTTTATTAAATCCCATCCTTAGTCCTATATTTTTTAATCTATATTTTGATTAATAAACCTAAATATGTGACTCTTTTTATAAAATTAAAGAAGCCAAGAATGAAATTATATTACTTCAGCAGTTAGTTTTAGGTTTTCTTCTTAGTTGGATATTACCCAGAAATTTGATGAATATCTTTTATTTAATACTACATAACTTCAAGATTTTAAATTACATGACAAGTTCATCTGTGAACATTTATTTTATTTACAATTACCTAATTTAATTTTTAAAATAACTATACTTATATTATGAAAATTGAGATATTAGACAGTCATTATTTCAGTCATTTCTTACTAACCAATTTCATATCCTGCTAATACTAGTAGTTTAAGTAACACCCTTAAAATTAAATGCATGGGCATTCTGTTGCTAACTCAGAAGATACAGCTGTTTTTTTTTATTAAATCAAAAATATTAATCTTATTTGTCAAATAATAATATAAACAAAGATAATTTAGTTTTTGGCTGAGACTATATCTTCATGATTTTAAAAAATTAATCAGAGGCAAATATAAAATTGACCATTAAACCAAGACAAAAATATACGCTGACAATTTTGAAGACATTTTAAATTTTACTTTGTCAACAATTTTAAAATCAATGAATATATCAAAGATTTACTTAATTCACATGAGCCAAAGGAAAAACTGGGGTTAATTACCATATATTTTATGTGAACACTCATTTGTTTAACCAATCTGAATAATATTTTTAGTGATTTTTTGGCTAATACACCAAATTTTATTATGTAGAAACAATATACAGCGTAATACATATATACTTAAAGATTTTATACCCATTATTTTAGATTTTTAGTCATAAGATAATACAAGATATAAGTGATCCAGTTTATTTAAAAAACTGTTTGATTCAAATTATTTATTTGACAAAATAGAACAAGACTAAACTTTATAGAATTTTTTTTAGTAGGCAATCTTGGAAAGACTGTGAACCAAATTTTGGGTAAAGGAGTTTGAGTCAGTTACTAATATCCTGCATTGGTCAATGAATAATTAACTGTGGAAATGTGACTGAAATATGCGTGAAGGCCCCAAAAATATCAGAGATATGCTAACAAGATCTATATGGTATTTTCTTGATCTCAATTATTTGTTCTTGAAGATAAGAAAATTGCCATTCCTTTTAGTATAGGGAGGGTGTCTTCTCGGAAATTTCATCTTTGTGTTTAAGAAAACAGCATGAAGATCAAAATGATATTTTTTAATATTTGCTGGTTTTCAAGTGCTTTACTTAAATACTCAGTGTGCCAGAATAGCTGAGGAATCTTGGAAAAAGAGAGTTTAGCTTAGAGAAGACTAAAGAAGAGGAACTGCAAGAAGGGAAAGGAAAAGGTCTGGAAAGAGTTTTAGCTCATTTTGAGGCAATATTTTGTAGCAACACAGTCTTTGTGTCCTGAATGTTTTTTGTGTATTTGTTTCTTTGTTTTGCCTCAAGACAGCAATGAGATATGAATGTCTTATTTTGAATGTATGATTTTTTGAGCCACACTCTTTTAGTTTAGTATTAAGAAAAATGGACTCTTTGATCCCTATAATGTATGAACACGTTACCAGCTGGAGTCCCAGAAAATATGATTCCATTTAGCATGCTTTTAAACTTTGAGGGCCAATTAAATACAACTGCTAAGTACATAAAGGTCAAATAAATGTAAGCACACACAGAAAATAAAGTATGTGGTTACCAAGAAGGATGATAAGCCACCTTCTCCAAATGAAGGGGAAAAAAAATCTCATCACTTATGCCTCAACCCAAAGGAAAAAGTCTCTTCACCAAGACCGTACAGTCAGGGTCTGCCAGGAGGAGAAAGATCCTTATGAATGGGTAATCTGTCAACTGAAGCAGACAGGAAGGAAAAAGACTCATCCCTATCCAATTCCCAAATACAAAAATACTCTATCAAAAGTTAGAGTTCACTTCAAGGGTGACTCACCAAGCGAAAAAGTGACCCGCAAAAGTGAGGGGCACAAATGGTTATAGAGCGCGTACCTCACACCATAGTTCCAGGGGCCAGTGATTTTCTGTGAAGTGAGTTAGCTTTGGAACCCCACTTCTGGCACCTTATATGTCCAAGTCAAATAAAATATGAAGACAAATCTCTGAAATTAAAACGTCTAGTTGGGCACAGTGGTGTCTGCCTGTAGTCTCAACTACCAGGGAGACTGAGGTGAGACGATCACTTGAGTCCACAAGTTTGAGTCTAGCCTAGGCAAAGAGCAAGACTCTATCTCTTAACAAAACAAAACAAAACAAAACAAAACAAAACATTTTATTTGGGAAGAAAGGATTGCAATTTAAGGCATACAAGCATATCAGTTGGTCTTTGGTATGTTGAGAGAACAAAAAGGTCAGAGGTTTTATAAAAAGGCGAAATATTATGTATTGCTCCTCAAGAAAGTTCATTGACACTAGTAAAGTTTTAGCAAGCTGGAAAGCTTTCAGTGGTGAGTTGATAGAGGCAGGTAAAAGCAGTCTTAGAGTTGCAGCAGGTTGTTTCAGTAACCATTCAGTAACCAGATAAATCTGGTTTCAGGTTACAACAGCCAGATTCAGCAACCAGGCTTGCAAAGGATTATATTCTTTGAGCGATGTTATGTGCCTCAAGTGTTTTTTCATTCTGACCTCTTGACTCCATTTTAGTTGGACATGACAAGAATGACCCATTTGTATTATACACTCTCACATTAGTAACTGAAAGAGCTGTACCTCTGAAATCAAATACACCTAAGTTTTGCCTTGATTTACCTAATACTAGTTTAGCTATTTATCCAGTTATTTACTCTCTCAGATATAATAAATATTAAGTTAAAAAAAAAGAAGGTACTTGGCACCAATCATGAGAAATATTAGTTATCAATTAATGATAACTCTCTCTTGCTCTCTCACATCTTTTCCTTTCATCTTTATGGTATTCTGAATTACTCAAAACAAATTAGAATATAATCTATCTTGTTGTTGTTGTTGTTGTTGTTGTTGTTGTTGTTGTTTTGAGAGGGAGTCTCACTCTGTCACCCAGGCTGGAGTGCAATGGCGCCATCTCGGCTCACGGCAACCTCAGCCTCCCGGGTTCATGCCATTCTCCTGCCTCAGCCTCCAGAGTAGCTGGGACTACAAGCGCCCACCATCACTCCTGGTTAATTTTTCTATTTTTAGTAGAGACGGGGTTTTACCATGTTGGCCAGGATGGTCTCGATATCTTGCTCGTGATCCACCCGCCTCGGCCTCCCAAAGTGCTGGGATTACAGGCGTGAGCCACAACAGGGTGTATTAACAACTGTAATTCTCAAAACAACCCAAGACCTAGACAGGGTCAATAAAACAATGGACTCTATTTTGCATATGAGAAAGGCTAACTAACTTGACTAAGATCATCGAAGTGACAGGTGATGGTACAAACAGTATTTTAATCTAGGCCAGACCAGGGTAAGATAAACTGTTGCTTATGGGCAAAATGTGGCCTGCCAAATGTTCTTGTATAGGCTATGGACTAAGAATTGTTCTTACACTTATTCAGTGGGTGATAAAAAGTCAAAACAATAATAATTTGTGCCCATGAAAATGAAACAAAATGTTATTTAATTATATCTTTTGACATATTATCATATAATCACACATTAAATTTTAATGTCATTAAAGAAATATATATTAGAACACAGCCATACATGTATTTACATATTGTTTATAATTCGACGTCAGAGTTGAGTTGTTACAACAGAAGCCTTAAGGTTGGCAAAGCCTAAATTATTTACAATCCAGCCCTTTCTGGGAAAAGGGACCAACCTCTGCTCTAGGAAATATCTCTTATTCCAAGATGACTCACTAAGTCCTAAAACAAATTGTTTTTTTGAAATGTATACATCCCATCAATTCTCATAGAAGAAGGAGGAGAAGGAGAAGGAGATGAAAGAAAAATAGGAGAAAAAATATTATAAAAATGTAACAGAACATTTTCTCTGACAGTTTCACTTAGGCATTTTTTCCCCCATGGTGCTAATCTTGGAAAGGAAGAGGACTCAGGATTCAAGTCAATTTCCATATTCAAAGTGTAAAACCTAGGAATGAACTAGTTTTATTACATTACAGAGTCAAGAGAGAAACGTCAGTATGTTGTGAAGAGGGTGAAATTTCACCTGGTTGCCCTCTTTTTTTACTCCTAATAATTAACACTTTTTCATTTCTCAGAACACAAGTACCTACTTACTTTCTTCTATGAAGATTCTTATATAATTTTTTTTTCTTTTACTAAGTGTCAGGACTTAAGCAACTTAAGTAGGAAGTTAAAATTTTGTTGTGTGGACTCCCCCTACATTGCCAGTATCCACAGCCAGCTAGGTGTAAGCTTGCATCTTGCTATATGTGCTTCTTCATAGTGGAGTAAATGCACAGATTCAAAAGACTACTTACTGTTTCTCTGATCAGAATTAAACCGTCTTTCACTGGGAAAGTGCTTATGCTTTTGTCTCAGAAAATTTTCCTCTTTGTTTCTGTTGTTTCTATTTTAAACTCAGGAATATACTCTCTCTCTCTGTGTATATATATAAAATATATATAAATATATACATACTGTACATATAATATATAATATATGCATGCTATTTATGTAAATATAAACATAAAATTCACATGTTTATTTTCTAAGTGGGAAGTAAGAACTTTGCATGATTTTGTCAGATTTAACTTGAGCACAAGAAAATTACACGTAGCAAAACTGCTTTATGTGCAGCCAGTCACATTCTTTTCCCTTGTTTTGTGTGTTGCAAATGCAATCACAATAGTGAAATGTGATTTTCATTTGAGTGCCCTGAGGCAAAGCCTATAATAATGTTCTCCTTCTGTTCACTCATATACAGTATGCCTTAACGGAATAGAAGCCACCTCTTGGGAAAATGCCAGATCCCTTTGTGTTTGTCTCTGTTTATCAGCTCTGGAATGTTAAACAGCCTTTGACCCAGTGACAGGGGCAAAACAAAACAAAAAGCAAGCAACCAGCAAACAAATAACAAATCAAACTATTTGCTTTCACATTAAACTTACGGGTAGTTTGGAGTACTATAGATTCTTCACCATGGCTATCACTGTAATTACTGTTACGGACTCCCTTCATGTCTTTGCCAGTTTCAGCTGAATGAAATGGCTTAGAGTACTGTTTTGTGTTCTTAGCGTGGTAATTCTTGTTTTATTTACATCTCTGATTTTATTTTTATTTTTATTTTTATTTTTTTTTGAGATGGAGTCTCGCTCTGTCACCCAGGCTGGAGTGCAGTAGCGCAATCTCAGCTCACTGCAACCTCTGCCTCCCGAGTTCAAGCGATTCTCCTGCCTCAGCCTCCCAAGTGGCTGGTACTACAGGTGCCCGCCACCACATCCTAGTCTAATTTTTGTATTTTTAGGAGAGGCAAGATTTCACCATGTTGGCCAGGCTGGTCTCAAACTCTTGACCTCAAATGATCCACTCACCTTGGCCTCCCAAAGTGTTGGGATTACAGGCATGAGCCACCACGCCCAGCCTACATTTCTAATTTTTGTTGGTCTTTTGCAAACTCTCTATGGCTGTCTTTTATCTACTCTGTAGTTAAGTCTGGTAACTCAGACTAGGTCATTATCATGTTCTCTCAAGGCTAACAAATGCACTCTGCAAGTTCAGATACCACTCCAGGGTGTGAAAATAATCTTTTGATAGACTGTTACTTTTCGTTTTGCTTCTGATAACTGTGCTCCTCAAAATGAGAGACACAATCCCTTAAGCTGTCTGGCAACTGAATGGTGTCTGCTTATATTTCTTGAAATTTCTTGTGTTCTTGCTTTGGTTGATCATTTTGCATTGGCTACAGGCTGACCTGGCTGGTGTCCATCCCCTCATTCATATCTGAGTCCTTCAAACTATTTTCAAAACATATTGCTTATTCCTAGATTAGAGATAGGAAAAATCATTCCATTGTGAAGTTCTGTTTTGATCAGTTAATAATGACTGCTCTGTTTATGGTGATATGAGTTTCTCCTTTTCTGAGACGACAACTGGATTTAATGGAAATATCCCATGATTAATTTCTGATGTCTGCCACCAGCAAGGTTTGTGAAATAGCAGAAATCTATAAAAGTATTTTTATCTCTTTTTCATTATGATATTTTAAATTTGTAAGTCCTACTTACATTCACTCCTTTGTTGTCGGAGGGAAAGAAAGAAAAACAAATCCCTCACATCTGCTAAACTTAGAATTCTTAGGACAAATGATTATGTTTGTCTATTTCTTTGATATCTTCCTCTTCCAAACTCTAATCCTTAGAACCTATTACACACATGGGTCTGTATGGAGCAGAAACTTAATGAGGAGTAAATAAATAGGAAACTCTTTTTTGAGACAATTGTGTGTAACTCAAAAGGAAATATCAAGAACTTTCATTCTCATAATTCTGACTACTGGGTTCATTTATTCATCAATTGTCATATTTCAACATAGACTATGTTATTCATGGTTCCATCAGAAAACAATATATTTAAAAGTAGTGTTTGGAACATGACGACTAAATCCCATACATAATTTTGGATGAGAACCTGTACTAGAGTGAAAAATAAAAGGTCATAAAGACCATTGGAAAATTTGAAAAATAAATTTTTAAACATGGACTATAAATCAATGTAGCAATAACTAACTTTCCTGAGTTTAATAACTGTATCATTATTATGTGAAATAATCTATTTGATATAAAAAATACACTCAAGTATTTTGGGAAACTGTTTACAGAATATAATTTCTTAATTATGTATTCATAGATAAGTGAGAGAGAAATAAAATAATGAAAACATACATCAAATGCTAAAATTGCTGAATTAAGATAAAGGAATAGCATATCTCTGTATCAATTTTTAAATGATTTTATGATTTTGAAAATCTTCCCAAATAAAAGAGTTTTAAAAGGAGGTGGGTACAAGAATAGAGTTTATGGAAGAGATGGGCATGGTTAAATGAAACCAACAAAGGATTGTGAAGCTCCCCATGGCTAAGACCAGTGAAAAACCTTCACTCTAAGTCTCAAGATCCAGTTGGAAGGAATGTTACTAGAAGAAGCCAGAGGAATCTGCAGCTGTGGCACATGGAAAGGCTGCCCGAAACAATCCAACCGAAAAGTAGCTATAAGAACAAATACTCTCATGATACTCTTCCTGTCCTCCTACCCCTACTGGCGCCATCCTCTGGATCAGCTCAACTGACATCTAGAGGGCCAAGGAGCTCAGCTGGTATGTTTTGTAGAGGTTGGCCTGTAGGAACACGGGACAGGTTGGAGTAAGTGGAGAGGAGAACTGCAGGGATAAAAGTACTATTAGCACATGGAGTGGAACCTTGACCTCTCCCATTCCTTATTTCTTCAGGAGGCCAAAGCAATTAAGCCTGTGTGAATCTGCCATTCTGGATGCCTCCTTGGATCTGCCAACCTACTTAGCGAGGTTATGTCCTCACCTATCTCTTGGGCCTTCAATAATCCATGTGGTAATCTGAGCAGGGCAGGTTTGCCCCAGGGAGTAGAAGTCTGTACTTATCAGGACTGCTTGTGTCAGGGTAGGTAAATGTGGTTAATCCTTGAGCCAAGAATAAGCATCTTGCCTGCCAATCCAAGTTGCATTCTATATTTGATCTTTGTGTGACTTCGCCTTTTATTTTTTTCTCCTCTTAACTGCTTCAGAATCCAGATGTGGAGAACTTTCTTATCATTAACTAAAATGTTGTTACCAAATCCCCTATAGCAGTGTCTATGACTGGAGTGACTTTGTTCCCAGGAAGACATTTGGCTATGTCTGGAGACATTATTTTTGGTTGTCACACCACTGGAGGGAAGAGGTTACTGGCATTTGGTGGATAGAAGCTATAGAGGCTATGAAACATCCTACAAGGCACAAAACAGCTCCTCACACAAAGAATTATCCAGCCTCAAATGTTGATAATGCAGAGGTTGAGAAATACTGCCCTATAGGGTTTAGGGAAACAAGAGTTGTTTTAAATGGCATTGTTAGAGCTCAGTATCTCAGGCATTTTTGCTAAGAAAAATAAAGGTGGAAATGAATAAAATTCAAATCTAGAAAAAGCTCCTGCCCCTGGAGCTTACATTCTAATGGAAAGAGCTAGAATTGGGAAAATGAATCAATATGTGATAAAGTAAACGAAAGATATTTAAAAATTATGGGGCATGCATGCCAGGTGCGGAGGATGGCGGGGGCATGGAGTTTTGATATTTTCTATAGCATGGTTAGGAAAAGCCTCACTGAGAGTGACTTGTTACTTCTTAGATTTTACTAGAATTCTCAAATTTACTAGAATTTACTTTTCTATTTTGACTACATGTGATTATTTTTAAGTTAGAAATTCCACATTTAAACGTCTTCAGTCCTTCCACTGAGAAAAGCGTAGACACCATAGGTGTCTACATAGATGCGCAAAGGGAGAATAATTACTCCGGCCCAGCCTAGTTGTCAGTTCTCAAACATTTGGTGATCTTTCATTGATCATAAGTTCATATTTTTTGTTTATTTATTTTGATGTCATAGAACACTGTGGATTTAACCATTTTCAGATCTTAAACATTGAAAACACTAAAAACACATCCTCATATCTTTTGAAATTATTTCCTTTAGATTTCTAGAGATTATTCTGATCTTTAATATCAGGTTAATTTAATGCCCTGGCCATGTGATTATAATTATAGTTGTAAATGTCAAAATTTTCTTAAAGCGAGATTAAACGTAAGAGTTGAATTATTACCAAGAATGGCATAGGTTTAGACTATTTATGATAAAAGCCATTCTTTAGAAATTTCAATGCATACATATAGTTTTCAGAAAAACTGAAGATACTTTACGTGGTCGTTCAATGCATTTTTACTCTTGGCACTGCAGCACAGCAGTTTTCATTATGCAGAGTGAAAACACAAAAACAGCTAAAAAAATCTCATAGAAAGCTTTGCAGAAACTGAATTTATAAATCAAATTTGCTTGATTCAATGACAAATGTTTCTTTTGTAAATATAGGATTTATACATTGACTGTTAAAGATTCTTTCAAAAACTATCAATAAATGCTTATTTTGATAAATAAGGTGGGACCTGTAGCCAGTTTAAGTTTTATTATTATAAATGGAAAGGGGAATTGAGTCATATGTCTACTTCTAAATACAACTTAGTAACTCAAACTGTTTCACCTTCTGTATTGCATTTATTCTGTATTTCACTGCTTGAAGTTCTTGTTTGTAGGCTACTTTGAGGAAAATTGTGTCCTATTTTTCTCCTATTTTCCTGGATGCTGTGCTGCTCAGATCTCCCCTCAGGACAACTATAGTTTGAATGTCCCTGTCCTCAAAACTTACATTGAAAATGAGTCCCCAATTAGGCCATATATTCAGAGATGGGGACTTTAAAAGAGAACTGGGTCGTAGAGGGCTCTGCCCTCATGAATGAAATAACCTATTTGCAGATTAATGAATTAATGGGTTAATGGATGAATGAGTTATCATGAGAGAGGAACTGGTGGTTTTAAAAGAAGAAAAGATTACTCAGCTAGTATGTTAGCATGCTCAAGCCCCTGGCCATGTGATGCTGAATGCCACCTCAGAAGGCCATAGAGTCCTAATCGGCAAGAAGGCTCTTACCAGATGTGCCCTCTTGACCTTGAACTTGCTAGCCTCCATAGCTATAAGAAATGATTTACTTTCCTTTATAAATTACCTAGTTTCAGGTGGTCAGTTATGAGCAACAGAAAACAGACTAAGACAAGAACTGAAAGACCTACTCCCCCATCTGCTGTACTGAAGCCAGAAAACAGACCTCGGATAATGAAATCAACCTTGAATCCTACCTTATGCCATAGAAAAATGTTAATTTGGAACCATGATTATTATCATTCAAAGTAATAACATTTGCAGACACATATTAGCTGCCAGGCTAATCAACATGGTAGATTGCCAACGGACTGACTCTCAGAAATGAGAAAAGTTTAATCTAATTTTTCTGTATATTTGCATTAGTGTTTACTGACTAAAATTGTGGCTTAAAATATATTTAGCACGATGCACCAATCCCACAACTGTTAGGTGTACAGAGTAATAAATTTTTATACATGTATATACTCATATAACCACCTCCAACATCCAAATGTAAAGTGTGTATATAATCCCGAAAGTTTCCTTCACCACTCCATGTTAACTATTCTTACTTATCACCATCAGTTTTGCCTACTCTCACATTTTGTAGAAGTGGAATTATATGATAAGTATTCTTTGGCATAAAGCTTTTGCCTGATATGATGACTGTAAAATTCATCCATGTGGATGCATATATAAATCTTTTTTTTCTTTTTATTACTTTACAGTATCCTGTTATAAGGATAAACCACAATATATGTATTCATGTTCCATTGATGGATATTTGTGTTGCTTTTGCTTTTGGGTTATTATTAATATAATTGCCATGAACATATTTGTGCATGCTTTTTGGTAATATATACACTTATTCCTCTTAGACATATACCTAAAGATAGAAATTCTAGATCTTCGGGTAGGTATATATTTACCTTTTGTAAACATTGCTGAACAGTTTTTGAAAACAGTTGGGTCCTTTAACACCCTCACCAACCGAGAGTTCCAACTGCCCCACATATTTGCTAATGTCAGTCTTATCAATTGTAGCCAAATTGATGGGTAGGTAGTGGTGCTTTACTGTAGATTTAATTTGCATTTCTCAGATAAATAATGACACCTACTTTTAACACAGCAGTGTTTCCTTTCCATCACTGTTGATTGTTCCATTTTCCTTCTTTCAAGAAAGATCCAACTGAAATAGGTAATGTAGAGTTGTGATGAAATGTGGGTGCTCTAACAAATATAAATACATGTGGAAACAGGATGATTATCAAAATTATCTCTGAAGGAATGCTTTCTTTTCATTCAGAGGATGGAACTAGAGAGAGCAGCAGAGTCAAAGATACTCAATATGAATTTAAGGAGCTGAGATGTGAAGCCAAGATTATAAGATGAATATCTGATGATAATGCCTTTTCAACTTGCTTTTTTATACTGATGGCAACCTAGAATAGATAGAGCTCACAGATAATTCCGAAGCTGTTAGCTACAGCCATCTAGGGATTATTTTCTTCATAACCATGACTCTAGATAAACATAGATTGCATTACCAGCTCTTAAAAGTTCCAATGAGTGCGTTATCAATCAAAAGCCATTATATTTCTGAAGTAGGCATGGTAAATTAGAATATATGTTTTAACAATATGATAGCATCACCAGGTCATGTTGATTTAAGTATGTCAAATCATCATAGATCATCTTGTCAAATCTTATAATCGCAGTAAGACATCAGATTTGGAGATCATAAAAATGACTTCAGGTTTTTCATCTTTCATAGACAAAAACTAACATGTTATCTAATGGAGCAAAAACTACAGGCATTTAAATGTATGTGGCTAGTGTTAGGTTAAAAGATCCATGCAAACTGTACGTTATTTGTATACATATCGAATACTCATCTCTACTGACAAGCCCTGGCTCAGACCCACAACACAAAGAGATGTGTTGCTTGTCCTTCAGCATGCTGACTCAGCGTAACTGAGAATATTGCTTTGGGAATGCATTATTTCTGGAAATATAGTCGACATGGGCCAGAATGCTGATTCTGCAAACTAGTGATGAGCAGCGTGGGGAAATGTGAGGATTTATAGCTGCTTTTAAGATGAGGGCCAAATCTTTGGGATGAGGGAAGGTCAATAGTTTACTTGCTATTGGTTCATTTGTGCAGTGTATTGGGCATGCAGGGTATGATAGTTGAGATAAATGTGGTTACAGGCTCTAAAAGAAGCTACCTGAAAAATAGATTTCTTATTTTTACCTGTGAAATGTATTTTATAGTTTAGCTTTTTTTGTTTTCAATTCAATTTTTATATAAATCAGCAGTCATATTATACTTTCTTGTAAACGTGTATATTTTGTATTTGACAACCATTTACAGTGCTAAGTAACCAAAACATACATTTTATGCTTCGGATTAAAGCATAGGATGTTAATTTTACCAAAGCCAGGTTTCCCCAGCATAATTATAGCTATAATTGTGAGCCATTATACATAGAAAATATCTTAGAGAATATGATGTGATGTGAATACAGTCTGTGGTAATTAAGATAAGGGAAAGGCCATTGTGTGCAGGAGAGATTGGGAAAGCCATAAAGGATTTGGGTGGAGCTTTAGACTGTGCCTTCCACACAATAAGCGATTATTAAGAATTGTTGAACTTAAATTTTTTTAAAGTGGCATTACCAAAATTTATCACAAATAATTAAGCATGATTTAAAGCAAGTCAAATTAAATGCATATGAATACTACAAAGAAATATAAATAATCAAAAAATAGATGATATAGCATAAGTCACTGTAATTTGGATGCCAGTAGGTCTAAAATGTATTTAGGAGTTAAATTCAAAGACAAACTTTCCTTGGGCAAAACTGAGAGACGTAAAGAATTGCTAGAAGACCAGAGACAAGCAAAATGCACTGGATGGTGCTGCTTGGAGATTAGAAAGCCTTCTAGGGACCTTAGCTGGGTGATGTGATGAGTTAGTAACAGGAAATGGTGGTAAGCTACTAAGATGTGTGTTAAAAAATTATCTCATGCAACATTGTAATTAACCATAATATGAAGAGCCCAGGGACCTTTCTAATTTTTTTGAGTGGACAAGCTAAAGAGTGGAACATTAGAAAGCTTATTTAAAGCTAAGATATAAGAAATGCTGGAGAAAAATTGAGAATTTTAAATGCTAAGCAGAAGGATTATTTAGAACTCAATTTAGAGATGACCTTCAGCATTTTATAAGAAAGGAAGAAATAGTAGGAAAATTGAGACAATGTGATTAATTAGTTTATGTTTTAGGGAGAGACTTTTGCTATATTGATCATTTTTACCCAAAGCATATGATCCATACCTATATTTTTACCCTCTCTCTTATCATGTAACTAATGAAGGGAGAAGCATATCCAGTGTATTTGGTGGAGAGACAGATATAAATGTCATCATTTCCTCCTAACACTCAACTATTTAGAAAATCACCTATAACAAAATTGTGTTATATTTTGTTGTAATTATAAATCAGTCACACTGAAACTTTAATCAGGTGGATGCACTTGTAACTTTCTTTTTAAAGACAAGCTCACATTCTGACCATCTTTGTCATCTTAGGCTCATCTTTCTAGATCTTCCACCATGCTTTCCATAATCTCACATTGTTTTCAATGCGTCTGAATTCTTGTTGCTCTTACATTAATTTTTATCTTAACTTTTCAACTCTCCAGGATTTATCTCCCTTCTAAATCTTGCATCATGCTACTCAATACAAAGGGTATCATGCCTTGGGGTCAGTTAAGCAAGCTTCCGAATCCTGCCCTCATAGGTTCTTTTTGTGTACTGTTGGACGAAAGCAACTAACAATTCTGAACTTCATTTAGTAGGCATATAAAATGTGAATGGTTAATAATATTTTCCTTCACTTTTGATTAAACAAACATATAAGTTCAATTTTATTCAGAGAAAGCATATTGTTCAGTGAATTATTATTTTTAGTAATATGTAGATCTCAAATTTGCTAAGAGCTTTTATTATTTTCTCTGTATGATAGATATGGTTCTTCCATGAATATTTCCATTTCAGCCACCAATTATAGCACTAAGTTTTCCCAAGTTAGTACTGAGCAGGACCAGCAAAACAAAATCTATCTATCTAGTGTCTATCTATCTAACTTTAGGGAAGGGCAAACTTTCTACCCTCTCGGTATTCAATAATTGAGTCTATGAAATAAACTGACACTAGGCAGATTAACAGGAGTTAAGGTGTGCAAAGTGATTACCTGCATGGGGACATCACATGAAAGAAAAGTGAATACTCCAAACCCTAGTAAGATCTTCACAGGGAAGTGACAGCAGAGATGGAGGCAACATAGGGAAGAGTAAATGATTTTGGGACAAGATGAACAGGTGTTATGCCCAGACCCTTTGTTCCCCGAAGAAGACCACCAGAGTCCAGAGTCAAAGCCAAGCGGCAAGGATCTTTAATGTAAGTTCGAACTTGGTCCCCCTGTTCTACAACATACAAGAGGGCCTCGAACAATGCGTACGCTTGCTTTTTATAGCCTAATGTAAACAGGACTTGTAAAGTTGCAGAGGAACGAGGGAATTCTCTAGGTTACAGCATTACAATTGGTTAACATTTTAAGTTTATACATTTAGCAGTTTTCTATTGGTTCCCGCGCTTTCACAAACGGCTGTGTCCTTATCGGGGACTTTCCAGGTGGTGTCTTTCTAAAGTTGAGATATATGGTAGTCTTTGAGTTGAAAGATATATGGTGGGGAGACATATGGTGGGATGTGCTCAGGAAGTTGAGAGACATATGGAGGGGAGACATATGGTGGGATGTGTTTATACGGGGCTCAGGAAGTTGAGAGATATATGGCAAGCACTGGTAATTAGAACAGAAAAAGAACAAGACAGGGACTTTCACAATGCCTGGAATCTATAGATAACACAATCGGTCAGGTCTGGGGTCAACTTTTAACCAGGCTCAAGGCGCTGCCCGGGCTGTCTGCCTGTGGATTTCATTTGATCTCTTTCACAGGCCCTCATAAGAACAGATAGTGGCCTGTCACAAAGTTTGTATGGCTATGATCCTGACCTCTAGTTTCCCCTATGACCTAGGTTATTTCCCCCTATTACATGAAATTCCTGGGTAAGGGATTTATGACAATTGAGTCCCTTTTGTAGGCAGATAAGGCAAGCTCAGAGAAAGCCTCTGCCTGTATCCACTGTTTCCCAAGTTCCCTGAGTTCCAGGTAATCAAACTAGAGCATTGTATTGTGGGGTGACATTTCTTGAACTTTGTATCTACTTACCTACCTATCAGATCATCTTTATTTTTAACTATCTAATTATCTCTAATTCATGTACTTCTAAAAATATGAAATAACTTATTCATTGTTGAAGTCCACACAAAAAGTATAAGTCAGGGAGAAATAGTTGTGTTTCTACATTTAAGAATGATTTTTTTTTTTTTCCTTAAGGATGCCATTTATCACCAAGTCAGAAGCTGTCTTCTTCAAGGTACTGCATAGAATCTGGTTCACCCACCAGTCAGGTGATTAGATGTATAACATCCATGATTTTTGAGATGTGGATATCAAATTATTTACCTTTATAGTGGAAGTTACAATTTTATGGTTGTCAAGTGAGAATTGATTTCAACTGGACATGAACAATCACCCTTATCTGTTTACCAAAGAAGTAAACAAAATGGTAGGACATCTTCAATTTCAATGTGTTTAATTTACTTGTGTGTATAAAAAAGGTTTTTTAAACTAATAATTCTATGATAATTTTTATATGTTAGAAACAGCCTCTGTTTCTAACAGCCTGTGTGTGTGTGTGTGTGTGTGTGTGTGCGTGTGTGTGTGTGTGTGTGTCGTGTATCTTCTTAAGGCTTTGTTATTTGCTACTGGTATAGTTGACAATAAAACTATTCTAGTTAAAAGGGTGGAATATAGTTTCATAAATATTCAATTCATTTCAAAATAACAATCCTCCGTGCTCTAGGCTACAATAACCAACCTCAACCAGAGAACAAAATAATTATGATCTGTAGAGGTTTTTTTTCATCCACAGTTCTGGTTCAAAATTACTCTTCTAAAATATTTACACTCTTTCAGTACAGTATTTGAGTATCTAGTCCAGCTTTATTTTGGTATTTTGCAATTTGAACAAGTTAGCATCTGTGAAGGTAAATGGCGGTAAGTGAAATACAAATATATGGGCAAAAAGCTTTAGGAAAGTCTTACGTTCCAGAAAGTCTGGAGGTAAGGAAATCTCTGTTGTCTTTTTCCCTCTCTCTGTCCTCCTGCCACTTAAACATGGAGCCAAATTTAACTAAGCTCAGGAACCACACAGCAAAGTAGCAAGAACAATGTCCTGGCTAACCAGCCAGAGGACCAGGGAAAGAGGCCCCTGGGATCTGGAAAATGTTTGGAAGATCAAAGAAAGGAGGGAAGTCAATAATGGAACTCATTTCAGGGCTTAGGAAGAAGTATCCAGAAGCAGAAATAAGGCCTACCAAAACAGAAAACATCATCAACAACAACAATAACAAAACCTTTCTCTATAACTCACCAGAGAATTGAGAAAACTGGCTTAGTGTCTTTTGTAAAGTATTAGGTTGAAAGACGACTTTTAAAATGCAAATACTCTGAAGAAGAAATGAAATTAATTTTTGTGCATTGTTCTATGAGATATAAAATTACACATTTTTATATAAGAAAAGGAGAGAAAAGGCATAAGGTTTTAAAGAACAGAACCTGAATTCTTGTCCCAGCATCATTAACTAACCATATGACCTTCAACAAGTCGGCTGTCATCACTGAGATTTGTTTTCTTTATAATAAAAACAGAATTCATAATAATTACATGTGTTAATTATTGAATCAATAAGAAAGAAAAACACAACAATCACCTTTCCATGTTAATATTCAAACAGCTGTATGACCCCAGGAATGGTTATACTTATCATTAATGATTCTTGATTTTTCATTATAATAGAATGGCATTTTCATAGGTATTAACCCATTTTATTTAAATGTAGCCCCAGGAAGATAGGCAAAAATAATGTCACATTTGCATATTATCTTTAAATTTATGTAGTACCAATTCATGATTTCATTACCGTCCTATTACTGCCCAGTGAAATAGGCAGGGGAAATATACTCATATTTTACAACTGAGTGTACTGAGGGTCAAATAGTTTAATTAAATGAGGTGTTCAAGGCTACACTTTATAACATAAAGCCAAAACTAAAGACAAACTATTGCGACTCCGTGTCCAGTGTTTCTTCTTTACACCATACTGCTGTATATTGAAAAGTAAAATTATCTGGTGGAGGTTTTGTTACAGTAGGTAACTAGTCAGGCATGAAGGGGACAGAAGAGGGCTCCCCCGACCCACCAGGAATGTCAGGCAACCATCAGGTGATGGTGTGGTGGTTGCTACACTGCCTCTCTGAAATGATAACTGGTCGCAGCCAGCACCAGGGAGAGGCAGTTTCCCAACAGATATAGAAATTGGTAATCAGAAGCTTCCAATAAAATCTCAGGAATAAGCCGGGCACGGCAGCTCACACCTGTAATCTTAGCACTTTGGGAGGCCGAAGCAGGTGGATCCCAAGTTCAGGAGTTCAAGACCAGCCTGGCCAACATGGTGAAACCCCGCCTCTACTAAAAGTATAAAAATTAGCTGGGCATGGTGGTGAGCACCTGTAATCCCTGCTACTCCAGAGGCTGAGGCAGGAGAATCATTTGAACCCGGGAAGCAGAGGTTGCAGTGAGCCGAGATTATGCCATTGCACTCCATCTTAGGCAACAGGGTGAGACTCCGTTTAAAAAAAAAAAAAAAATTCAGGAATTGGGAGAGTGGGCACATGCATGCGCATTAGGAGACAAAATGGTGGAGTATGACCTTCTGGGGGCATTCCACTGGAAAAGGGAAAAAAGCTTCAGGAGGGTATGCATGCAACTTCTTAAACACACTGCACATGCTCACCTCGGAAGCCCAAGAAAGGCAACCCACATCTAGCAACTCACTCTAAAGGAAGAATGAAGGGAAAGTGGGGCAAGACTCTGAAAGTAGACTACTATATAAAGTCCCAGGTTCAAGGTTAAATGGGGCACTTGACCGCCAAGTCAAGAGACCGCCATTTGCATCTCTTCCAAGTGTACTTCCTTTTCTTTAATGCTCTAAAACAATTTAGTAAACTTCTACTCCTGCTCTGAAACTTCCGTTGGTCTCTTTTTCTGCCTTATGCCCCTGAGTCCATACTTTCTTCTGAGGCAAGAGTTGAGGTTGCTGCAGAACCATAGACATTTGCTCCTGGTAACTTGGATATTTTCAACCCCTAACAGTTTCATCACATCTCAGTCACAAACAGGATTCATGTGCCTGCCTCATAGCCAAGTACCCTTTTTAATTGTTAATATAAAATTATTTCCCTACCATTATTTAATATATGACCTTGGCAAAATTATAGTATCCTTTATAGCCTTATGTTTTAGTGCTATAAAATGGAAACATTAATATCAGTCTTTTAGAGTTCTATAAAAATTAGGATTTGAGGAAGAAATTTACTATAATAGGAAATACAGGCTATAGATAGATAGATAACAAAAGATTAATTATGGGAATTGGATCATATGATTATGAAAGCCAGGGAGTCCCTCCCATAATCTGCCTTTCCAAGCTGAAGAAACAGAAAATTCTGCTGTTTAATTCAGTCTGAGACTGAAGGCCTGGGAACCTGAAGTTGTGAGGGGTCAGAGTCAGAGAAGATGGTTGTTCCAGCTCAAGAAGAGAGAAAGAGAATTTGCCTTTCCTCTGCCTTTTCCTTCTTTCTGGGTTTTCAACAAATTGGATTATGCTGCCCACTTTGATGTGAGGATGGATCATCTCTACTCAATCTAAAGATTCAAATGCCGATCTCTTCCAGAAATCCCCTTCCAGACACACCTCAGAGTACTGGACAATTCCTTAGTCTAGTCAAGTTGACACATAAAATTAACTCCTGTAGTACCTATTTTTTCATCACTTTCATGGATGTTGAGACAGTCCAAATGTCACTGATAATCTGCTTCCTGTGTTCTGCCACCACCACTCCTGATTCCCAACCTGGATGTCTGTGGTCATTTGTACACACATATTGGTAAACTGAGACCCAGACAATCATGTTGTAAAATTAATTCTTGCCCTGGTAGGAGGTTCCCAAGGATCTCCTGTGAAAAATTGTTTGTATTGGAGTAACAGAGGCTTATCACTGGGCTCACATCCAATCAGGTCACTTCCATGATCCATTATGCTTTACTATTTGCCTTGGATATTTATTATCTGCAGAACTGCTAATCTAAGTGTGCCTGATATTGATATTTAATGTTGGTTTGTGAGGAAAAAAAAAAAAAAAAAAAAAAAGAAGAAGATGTGAGGTCAGACACAGGGTTAAATTCTGGCTCTACCACTTAATAGCTCTGTAATCTTGGGCATATTATTTGTTTCTCAGGTTCTTGACTGTTACTGTAAATTATATAATAATGACTCTTTTAAAAATGTATTTTAATTCAATTCAATGGGATGTTGTCCGCCAAACTTCTGCTCGGTATTGGGCACTTTAAAAATGTTTCTCTTCCCTTTTCTCCTCCTTTCGATCACTGGGTTTGTTTTTTGTTTGCTTTTCTGGTTTTCTGCATACTGCTATGTGTTCCTAAATCTGATAACTGTGCTGTTCTTATGTCACAAAGCCTGCAGGATATTTCTAATATTGACTGTTATAAAGAACAATAGTTTACATTTATTTGGGGATTATGAAATAAATAGTATCACAGATGGTAATAATTTCATTAAATGTTTTAGTTTTTGAATATTCATTACAACCACTTAAGATATGTACTAGCATTATTTTGTTATAATAATTGAGAAAACTAAGGCTTAGGAAGTTAAACAAGCTGGTAAAGTTCACATAGTAAACCAGTGGCAGAGTCTGGGTGGAAACTAATATTTCTGAAATAAAAATCTGTGCTTTTAAGCTATCAGGCTAAATCACTGCCACCAGCAAATAAGACAATTACAATCCTCCTATCTCATCAAATTCTGTAACCTGCTCAGAGACCCTTAGGGCACCTTAAGGCCATATTCTCTGCATAGTAGTTCACTTTAAGGTCATGGCTAGTTAATACAATGGCTAGAGATGCAGCGTACAGAGCTCCCTAAATTTGAAAAAAGAAACACAGGGTGAGTTTGATATCTCTAATTGCCATATGAAAATGATTAGTGAAGAAAGATGCCTAATAATTCACACCTTGGTCTTATTACAGCAAGCATTCTGAGACGACATTTCTTAGCCATTTAGGAACACCCATAGAACAACATTAGCTAGAAACACAGGGACAATCAATTTCACAACAAATGTATCCTGATGGTTTTGTTAGAGGAGACTCCTAAATTGCTGGATTTACACATTTGTCATAAGCATTGGAGATGCTTCCTCTGTTGATATGCAAACATCTAATTGTTCTCTAACATTCAAAACAATGATAGTTTCTTTTTTTGTCATTGTGCAATTTGATTCCAGATTAAGCAAACAATGCAGCATCATCCCAACTCCCTATAATTTGGGGAAGCAAAACAGTTGTGTTTTAGCATAAGGAGAGCAAGACCAAGAAGGAACTTCGCATATCAAAAGTAGGTGAGGAATGTGAAAGTGAGTAGTGGGGACGGAAATTATGTGCCTGATTTTCCTTTCAAATCTGGGCAAATGTGATCTCAGTATACTATGTATTAAGACTATTTTGAAACTCCAGAGTCAATTACTGAGACTAAACTATATATTAGTCACTGAGGTATTAATTAAAACTTTCATTGAATAAAACTACATAATGAGTGTATTGTTTTAAATTTTACAAACCACTGCTCTATTTATATGCATATTTTTTGTAACTGGTGCATAATACATTTGCAGTACATGCTTCTTGAATAAATATAAGGCACTTTTCAAATATTATATTTATTTATGTTATAACCCTGTGAAGTAGTTATTATTACAATTTTTCTCGTTTTGCAGATGAGTTAAGTAGTCTGAGATAGAGTTGCTCAAGGTCATTCAGGTAGAAAGTGGCAGGCAAGAACTGGAACACAGTATGTTCTCCAACTTCAAGAGCCCTATTCTTTCAATTACACATTACATTACATTATAGCATCTCTCTGGAGAGACTATGACCTGACCTGTAACGTATTAGAATGCATAACCCAAATCCGTATAAAATCGGCCTTACTTTTACATTTTGGAATTGCAGTGCATAATACAATTTCCAGGTGCCTTTAATTATCTTGCTTCATATTATTAATGATACTTCATATGATTTTAGTCCTTTGACTTTATTTTTCCTATTGGGGGACATAGTGAAGTATTTACATGTAATCATCTTTTGTGTTTCTCAAACAAAATAAAATGTGAAAATTGGTACATGTTAAGGAATTCATGCAAAAATATTTAAAATATTAGTTTGTCTTCCCATTACAATCCAGGTGCAACTAATTCACTATAAAAAATCATATTTTCTGATTCAGGAAATTATTATAAGGTATGAAAACATATAGCAAATTTTAATAAACACAAGTTTAATAAATATGTTTTATTTAATAAATAAAAACATATAGCAAGTTTTAATTAAATGTATTAAATACAAATAGCAAGTTTTAATAAAAAATTTAAAAAGTTTTAATTTAAGATATCTGTTCAAAGATGAGTATGTCACTAAAGTAATTAAATTGTGTGGCTTAAGGAAATCGTCGACATAGTAAAGCAGAGTCTCTGCTTATACTAATGCAAGATGCTTGAGGAAATTGATTGGGAAAAAAATACTTTCTGTGAATATATCTGCAATTAGGATGGGGAGATATTTGGCAACAGTGAAAAGTAAGTTGTGAAAAAAATAATTGAGGCTTTAACTTGTTCTTGAATTTCTACTCATTCAAAATTTCTCCCTTCAATGTTTTCTGTTCCATCCCTTCTTAACTAACAAGGAAGAGCCAAATGCACAATCAACTCTCTCTTTTTGTTTAGGTTTATCTTACCGAAGGTATCTTGTCATAGACACTTCACAACTAAAGCTAACACATTTGCCATTCTTTCAACTCCTCATATGCTGGAATTCACCCCATAGCACCCTTTGGGCATGACCGCAGAGTCTTTGCTTGATTATTCCTCACAGAGAATATCATTAGGATAAGAAGTGGTTCATAAGTTTTGCTTTCACTGAATATTCAGCCTCTCTGAAATTTCTGCCATTTGTTTCTATTTTATTCTTCTAGGAAGACGGAAGCATTTTTTTTCCCCTTCTATTGGATGATGAGAAAAGAAACACACACACACAGACACACCCAACAACGAATGCCCATAAAAGCACTTAGAATAGCACTTGCCACTTAGGAAACACCTAATAAAGGTGAAGTTATTATTATTAGCTTCCGGATCTTGTTCAAAGGACAAAGTTTTCCTAAGCCCTAGATTCTTCCATGATAAAACAAAGATCCATTCAATTATTCATCCTAGAAACATTTAGGAGTCTACTATGTATTAGCAACTGACAGCTATTTTGTATTGATTTTAGAAGGACTAAGTGAGGTAATGAATATTAGGTGCTCAACACAAAGCCTCCTGGTTTCTAAGCACCAAATAACTGTTAGTTGGTGATTGGGAGTCATAGTGATGTTTATGGAAAAAACAGATGATTATTGGGATATAAATTAAAAAACGAACTACGAAAAACCAAACTCAAACAGATCCAGGCAATAAATCCAAGAAAAAACAGAGGACCAATGTGGAGCTGCAGAAGAACATGCAGCAAGTGACTTGGCCCCAGGTGGAGAATAAAACGTTTTACCCCAACTCTCCAGTTTTGTGTAGCAATTTGGGACTGAAATCCAGAATGGAATCAAGAGGGAACTAGAGGGACAGAAACTAAAGATTCCTAAGGAGTAAGAGCATCAATGGTGACAGTGTGCTAAAAACATCAAACTACACAAGCAAAAACAAATTCAATAACTTGAAAAATCTAATCAAAATGATGTGAGTGGTAGTGGGGATTGAGTTTCTGACATTCAAGACAGGAAAGAGATGATGCAAAATTCCAAATAGAGACTGCCAGAGAGTCAGGACCCATGGGATTGAGGAATAAGAGTGAAGTCATATTATTGCAGGACTTTCCTTAGTTCAGCTAAAGATGGGGTTCCTGTCCATACCACGGGCACAAAAATTTAGATTTGCAGACGGTTTAAGGGGTGCATAAAGCAGGGTTTTATAGGGTAAAAAGGGAAAAATGGGGAAACAGGGATCCCCCACAAGGCCAGAATCCCCTGGTAGAATGCTTCCTGCCCTCCGTTGGAATCCCAGGTTCCACACAGGAAGAAGAGGGGCCAGACTCTTCCCTGCTGCAAATGGTGTGAACTTCTGGAGGCTCCATCCCAGTGGGTAGGTTGGTTGGAGTTTCTTCAGGGATCCCCACCCACATGGCTGTCTCATTAGCCCCTCTAAAGAAGTACATCTAACTGCAGTTAGATTAAGAATAAGGACAAAGACCAATCTTAACTACTTCCTGCTGACAGGGGCACTGTTTTGGATAAATGGCAGTCAGAGCTGCGTCAGAGGCCTATTGAAGGGTTCCCAGCAGAAGGGGCCATTGTCAGAGGCTATGGTTGCTAGACTGTTTGGAGTCTGATGGCCTGAAGGGAAGAACAGACAAATGGGGTTATTAGAAAACATGTATCAAAATGAAACAAGGGGAGGGGTAAGGAGAGCTCAAAATTCCAAGGCCCTTTACCAGTTGGCATAGGGAGAGGGAGACCAGAAGTCCAACTGGTTAAAAAACTTTACCCTTTTGCTGGCATGTCAGACTTCTGGGTTCCCTTCCCCTGAGCCTAATCCTAAACCAGCCAGTTTAAGATCTGGGAAATTAACTGGTTTCTGTTTGGAGGATACATACAAGGGGAGTGCCTTGTAGTATAGGGACACAATTACCTACCAGAGAAGAGAGGAGAGGAGGAATATAAAGGGAAAAAAAGGGATTTTTTTTCAAAGGAGTCCCAGGGGTTTAGGGGGAATTCTAAAGGGGTACAGACTGAAGATGAATGACTACCCATCTAGAAAGAGGGGGGCAAGCATCCCTGATTCCCTTCTCTTCCTAGCAGATACCTGGGGTATGTGAGGGAGAGAGGGAAGAGTGTCTTCTTTCCTTCTTCCATCCTTGCATCCCTGAGTCCCGGGACCTTGGCAGGTCCCACCATGAATACCAAAGCAGCCTGCACCCATGAAGCAGGGAGGGTCTAGAGAATAGGAATTATCTGCTCTCCCCTATACCTCTATCCCCACTACTGTCAGTAGCTTTGGAGTACCCTAGACCTCATTTATCCCATGGATATTAATGTGACCTTTATCCATGAAACAGGAAGCTTGAGGTTAGCTTAATTGACAGGAATCAACTACACCCACCTGTGCTGTGCCTTTTAACCTCTATTGTCATTTGCCTCTGGATCCCTCAGATCCACTTTTCTTTTCTAGGGCTTTGACCCAATGCTTGGAATTGAGTTTGGGAAAAAATGTGTCTCAGGGGTTTGCATGAACTCCTTTTTATAAGCTGAAAGCTAAGGTGAAACTGTCAAACTGAGTCCTCCTCCAACAAGGGAGAAAAAAGGATGTCTTGTAACACATCCAGATAGCTGGTAGCTATAGTTATGCTTGCTAGGATTTGGGTGCATGGTGCTTGGCTTTGGTTAGCTCCCATGGTCTTACTTTCCCAAAAAGGAAACCTCCTAGCGATGGGCATCCTATTTATTCCCATCACCTTGCAGGATTTGCAGGATAATTGCTCAGAACTAGAATATTGATCCAGAGTTTTACATTACCTATCCCTCTTATTCTTTCTCAATTGCAACTGGAGATTGCTGGTAGGTTCACAGGAACAAGCGAGGTTAGTCTAAAATGTAGGCAAAAACTTAAAAACAACTAGTGAGTTTAGAATTTAATGACAAATATATGATGCCTTTTGAAGCATAACTTCTCTCTCTCTAGTCCTCATTTGTATTAAAAAAAAATCATCACATGACTGTGTTATTTGCAAAATAGACTTTATTTTTATACCTTCCCTGATTATTTGCATAAAATACAGCATGAATAATTCTTTCTTTCTTTTTTTTTTTTTTGGAGACGGAGTCTCGCTCTGTCGCCCAGGCTGGAGTGCAGTGGCCTGATCTCGGCTCACTGCAAGCTCCACCTCCCGGGTTTTACGCCATTCTCCTGCCTCAGCCTCCCGAGTAGCTGGGACTACAGGTGCCCACCACCTCGCCCGGCTAGTTTTTTGTATTTTTTAGTGGAGACGGGGTTTCACCATGTTAGCCAGGATGGTCTGGATCTCCTGGCCTCATGATCTGCCCATCTGGGCCTTCCAAAGTGCTGGGATTACAGGCTTGAGCCACCACGCCCGGCCTTAATAATAATTTCTACAAAGGCCTTTTGGATTGGCTTTGATGGAAGTTTATTCACCAAAGAGTCTCAGATAAGACGTTTTAAACCGAGCTCATCCATGGGTTTGCATCCTTAAATACCTGAGAGTTGGGTGATCCTCTCCTCTTAAGGTCCTAAGATAAACTTGGAGCTCCTAGACCTGTTAGAAATTGGCATTCTTTATTCACAACAGGGACTGCGTAGATGAGGGTAGGAGGCCAGTCTCCCATGGGACTTTTAAGCAAGTCGAGACTGACTCTTTAAAGGGAAGCATACCCTTCTGGTCAAAGCCTTGGTAAAATTACCAGTTTCTCCAGCTGCGTCCTGTTGCAAAAGAAAACTGGATTCTTGTTGCACTGATGCAAACAATTATATTGCCATAAGAATACTCAGAGATAATATCCAAATTTTAGAGGAACCAGGCAGAGTGAAACAAACATGCTCCAAATCTTGATCCCAGGAGTATACTTTACTTAATTATTAAAGACTGTATATAGTTCAAAGTTTCCTGGATTCTGAAAAACAAAGCATGGATAAGCAATATTCCAAGCAAAGGTTAAACAGATTTGCTTCAGTTTCTGGAGTTCAGTCCATTTAGTTAAATCTTGTTTTGTTTGATATTCATGAACATTTTAGCTCTTTATCAGTCCTATACATTTTCCTTGATGCCAATGCTATAATCTCTAAATCAGAGGCCTATATTTGAGAGCACCTGTTAAAAGTTCTATAGCTCATTATAAACTGTCTTTGAACAGGATAGAAACAAGATAATGTTATGCCCAGACCCTTTATTCCCCGAAGAAGTCCACCAGAATCCGGAGTCAAAGCCAAGCGGCAAGGATCTTTAATGCAAGTTCGAACTTGGTCCCTCTGTTTTACAACATACAGGAGGGCCCTGAATGATGCATGTGGCCGCTTTTTATAGCCCGATGCATACAGGATATGTAAGGTTACAGAGGTACAAAGGAATTCTTTTGGTTGCAGCATTACAACTGGTAATTGGTTAATACAATTAACAGTTTTCCATTTGTTCCCGCACTTTTAGTAAAACTACAAACGGTTGTGATCTTATCAGGGGCTCTCTAGGTGGTGTTTCTGAGATGTGTGGGGGGATGTGTTTGTGTTGGGCTCAGGAAGTTGGGACAAAATAGGGGATTGTGTTTGTACTGGGTCCAGGACTAAGATATGTGGCAGACACCGGTAATTAGAGCAGGACAGAGACTTTCACAACGTTTGTCCTTACAATGTCCGGAGTCTATAGATAACCTAATTAACCTAATCGGTTAGGTCCGGGGTCGATCTTTAACTAGGCTGAGGGCGCCGCCCGGGCTGTCAGGGCGCCGCCCGGGCTGCTTGCCTGTGGACTTCATTTCTGCCTTTTAGTTTTTTTTCATTTGATCTCTTTCATTCCCCCCTTTCTCAGGTACATCTGGAGCCAATCTTGGGTCTTGTAAGTCTGATTCTGTTTCAGCGCTTACAGGTTGGTATTGGGCTCTGAGGACCATGAGCTGTATGGTGTCAAACCTTTCCCTGACAAACCGCAAAATTCTGTTAATAACACAAGGTCCTATGGTAAGCAGAAATAGTAGACTTAGCAGGGGTTCAAGGAAGGGGGCTAACAGGGGAAACATAGAGGAATTTTACCATTGTCATCATGACACTGAGATTACAAACTTTACAAAGTAATACAATATTACAAAGTAAGTGGAGGCAGGATGAGAGCACAGGATGGTGTTAACATTAAAATTGCTAATGAAATTTTGGGCACGCATAGTCATTGATAACATTTTATCAGGAAATAGGGTTTGAGAGCAGACAACCTGACTGACCAAAATTTATTAGGTGGGAATTTCCTCATCCTAATAAGCCTGAGAGCACTACAGGAGGCCGGGGCTTATTTCATCCCTTAGGCTTCAACTGTAAAAGGCGGCACGCCTCCAAGGGGGTCGTTTATAGGCCTACCCTTAGAGCGCATTCTCTTTCTCAGGGATATTCCTTGCTGAGAAAAAGAATTCAGCGATATTTCTCCTATTTGCATTCAAAAAGAGAAGAAATATGGCTCTGTTCCGTCCGGCTCACAGGCGGCCAGTTCAAGGTTACCTCCCTTGTTCCCTGAACATCACTGTTATCCTGTTCGTTTTTTCAAGATGCCCAGATTTCATATTGTTCAAACACACATGCTCTACAAACCATTTGTGCGGTTAACTCAATCATCACAGGGTCCTGAGGTGACATATATCCTCCTCAGCTTACAAAGAAGATGATGGGACTAAGCGATTAAAGACACAGGAAATTACAGAAGTATTAAAGTAAAGACAGACATAAGAAATTACAAAAGCATTAATTTCGGAGAACTAATAAAATGTCCATGAAATCTTCATATTTTATGTTTTTCTGCCGTGGCTTCAGCCAGTCCCTCCATTCAAGGTCTCTGACTTCCCGCAACATTCTTTCTCCCTTTTTCTCTATATAAATGTGCCATGGCGATGAAGGCTAGTTCGTTCTCTCGATTGTGGCATAGGATTTTTTTGACTGGTCCAGCACACTAAAAACAAACCGATTAAACAGAGACACATAATTCCAAAATTTACTGCAGTAGAGTTCTCAATAGACCTAATCCAAGTCGTGGGGTTTAATCCATAAAGAATTTTTTTTTTTTTCACTTGATCTAATGCCTCAGTTCCAGGCACAATATTTAAATGACTTTGAGAGGCTTCAAAATTTGTTGCTCTAATTTAGAAATGTCTAAAGTGAGATTATCTCCTCTTCCCTGTAGATGGCGTTTTGCCATGTCCCAGTGATGTTTAGACTCATTATAAACTTGGGGTGTAATACAAAAATCTGAAGTATTCCAGTCACACTGTAACTGGAAACAATACCTAATGGAAATATTTATCATCAATTTTTTTTCCTCCGGTTAGGCAGGGCAACAATTTCTGTAGGACCAGGTACCTACACACTATTATTAACATATATTTTAATAGGATTATCCATCCATGTAACTGCCCGAATTAAGGGCGGGAAAGGCACATAAGCCCAGTAGGTATAATTAGCTGCAGCTGCTCCTGCAGGCATGGGGAGACTTACCACCATTGATACAACCATTAAAGCTGCAAGCAGCATTTTTTTTTTTTTTTGAGGTTTGTGTCACCTTTGTGCCGGCTAGGCTTTTTCCAGCTAACAGCGTCAGCTTCTTTAACTGTGCCCAGGTTGGCAGCTTTGCCTTCCTGGTGCGTGGTGACTTTATCTGTGTTTCCAATATCACCACTTGATTTATCCTGACAGTCAATGGTGCTCGATTGCGGTGTTTCCGTCTCCGTGGAGGCGCTTTTCTTTGCATCTCCGATGGGTTCATTGTAGAACTTCAAATGTTTAGTGGGTATCCAAATAGGAAGCTGATTTTCTCCTAGTGAAACACAAGCAAAACTTCTTCCCCAGGTTATTACCTTCCTCTATTTCTCATGTCCTATTTTTGTTGTAACAAAGTGAACAGTTGGTTTAACTGATTATCTATGCTATATTTAATCAGAGCTGTCTTAACATCCTTTGTAGCCTGTACTACCTATACAGAATCTGATATAATATCAGCAGGTTGATTAAAATCTTTTAACATTGTAATGACTGCAACCAACTCTGCCTTTTGAGCTGATTGATACTGAGTTTTGACTACTCACTCCTTTGGCCCTGTGTAAGCTGCTTTTTCATTGCTGGAACCATCAGTGAATACTGTCAGAGCATTTTCTAAAGGTTTATGTCTGGTAATTTTAGGTAAAATCCAAGTAGTCAATTTTAGAAACTGGAAGATTTTTGTTTTTGGGTAATGATTATCAATAATTCCCACAAAATCAGCAAGGCCAATCTGCCATGCACCAGAATTGATAAAGGCTCGTTTAACTTGTTCGTTCCCTGAGGTAATACTTTCCACTGAAACCTGGTGGCTGGTTCTTTATTATTTATGGCTGGTAAAGTAAAGGCAAATTTTTCACAATCTTGCTCTGCCAGAGGAATGGTAAAAAAGCAATCCTTAAGATCAATTATAATTAAAGGCCAGTCTTTTGGGATCATGGCTGGAGAGGGCAATCCAGGTTGGAAAGGTCCCATGGGTTGAATTACAGCGTTTACAGCTCTTAAGTCCATTAACATACGCCATTTGCCTGATTTTTTTTTTTTTTTGAATTACAAATACAGGAGAATTCCAGGGTGAGAATGAAGGCTCAATGTGTCCCTTTGCTAATTGTTCCTTTGCTAATAAGTGTAAAGCCTCCAGTTTTTGCTTTGGTAGCGGCCACTGATTTAAAGCAATGACAGAGATATCTGCTCCTGTGTCTACCAACCCTTCAAACTGTTTTCCTTGAATAATGGCCTTACACACAGGTCTGCTCTCAGAGACCAGACTTGCCCAATATGCAGCTTTTCCTGCCAGATCAGTGCTTCCGAACCCTCCTGTTCTTTTTATTTTACTGTTCCCAACTTTAATATAAGGTAGGAGTAATAATTGAGCAATCCTGTCTCCTGGACTGGCACTCCAAGGAATTGAGGAACTAATAACCAATTGAATGTCACCTTCATAGTCTGAATCAACCACACCAGTATGAATTTGAACGCCTTTTAGATTTAAACTTGATCTTCCTAAGATTAGTCCTACAGTCCCCTCAGGCAATGGGCCGTATACCCCTGTGGGGATTTTTTTTTGTGGAGGCTCCCCTGGAAGCAGAGAGACTACTTGTAAAGTACACAAATCTACTGCTGCACTGCCACTTGTGGCGGGGGATAATTGCTGTATTGTGATAACTGGCTTATTCCCTGAGACACTTGCGACAGTGGGGGTTGTTATTCCTGAAAACCCTGAGGAACAAAGGGCTGAATTGGGAATGCCCCAGTTTGTTGCGGGGCCTGAGGCTGGCCCCTCCTCTCATTTTCCGACAGCGGTTGCCCATTTTTATCATATTTAGAACGACATTGATTACTCCAATGTTGTCCCTTTTTACATCTTGGACATAGGCAATTCTTTTTTAGATGACCAATTTGACCACAATTATAACATTTTCCCCCAAATGTTTTCACTTGTCCTCCTAAAGCAACTCCTGTGATCGCCTGAGCCATAAGCATAGCTTTATGCATAGCTCCTCCAATTCCATCGCAGGCTTTAACGTACTCTGAGATTACATCTGATCCTGCGGAAACTCTTCCTTCTAATGGCTTAATGGCTGATTGACAATCCGGATTGGCGTTTTCATATGCCATCAACTCCACTATGACTTTATGGGCATTCTCATTGGTAATTGACTTTTGAGCAGCATCTATGTTAATTGGAGGATTGGCAGTCCTATTTTTTTTCGGACCTGTACTTGTGCCCCATCAATCCACCAAGTCTTAAATTGTAAAAATTGAGAGGGTGAGAGTGATGATTTTGCCAGAATCTCCCAATCATAAGGAATGAGTCTATGTCCATGAGCAATGGAATCTAATAATGTTCTCATGTAAGGAGAGTTGGGTCCATACTGTTTTACTCCTTCTTTCATCTCTTTTAGCATTTTTATAGAAAAGGACTGATATCTGGCTTCAGCTACGGGAGGCTCTCCCTCTTGGGCCCCTTCTCCAGGTGGTCTTGCTTCTAATATTACTGGGAATTGCCACGCCTCAATATCTCCCTGTTTTCTTGCCTCATCGATAATTTTATGTATTGCACTACCTTGTGTACTAGGCGGTGCTGTAGGATTAAGTCTCATGGTGGGCGGCTGAGGATATGGCGCCCTGCCCTGTGGCACTGGAAGTGTTCCTGGCTGTCCATACAGATTTTCTGGGGGCTGCTGATACTGCAGTTCAGCTGGCGACCAGTATTGATAGGGTACTGGCGGCTGGATCTTACTTTCTACCTGCTGATATTGTGGACACTGTATTTGGATTGGCATTGCCGTGACAGAGACTCTATCTTTTTCTATTTGATCTTCTTTTGGAGTTTGTACTTGTTTAACCTGCATTTGAGGTTCTAAGGTTGCAGGCATCTGAGCTGTTGTAAGAGGAGTTGGCCATCGTGGTTTAGACTCTGATGGCTCTGCTAATTTTGGATCTTTTTCCTCTAATTTTAACGTTTCAGGATATATTACTTCCTGTAATTGATTATTGTCAACATTTTGCGTTGACCGAGCCATTACCGGCTCTGCTACACATTTACAGTGTGAACTTTCTTTTCTTTTCCGGGATTCTATCCCTGCCTCTTTTTCACAATCTACTGCACAGCTTTTAGGGACATCGGAAATTGGAATGTTATCTTCTTCTGTTTGCAACGGTTCTAAAGCTACTTTAACAATGACCCAATCATTCCATACTGTAAGCGGGATGATTTTACCTTCCCTACTTGCTTGTTTTAATTCTTTGCCAATTTTTTCCCAATCTTTTAGATCTAAAGTTCCCTGTTCCGGAAACCATGGACAAAACTGTTCTATTGTTTGAAAGAGCATATTTAGATTTTTGGTAGACACTTTAACTCCCCCTCTTTTTAAGATAATTTTTATAAAGCTGCGATAAGAGGCATATTTACTTTTAGTTTGCCCCATTGTTACCCTAGGTTCTTCCGAGCGCACAAGCTTACCGCAAGGCTGACTGTAGACGTACTCGGGAGTCTCTCGTCGACTTGTCCTCAATGACCACGCTCCAGCGTACCTTCACCTTAGAGAAAAGCTTCCACGTTGGGCACCAGATGAAGGGGTGGCCTGCCCCTCCACACTTGTGGGTGTTTCTCGTTAGGTGGAAACGAAAGACTTGAGAAAAGGAATAAAACACAGAGACAAAGTGTAGAGAAAGAAAAGCGGGGCCCAGGGGACCGGCGCTCAGCTTACAGAGGACCCACGCCGGCCCTTCAGAGTTACTTTCCCTTCCTGATGTCCATACCAAGATCATGGCCCCTTGCCCTAACATCCTTGAAATTACTTGTAAGGAGAGATAGGGGAGTGCTCTAGGTATTACCCATCTTGAACAGTAGCACCCGGAGTGGCGCCTGGAACAGGTCCTGCAAGGGAAAAGTGAGTTGCTGGAACAGGTCCTGCAAGGGAAAAGTGAGTTGCGGAACAGGTCCTGCAAGGGAAAAGTGAGTTGCTGGAACAGGTCCTGCAAGGGAAAAGTGAGTTGCTGGAATATCAACAACAAGTTTACGTCAGTCGCAGGCGCGCACCAGAAATCTGGGTCAGAGTTCAGGCAAGAACCAGATGAGAGCCGGGGGACGTCTCCCACCGGTCTCCGCTGGCTGTCCTATAGCGCGTCCGCCAGGACCTATGCCAGCTTTCAGCTTCAAACCTCGCGAGTCACAGATTGATTCAGAGCGGACTTAGAGAGCCGCGAATACAGACAGGCTAATAGCCTCAGGCGGACTTAGAGAGCCGCGAATACAGACAGGCTAATAGCCTCAGGCGGACTTAGAGAGCCGCGAATTCAGACAGGACACAGACAGACAAACATAGACGAGCCGGCTCACCTATTAGCAGATCGATCCTAGTAGATCCGTTGACTGGGGGTCTGGTGGGCTTGGGGGAATCCCGGACGAGCCCCCAAATGTTATGCCCAGACCCTTTATTCCCCGAAGAAGTCCACCAGAATCCGGAGTCAAAGCCAAGCGGCAAGGATCTTTAATGCAAGTTCGAACTTGGTCCCTCTGTTTTACAACATACAGGAGGGCCCTGAATGATGCATGTGGCCGCTTTTTATAGCCCGATGCATACAGGATATGTAAGGTTACAGAGGTACAAAGGAATTCTTTTGGTTGCAGCATTACAACTGGTAATTGGTTAATACAATTAACAGTTTTCCATTTGTTCCCGCGCTTTTAGTAAAACTACAAACGGTTGTGATCTTATCAGGGGCTCTCTAGGTGGTGTTTCTGAGATGTGTGGGGGGATGTGTTTGTGTTGGGCTCAGGAAGTTGGGACAAAATAGGGGATTGTGTTTGTACTGGGTCCAGGACTAAGATATGTGGCAGACACCGGTAATTAGAGCAGGACAGAGACTTTCACAACGTTTGTCCTTACAATGTCCGGAGTCTATAGATAACCTAATTAACCTAATCGGTTAGGTCCGGGGTCGATCTTTAACTAGGCTGAGGGCGCCGCCCGGGCTGTCAGGGCGCCGCCCGGGCTGCTTGCCTGTGGACTTCATTTCTGCCTTTTAGTTTTTTTTCATTTGATCTCTTTCAATAACAATTGTCTGTGAATGACAAAATGTCCAGGGTAGTTACAGTTAGAAATATGATTGGCAAAGAAGTTTGGGCATTTCCATGGTTTACAATAACTTAAGATAAAAACCTTAATTAGGATTGATAGCATATACTCAGACCTTAGAATTTTAGAAATCCCGTGCAATTTTGGAACATATTTACCTAAAATATGACCTAAAGAAGATTGAACATCATTTCGGCTATCCCATGTACCTAAACATGTCAAATAATCCTGTTTGCCTCTCTTTTCTGGACACCTCATGGGCCCTGTGATGTATTTGAAAAGCCAGGTGCCAGGGAAGACGATTTTGAAACTGAAGTTTGATTTTGGGAAGGCTGTTAAATGTCTGAAGTTGAGAACACTTGATATTATTAAATAGAATTCCAGATTACCATAAGTTATTTACTTTGCCTAAATAATGACTCAGAAATTTTAAAGAAGCAAGAACCTTTTATATCCCTTTACAAATTGTGCAAAAGACAGTTTAGCGCCTTAGGAAAACTTTGTTATGCTTTTATTTCAGTGCTCAATTTACAGAAAAGCCACATAATATCATTTTTTCAATGTAGTCAATATGTTCACACAGAGAACCTCTTCTGCAAGATTAATTTCCACCACTTCTTTGAACCTTCAGCTTTTTCCTAATGTAACTCAAAACAATCCTTTAACCCTAGGCAGAAGTTTACGTTTCCATGCCTTCTTATAACCTTTTACTAAAAAAATACATTTTACTCTTCTTACACACCTTGCATGTAAATCTATTTCTAATAGTTTCAATTAACTCCTAGCAATTTTTAACTTGAAAACTTCGTTAAGTTGTTTTAATTGTGTGCTAACTGCAGCCAAGGTTTACCTTCTTAGTTGAGGGCTTGGTTAGTTCCATATGTCCCCAGGGCCTACAAACTGTGAAGCTGCCAAGTCAAATAGGTCTCAAAACCCAAAAAGCAGTTTGTAACCTCAAAACACTTAGCAAACCTTGCATCTGATCTGCATAGTTTAGTTCACTTATTTATATTTTAATTATACCTGCATTTTCCTGATGGTCTTTAGGGCTATTTTCATTTCTCAAAAATTAATGTTATGTGAACCGAAAGGTTCCATAGCTTTTAACTTCCTTTTAAAAAATATTACATCCAAGGGCTTGTCTTTCTTTAGGCCAAATTAATTAGAGCTCTTTTTACAGACATCACACACCGTATACACACAGACAGGCAGAAGAGAACCTAGTCGCTGGGTGGGGCCTTTTAAAAGACAGGACTAGGAAAACATGCAGATATAGGACCTGAGAGGGCTCATCCCATCAGGCAGGATTGCTAAACAAAGATGCCCTCAGGATGTAAAACAAGATGGAGGCTTGATTTCACAACCAAAATTTGCAGAGAAAAACAGTGATAGCCGTGGGGGCCTGGCCTAGTAAAAAAAAGGCAAAAAAACAATTACAGGTTAAATGATGACGGGTAGAGAAGGGCAAGAAAAAAGGTTTAAAAACGCCTGGGGAAGAACCTCTTGTTCTTATGCAAGTCGTTCCTCCACCAGGGAAACAAATTTAATTGCTGTGGGTCACAGCTGGCCTCCCTGTCCCAGAGAGGAGGAGGAGACTCTATGGACGCCTGGGAGAACAACACTGGCCAGCTGCCTGCCACACCTTAGGCCAAGCGTCCCAGCTCTGGCAGGGAGGGGAGACTGGTGGGGAGCTACTGGTCTCCAATCAGTCCTGAAAAAGAAAGGAAAAGGCCATGAATAGGCCCCGGAACGACAAGTTTGGGAGCATGGTTTCCCCCACCCTCAGATGTCCGAGGATGAAAAGGCTTAGGAGCAAAAGAAAGAGGTTTTGAGTCTCCATTTCACTCACCACTTATTGAGTCCCCACGTCTGCACACCAAAAATGTTGCAGGACTTTCCTTAGTCCAGCTAAAGACAAGGTTCTTGTCTGTCCTACAGCCACAAAAATTCAGGCTCGCAGATGGTTTAAAGGGTGAGTAAAGCAGGGTTTTATTGGGTGAAAAGGGAAAAAAAGGGGGGAAACAGGGCCAGTGTCCTCTGCTAGAGTGCTTCCCGCCCACTGTTCCAATCCCAGGTTCCACCCTGGAAGAGGAGGGACCGGGCTCCTCCCTGCTGCAAAGGTCCTGAATTTCTCCAGGCTCCACCCCAGTGGGCAGGCTGGTTGGAGTTTCTCCAATGACCCCTCCCACTTGGCTGTCTCAGTATCTCTCTTGGACACACCAGGTCCAAAAGCAGACACCAAATGACACAAGTAACAGGAAGCTTTGCAAGTGGCGGAGACAGGATGCTTTGCATGACTGAGTTTTCATAGCCTTCGTGACTAAGGTCAGAGACAGGATCTTAAGCCTGCTATTGAGGTCATTGTGGTACCTTCCAGTGTTAGGAAAATACAGGGGAAGGAATTACTGAAACCAATTCAGTGTCAAAGAGCAGAGCCAGTTTCAGGTGAGGCTAGAGAATGGAAATGTCTATTCAGCTCTACTAGTGAGACACTCAGGTCTTATTCCAGCTGCTACCTCATCCTGGTGTCTTCTCTTGGCACAGTCACTGTCCTCATAAACCCTGGAACTCAGGTTAAGGTACCTGTCTCCTCCATAGCGTTTAAGACAGGGCATATTTAGACAATAGAGAAAGAGATGCATGCATATGGCATGAGGAAGGAAGGTTGGCAGGGAAGTTCTTTCTAGTCTTCTGTAAATTTATTGAACAAATTAATGACACAACTATGGGATATGGGAAAGCAGTCTTAGAGAGACTGCCCTAGCTAATGGCAAAATCCCAAGACTGGGAAACAATGAGTATTGATCTCATTCTGGTAGAAGTATTTAAACTTCTGTTTCTCATTAAAAGATATATTGATTCGGTGCTTAATTACCAGATAAACATATGATGTCATATAAATACGAAGTCCTAAAATCTCTCATCCATAAAAAGAGTCCCTTAATAGCTAATAATTTGGATGACTTTAATTATTAAATTAAGAAAATAAAAGCAAAGACAGAACACAAGTAACTTTCTCATCACAGGAGCACCAGTAAAATCTCCTTATAATGCTGGCATAAAGGGACAGATGTAACATCTTTAATTTAGATTAATCATGCAATATTTATTAGCTTTCAAAGGTGGTAGTAGATAGTCACAGACACACTTAGAAAATGTCAAATTCTGTCTGCCTCAGAAACCTTTTGGTCCCTGGTGGTCTAGTCATTAGGATAAAAGGGCAAAATACGCCCCCGAAAAGTTAAAAGAGAAACTTTTATAAAAGTGTCTATTATTGCATAAAAATATTAGTCATTTTCCAAATTTATTCAAAGAAAGTTGACAATCACAAAAAAACTTTAATTTCTTTTCTCATTCAAATTCTGTTGTATAAAAAGTGAAACTTCAATACAAATTTGGAGTTCAAAGCCCCTCAAACCAGTTCAATTAGGTCTCAAATCCTAGGATAATTTCTCTCTTTTTAATTTTCTGGGTTCTAGGTCTCTTGTTTTTGGGGTTTGGCAAGGGTACACTTACCTAGGTTGATGATAAAATTAGAGGTGGGGGAAAGGGGGTGTGTGGATTTAATCGGAAATAGTTCACGAAATTGAGCGTACTTGAGTGAACCTACGTGCGTAAGCGAGCATTGTCTATTGATTATGTCTTTCAAGCATGAATTAATTAACACCTTATGGTTATTATGCCAGCCTGGAATATTCAATATAAGTTCTGCTTCTACAATTGATTCGGCAGGAATCATATCCAAGTTTGTCTACAGTAGATTAGGAGGGGACTATGGCTTCCACAATGGTGAGTGATAGCATCCTCCAAAGTAAAAATAACAAATCCATGACAGTGCTCCCGTGATTAGTTAATAAGGTGGTAGTCATTAGTCCATCGAGATGTCTTATTTAAGTGGAATGTGTGGGGAATCTTAGCTTTATAACCCTGAAGTAAGAACCAGATGCCAGGTATAGTTTCAGAATAGTCACCCCTAGTGTTATGGACCTGGAGTGAGGAGGGTAGTACTCCCAAGCGAGATGATGATTTCTCAGAGGTTGGTAGATTAAGAGACCAAAATTTAGTAGGAGATATCCATGTTTTGTGAGGGATTTCTTGACTGAAATGTGCTATGTTGGATGAAAGAATGTATGTACTATGTAATATTAAGCATTCCTAATACGGGTCAATATTCGTGTGGATTAGGTTTTGTTGTACACTTGATAATAGATGTGCGATAGTTAAGGAGTTGTTAATATGTGCTTATATGCATGTGGACTGGATTTGTAGTATATTCTTGTATATGAATGTACTACGTACGAGTAAGCAGTTATAGTACTGTGTATTATTCATGGGAACTAGCAGTAATGCACAAAGTACATAAGAGCACTAATGCAGTAGTGCTACTTGATTAGTACTGACATGATAGTCGAAGTGTGTGCTGAGAAAAAAAATCAGGGAGTAGTTTAATTAGAATTTCAGCCTTGGGTATTGATGGTGAAGCGGGAATGCTTTTCCCCGAGTTGTCCTGGGAAGGGTATTCTCCATTTCTGGTTTACAAGACCACGGTATTGAATTATAATACAAGGGCATTTTCACTTAAGTAGTTTATTTTCAGTTAGGGGAGTGAGTGGTATAAGAGTGAGGATGATAGAGAAGTACCTAATAGATGCTGTCTGTCCAATGGCAATAAAAGGGTATTCAACTGACTGTCCTCCAATTCATGTGAATGTAAGTAGGTCAGCCACTAAGGTTCAGTATAGGCATTGAATTAATGGCCGGAATGTTATGCTTTGTTGTTTAGACATGTGAAGTACGGGAATAACTGCTAGAATGAGAATAGAGAATACAAGGGCCAGCACTCCTCTTAGTTTGTTAGGGATGGATTGTAAGATTGCGTATGCAACAAAAAGTATCACTTTGGCTTAATGTGGGGTGGGGTATTGAGGGAGTTGGCTAAAGTGTAATTATCTGGATCCCTCAGGAGGTCAGGCGAAAATAGTTCTAGAGTTATTAGAAGAGGAGGAGAAAAATTAAACCTAGAATATGTGGATTCTGTTTTTAATTTTCTGGTCAGTCTGAAGCCCACCAGCTTGTTGTGGTGCCTGCGACATCTCCCATGATTGCCTCTCATAATCTAAGTCTGTGTATGTTTGCTGCAGCTGTTAAGTAATACATCTAGTAAATACTCCAAGCTTCCATTTTAGTGACAGGAATGTTAAGGGGTCAAAATCATTGACAAATTCTCCCACTGCCTTTTTTTTTTTTCTTAATTTGTTTTCTCTATAGCTTTGAGCAGACTGAAGTTCTGAGGGCCAATATCAGGGCATGGCTTAGGCCAGGGAAGCACAGCCAGGCGTATCATGAAGTTGGCCTTGAATGTTGAAAAGCAGAAGAAAATACTCAGCCTGTGTGTGGTTCAACATGGTATGTCAGAATAGCAAAGTTCGAGGAGTTTGAGGCCAAACACCAGACAAACTTCACTGAAGTATACTGTGAGGACTGTGGATTCCTCTGAAACCTTCGGCAGATAATTTGAGGATCAGTGGTCTATTGAAGTTACTATTTTCATCAGAGACATGAGATCCTTGGATGCACAACTTACTGTCACTGCTATGTACTCTAGTTCTGATTTTATTGCTGAGACTCAACATGCAAATGTTTTCCAACTTAACTTGATCCTACAATTATTGCTGGAGGCTACTTTTTATGGAAAGTAACTACGGTGATATTACACTATCTTCAAGTTTTAGCTCACAAAGTGATTGCCTGCTTGGTTCCAGAGGTCAGATAAGACTCAACACTGAAATTACATTTAGAATATCATTTTAACTTCATTTGATTATAAGAGGGAAACTTTCTATTGGAATCAGGAAATAAAGCTATAGAATAAAAAACTTTTATTTTTGTTTATTTTCAAGTAAAATAATAAGGGCAGTAGTGTTTCCTTATGACAGTCGCACTGTGATTTGGTTTCATACACACTCATTTCATGCTGGGTTTCTGACAGTTTGAGAGATTCTGTATCTTGCTTGAAAACCTGAGCCTGTAGAGAGCCATTTGATAGTATAGATACACCCTTCCTCTGGGGAACATCATTCCTTTCAAGGCAGTTCCTGCTGGTGACCTACCATCGGTGTTTCTACATTGTATATGATTCTGTAGGGTGACTGAGATAAACCAGTGGGACATAGATGAATTCTACTGAGGGATCCAGAAGGCAGTAGGACCCTGGCATTCTGGAACTATGAGCAGACCTGGTGACATTAAAAAAAAAGAAGAGTAAGTCCTCATGCAGGCAGATCATAGTAGAAGGCATTGTCATCCTGATTCAACCAGCAATGTCATACATACCAAGCATAGCCTGCCCCAGTGACTATTAGGCTGATATGTACACATTTTCTAGACTAATATACACAATGAGGTATAGGAAAGATTATTTTAAAATGTGTCCCCATATGGAAATAAAAAGAAAAAGAGACAGAATTCCTGGAGATGATCCCTAGTGTCAGTCCTGAGCACATATTACTGAAATAAACTATTTGTCTATTTCCAAAATAAAATGCTAATTTAATTTAAATAGGAAATTTGTTTCATCACTCTCTGGATAATAACTCTGGCATACAGTAGGCAACCACAATACTGTTAGTTCACTGCTTAAGAAACAGTTTAGCATATGAAATGTTTAAAGATAAAAGAGAAAATAAATTATTATTTGATAAATGATATGGAGATAAATAGTTCACTATAAAAAACTTAAGTAGGATATTTTCCTTATATGAAAACAGATTTTAGCTAAAGATTTAAATAAAACATCATAGTATTATAATGTAATAAAAAAAAAGTCCAGTTTGATTTTGCAATTCAGAAAAACTTCAAGGATTTCCTGTGCGTCAGAACACGGATAGAAACCTAATTGAAAAAAATAATACATTTGCATATAAATAAAAATGTAAATATTTTTGAAATTCTCATAATCCGTAAGTAATAAATAATAAAGTAGAAAATCATTATATATGGAAGATCAGTATATATGGAAAATCAAAGATTAATACCCTCCATGATCAAAATTAGTAGCCTCAATTTAGAAATAACCTTTGTAAGTTAATAAGTAAAGAAAACATCTGGCAGGTCGCAGTGGCACAAGCCTGTAATCCCAGCACTTTGGGAGGCCGAGACTGGCGGATCACGAGGTCAGGAGTTCGAGACCATCCTGGTTAACACGGTGAAACCCCGTCTCTACTAAAAATACAAAAAACTAGCCAGGCGAGGTGGCGGGCGCCTGTAGTCCCAGCTACTCCGGAGGCTGAGGCAGGAGAATGGTGTAAACCCGGGAGGCGGAGCTTGCAGTGAGTTGAGATCCGGCCAGTGTACTCCAGTCTGGGAGACAGAGCCAGACTCCGTCTCAAAACAAACAAACAAACAAACAAAAAACTTAATAGAAAAATGGGTAAAATACATCATTTTCAAAAGAAGAAGGAATATAAATGGTAAATACCTATGTAAAAAAAAGTTTAACCACTGTAGTAATCAAGTACATGCAGTTTAATTAAAAATATTGTAGCCTATTAAATTAGAGGAAAAGATAGATGAAACACTAGATATCCAGTAGTAGTAGGGGCACTATGACATAGGTTCTCTAATCTGCCACTGGTTAAAATGAACCTTTTGGGAAGGCATTGCTCTATTATATCAATTAGAAATTAAAGTATCTATGGCAAAAGATGAAGGAGTCGTAATTTAAACTATTTTGGGGTTTCATGCTCTCACATAATAGGAAAACTGGAGATGGAAAGTCCAGGGATAGTACCCATCTCCATAAAATCATCAGACTCATCCTCTCTCTTCTCTCTCTCCCACATGCACCCCCTCCACGTGCATGCACATCCAGCCATTGCTAGATTTCTGTTCATTTTCCTGATGCAGTTGCTAGAACTCCAGTTCTGTGATGACATTTCTATCTCCACATTCCAGTGCTACAGGTACAATAGAAAGATGTCAATAAAGTCAGACTTTCATTAAAGAACTTTCCCTGAAATTCATCTTGAATTAGATCTCGCTGGATGGAACTCTGTCACGTAACATTCTGCAGGCAAGGGCATGTGAATGGCCATAAATCTTTTATAAGAGAGAATCAATTTGGGTAGACAATCAGCAGGCTCTGACACAGCCTCAAAAGTTCATACCCAACCCATCAATATCTCAATATCACTTGTAAGAATCAATCTTAGCCACTAGGCATATGTAAAAAAATTATTTTACAAATACACTTATCGGCCGGGCGCGGTGGCTCAAGCCTGTAATCCCAGCACTTTGGGAGTCCGAGACGGGCGGATCACGAGGTCAGGAGATCAAGACCATCCTGGCTAACACGGTGAAACCCCGTCTCTACTAAAAACTACAAAAAAAAAAAAAAACTAGCCGGGCGACGAGGCGGGCGCCTGTAGTCCCAACTACTCGGGAGGCTGAGGCAGGAGAATGGCGTAAACCTGGGAGGCGGAGCTTGCAGTGAGCCGAGATCCGGCCACTACACTCCAGCCTGGGCGACAGAGCAAGACTCTGTCTCAAAAAACAAAACAAAACAAAACAAAACAAAAAACAAATACACTTACCAAAACAGTACTTATGATAGTTAAAAAAAAAAAAGGTAACTATTAAATAACAGATGAACTGTTAATTTAATCAAGTTATGCTCACATTATTAATATACTAAAATAAGGTTTACAAATACTTTAGCAAATAAACTTAACAGGTAAACTATATATAATATTGTTGCGAAACAAAACACTGAAATCTCTATCTTTAGAAATTTATACATTCATACACTAACTCAAAAAATGTTAGTGCTTATGACTGATTTGTGAGATTGTAGCCATTTTTATTTACTTTTGTTTAGTTATATTTTCCTAATGTTAAAAAATTGCATGTTTTTAACATCAAAAAAATTAATAATATATTTCTAATAAAACATAGTCAATATTTATAGCAGTTACTGTTAAATGGAAATTATCCAACATTGATGAGAATATAAGTTGACCATTTTTTTGTGGAGCTATATTTGAGAACATTTATCTATACCTTTGTTTCATCTCATTTACCTTAGTAACAAACTGTTAATATTCCTTAGTTACATAGCATCCTCTAGTGACAGGATCAGTTCTGCCCTCTCAGACAAATGGCCCAATAATTTTCTAACATCGAACATTTTATATGTGATTTGTTTTTCTATTGCAAATAATTATATTTAAAACTGTATGATGTAGTTGTACTTGAATAATTTGTGATAGAGGAAATACAATTTTTTGAAAAATCCATGAATTAAAAATTTTTAAACTCAAATTGTACTTTATCGCTTGCAAAATGAAAATATATTTTAAAATGGTAAAATATGTGGCAAAGTAGTTAGGAGGGAAATCATATTGAAATGCACAATTGAACTTTAAAAGAATAATAGCTGAAAGGGAGTAACGATTAGGATAAATTTTCATGCTATTTAAATACTGAGAAATGATCATCAGAATAATATATGTATGGAGTATACTGTCTAAAACTTTCATAAATTATAGAAATATTTTATTGGGTCTTTTTGCAAATATATAAATATAAAAACTTAGGATTTAGAGAGCGTGTCTTGTTCAGCAAGAAGAGTATGTCTTGGTCTGTAAGAAAATATGAGACCCAGTAGTGATATTAACAAGGATAGGATATGGTTTTAAACTTTCTCAAGTTGTTTCTGGGAGAAATTTATTCAAATGACAATTATTGATATTTTATAGAAAAAAAATAAGCTGAGGATAAAAGAAATGGATAAATCCTGTTTGCTTGAAAGAGTCATGGGCACATTGCCTGCCAATCTTTTCTCTCACTTGGGAGAAACTCAGCCCGAATCAAACGTTTGCTCTTAATACTAATTGCTTCCCATATTTCATATCCTACCTATTATAAATCTTAATTTTAAAATAAGAGGGTTTAAGAGTCAATACTCCATAAATATACTGATACATATTAATTATTCACTCAAGAGATAATGCTTCATAGGTCTGTGAAGATTCTGACTCCTCTTACTAACAGCGCAGGTGCCCAGGGATCTGTAGTGCAGTTGCAAACCATGTGTGAGCCTGTCCTCCCTCTTTTCATGCATTCTGATATCACCTTTAGGTATAATAAACTCAGGGCCTTCTGTAATTCCACAAATTTAGTAATTTAACAAATAGATTTGAGTTCATCTCTTTTTTTTTTTTTTTTTTTTTTTTTGAGACGGAGTCTTGCTCTGTCGCCCAGGCTGGAGTGCAGTGACCGGATCTCAGCTCACTGCCAGCTCCGCCTCCCGGGTTTACGCCATTCTCCTGCCTCAGCCTCCGGAGCAGCTGGGACTACAGGCGCCCGCCACCTCGCCCGGCTAGTTTTTCTTCGTATTTTTAGTAGAGACGGGGTTTCACCGCATTAGCCAGGATGGTCTCGATCTCCTGACCTCGTGATCCGCCCGTCTCGGCCTCCCAAAGTGCTGGGATTACAGGCTTGAGCCACCGCGCCCGGCCAGAGTTCACCTCTTAATAGAAACAGCAACCTGAAGCTTGTGAATTCTAGGTGAACATGATTAGAGACTGAGCGCAGGTCTCCTCCCAGAAGCTGTCTCGACCCATCCTCTCACTCCACAGCATTCTCCCAGTAACAGCTTCTTCAAACTGCAAACATCACTACACACAGAAAGAATTGCTCTCAGTGGCTTTTTAACAGAGAAGTTTGACTCATTTCCTTAGTAAAAGTGTTCTAAGAATAAAAAGAAATAAGATATTCTAAACTTTAATTAAGTTTTTTCAGTAATATTGATATTATATGAAAACTATTTTTATGTTGTCTTATAAGTCAAAGAAGTAATTATGTTAATTATATTAAGATTCAATACTTTTTAATGTAATGGAAAATAAAGTAAAAAATAAGTGAAATCATTGCAGTATTAAAATTGAATTTTATTATTATGAATTGGTGACTAAGAATCTCAATTTTTTTTTCATGTTATCCACTAGGAGTTTTATAGTTTTACATTTTACATTTAGGTGTGTGACCCATTTTAAGTTAATATTTTTGAAGAGTGTAAAGTCCGTGTCTAAATTCATTTTTTTTCTTTTTCTTTCTTTCTGTTTTTTTTTTTTTTTTTTTTTTTTTTTTTTTTTTTTTTTTTTTTTTTTTTTACATGTGGATGCCTAGTGGTTTTAGTCCCATTTGTTGAAAAGACTATTTGACTCCTTGGTATTTTGCTTTGTCAAAGATCAGTTCACTATACTTAGGTGGATTTATTTCTGCTCTCTATTCTGTTACACTGATTCATTAGTCTATTATTTTAACAACAAGACACTGTCTTGATTACTGTAGTTTTATAGTAAGTCTTGAAGTAGAGTAGAGTCAGTTCTCTGACTTTATCTACTCCTTCAATGTTGTGTTAGCTATTGTGGGTCTCTTGTCTCTCTCTATATATTTTAGAATAAGTTTGTTAATATCCACAAAATATCTTGCTCGGATTTCTATTGAGACTGTATTGACTCTATATAACAATTTTGGAAGAACTGACATCTTGAAAACATTAATCCATATTCTGCATGAACATGAAGTATCTCTACATTTATTCAGCTTTTCTTTGGTTTCTTTCATCAGATTTTGTAGTGGTTTAAAAAACTAATCCTGTACATATGTTGTTCGAGTAAAGCTAAGAATTTCATTTTGAGGTCAGCATGAAGCAGCTTATCAACTTGGTAATACACTGCATAAATTGCAAAATTTCAAGAATAAAAAATTAGTCAATTGAAAAATCAACCAATGAAAATCCATGAGTCCAAAATTTAGACAGAGAGAGAGAGAGAGAGGAAGGAAGGAAAGAAGGAAGGAAGGAAGGAAGGAAGGAAGGAAGGAAGGAAGGAAGGAAGGAAGGAAGGAAGGAAAACATTGCCATTTGAAGCAGCAATGAAACCAACCTACTCCTCTGAAAATTGGTAACGAACAGGAAAAGATAAAGCATACATTCTAATTTTAAATTAGAAATTGCAATTTGCATAACCAACTAAGTCCTGTTGATGATGAAAAGTTCTATTTTAGAAAAGAATAACAGCTAATAAATGATAGAACAAACAAATCACCATTCCACAATCTCCTCTAATGAAAATATTAACTCAGACAAGGATTATAAATTGATGTCAAAACTATTAGTCATATAGTTGATGAGAAAACAGGAAATTGCATGGTGATATCAAAGTTATGTCACATTTTAGCTTCTAGTTGCAACGAGGGAAATGTGAATTTGCAGTTTAGGGGTCAGACTATGATATCATATCATGATCCTAATCAAGCAATGAGTCATCAATATTAATGACAACACAAACCAGATGGTATGTGTTGTCTGACAAAATAGAATATAAAGTGTACATTACCACTTAGGATGTGTTTTACCAAACTTGCTTAACTTAAACATTTTAGTCAGTATATCTAATTTTCATATTACAGGATCCACAAATGACAAACAACTTAAATGACACCGTAAGAAAGGAACCCCACAAATGTAGAAAAGTTGGCTTTTACTAGGACCTCAACCCAGGTCTTCTCAAAAAACAAGGGTCATTAAAAGTGGTTTGCTAAGTAAAAGCAGCTGAGGAAAAGTAAAAATCAAATGAAATATGTGCCTCTTGAATGGATTCTCTTAAGACCAAACTGGTTGCAAAGACATATTGGAGACATTTGAGGAAATTTGCTCATACAACTTACTGTAATATAAGATAAAAATGTATTCTTTTGGAAGATGGAGATTATTAACTGAAGAAAGCATTTTATGAAACTGTATAATTTCATTTTGGTAAAAAAAATGGACATTCATATATAAGTAGAACAAGTGTCTGCGAGGACATATCAAAAGATAAGACAAGCAATCCTCTCTCAGATTGGATATGTTTTTAAATTTAATTTAATTTTTGTGATCTGTGGTCTCGAAATTTCTGCAAAACAGAAATTGCTTCTGTAAGATGATATTATTTATTAAAAATAAAAATATTATCACCCCTATATGCTACATTAGCCTATTAAGAAACCATTTCTATGATCTAAAGTGGTGGCGAATGTCAGGCTAAGCAGGTATTGTGGCAAGCTGGATGATGATTATTTTGAGGGAATAGAAAGGGGGCCATTTGTGCATGTATAAAATCAATTCACAGCAAAACAAAGCAATACAACAAAAACAGCTCAATATAACTATGGCTGACACCACCAGTAGTTTTCTTGAGGAATCCCTAAAGGAGAGCGGGTTCTTGGAACAATTTTGCTGAGGATGCCATCAAGTGCTGGAGGTTTGTCTGTGCACTTTAACCATGAATTTTAAGGTTGAGCTACAACGCAAGTAAATCCTGATACCCTTTTAATGGTGACAGATCATGAAATATTCAGCACGGAGACATCTCACCATCCCCCTCAATCTCATTAACACTTTATCTTGGTTTTTATGACTTTCTGCATCTGGACAGCTTTCTGTTAATGGGAAGGAAACATCTGAATTTTCAAAAACTTAACTGTATGAAGTAAGTCAGCACAATCATTTGCCTATGGAAAGTAAATGTCAATACTGATGCCAATATTTTCAAAACTAATATATGAGCCTCTCATAAATAATAAACATATCTTAATTGGTACCTTAGAGTTCTAGCTTTAAAAAAGGGAAACATTTAGTCAGCATTCCAGTTTTTTACTTTTTGTATATGCTAAAGTTTTCTTTTGAAGAAAATGCTCTGAAGAACATTTTCATGATTCAGTTATGATACCTGAAAACTGCAGTGTCTTCCCAAATAAACGGCTTGCTCCCAAGTTTATGAGACATCTGCAATAATGGCAAAGGGTTTTATTTTTATTTGGAAAAGATTTTACAATAAAGAATCCTCATTATTTTAAGGATGAGAAAATTATAAATATCTACATATAATCTATTATCACATACTTATATACATTTGTACATTATTTTAAAAGTCACTATGAGTTTCAATTTTAATCTTACGTTTTTTAAAGTTTTCATTATGTACAGCCTTTTATATTTCTAGGATATTTTGAAAGACAAATATTAATGTATAATGTTTATCATAGAATTTTGATTATAAATTTAAGCTAGGTATTTCATTCAGCATCTTTATAATATTAAAAGTCATAAGTTAATCAAGTATCCACTGATTAGGGAGTAGTTACATACATGTTGAGAGCTTGAAATGTAATCACTAGGGAAAATAAGTTGATATACAGCCATGTTTCTCAATAAGATGTAGTGATTTTTGCCCCCACAGAGGGCCTTGGTGATGTCTAGACTCATTACTGTTGCCACAACTGGGAGAATGGAAGTCCTGCTACCACTGTCTAGTGTGCAGAGATCAGGGATGCTGCTATACATCCTATAATGCACAGGACAGCTCCTAGCAGCAAAGAGCCATCCTAGCTAAAGTGCCTAGAGTGCCAAGGCTGAATAAACATGGTCTATATATATAGAGAGAGAGAAAATATGCACCTTATATATTTAAATAAAAATAAAAACAAAACAATACATATTAGAAATTATATAACCACTGAAAACCTCTAATTTTTGTAGTGATAAATCAAGACATTCTAGACACTCTGCTATTTTACATGAATGATTTTATTAGATCTTCATAACAACCCTATGAAGTAGGTTTAGCAATTAACTTTGCTAAAGGAAGCCAAGACAGCAAGTGTAAAAAACTGGCCAGGCTAGGCGTGGTGGCTCATGCCTGTAATCCCAAAACTTTGGAAGGCCGAGACTGGCAGATACCTGAAGTCAGGAGTTCAAGACCAGCCTGGCCAACAGGGTGAAGCCCTGTCTCTCTTAAAAATACAAAAATTAGCCAGGTGTGGTGGTGCGCACCTGTAATACCAGCTACTTGGGAGGCTGAGGCAGCAGCATCGCTTGAACTTGGGAGTCAGAGGTTGCAGTAAGCTGAGATTGCACCACTGCACTCCAGCCTTGGCTGCAAGACAGAAACTCCATCTCAAACAAAAACAAAAACAAAAACAAAACAAACAAACAAAAACTGGCCCAAGGACACTAAGCGATAACCTGGACTTAGCTCTAGTCAGGGTGAGGAATTTACACCAAACGGTAAAAGGTGCTATCTTTGAAGGAAAGATTAGAGGAAGAATTCACTTCTTATACATTTGTATTTTATTATTACTGTATCATATATACACGTTTTTTAAAAAATACAGCATGTAATGAAAAAAGACAACCTGTTTTTCCACTAGGTCCTATCACTATGCCCCATTCCCTAGAAACAGCAATTTTTGACTGATTTAGCTCTTTCTTTTTGTTTTTTTTTAAATTTATTTCCATTTTCCCAAATAAACTCATAGTTTTATCTGTGGACTTCCTAGTATAGAGTTAAGTGGAGCCCCATGTACTCTTCCTCAAATCTTAAATACCCATCCCTTATTTTTCCACTCAAGCTACATGATAACTTTCAGCAAACTAATATTATTGCCTTCACTATATAACTGAGAGGTGACAATGTGCTAGCAGCCCTCAATCTTGGCGCCTCCTCAGCCTTGGTATCCACTCTGGTGGCACTTGAGGAGCCCTTCAGCCTGCTACTGCACTGTAGGAGCCCCTCTCTGGGCTGGTGGAGGCCTGAGCCGGCTCCCTCCACTTGCTGGGAGGTGTGGAGGGAGAGGCATGGTGGGGAACTGGGGCTGCCCGCAGCACTGGCGGGCCAGCACCAGTTCCAGCAGGCGTGGGTTTGGAGGGCCCCCACACTCGGAGCAGCCAGCCGGTGCCACTGGCCCAGGGCAGTGAGGGGCTTAGCACCCAGGTCAGCAGTTGCAGAGGTTGCACCGTGTCCCCAAGCACTGCCCGCACTGCACTCAAATTCTCCCCGCGCTACAGCTGCCTCCAGGTGGGGCAGGGCTCAGGACGTGCAGCCTGCCATGCCCAAGCGCCCCCCTCCGCCGTGGGCTCCCAGATGGGTGCCGCCCCCTGCTCCGTGATGCCTGGTCCTATCAACCACCCAAGGGCTGAGGAGTACAGGTGCACGGCGCAGGACTGGCAGGCAACTCTGCCTGCAGGCCCAGTGCGGGATCCACTGGGTGAGGCCAGCTGGGCTCCTGAGTCTGGTGGGGACTTGGGGAACTTTTATGTCTAGCTAAGGGATCTTAAACGCACCAATCAGCACTCTGTGCCTATCTCAGAGTTTGTAAATACACTAATTGGTACTCTGTATCTAGCTAACCAAGTGGGGACTTGGAGAACTTTTCTGTCTAGCACTCTGTATCTAGCTCAAGGATTGTAAATGCACCAATCAGCACTCTGTGTCTAGCTCAGCATTTGTAAATACACCAATCAGTACTCTGTGTCTAGCTCTAGGATTGTAAATACACCAGTTGGTACTCTGTATCTCCCTCTGTGTCTAGCTCAAGGATTGTAAATGCACCAATCAGCACTCTGTCAAAACGGACCAATCAGCTCTCTGTAAAACAGACCAATCAGCTCTCTGTAAAATGGACCAATCAGTAGGATGTGGGTAGGGTCAGATAAGGGAATAAAAGCAGGCTGCTGGAGCCAGCAGTGGCAATTTGCTGTGGTGCTGTTTAGGATGTGTTGAAGCATTGTTATTTTGCTCTTTGCAATAACTCTTAACTGCTGGTTACTTTTTGGGTGCACGCTGAGTTAATGACCTGTAACACTCACCTCCAAGGTCTGCAGATTCACTCCTGAAGCCAGTGAGATGACAACCCATGGGAAAGAAAGGACAAACTCAGGACACACCATCTTTTAGAACCGTAACACTCACCGCGAGGGTCCGCCACTTCATTCTTCAAGTCAGCAAGACCAAGAAACCACCAATTGAGGACATATAACTATATTAATTGACATTACAGCTGAAATGCACTTTGATTAACTGTATGGCTTTTCATGAGTTAGTAATTACATAATTTATAATCTTGGCCGTACGTGGTGGCTCACGCCTCTAATCCCAGCCCTTTTGGAGGCCGAGGGGGGCAGATCACGAGGTCAGGAGATCGAGACCATCCTGGTGAAAACGGTGAAACCCCATCTCTACTGAAAATACAAAAAAATTAGCTGGGCGTGGTGGCGGGTGCCTCTAGTCCCAGCTATGTGGGAGGCTGAGACAGGAGAATGCGGTGAACCCAGAAGGCAGCGCTTTCAAGGAGCTGAGATTGCGCCACAGCACTCCAGCCTGGGCGATAGAGGGAGACTCCATCTCAAAAAAATAATAATAGTAATTACATAATTTCATTTTTAAAATTTTCATTTTAACTGTCACTAATTTATCCCCAAACACTCAAGTGAAATGTTTGTTTAAACACACTAAGCATATCAGGTAGATTACCTCTGTCGTTTTTAAATATGAAATATCCCCTCCTAGGTATCTTTTTCCTCCTCTTCTAATGGGAACTGAGTGTTCTGTGTCAGATGCAGACCGTTTATTCCAGGATGCCCTCCCCGTTGTTCCCGGAGTGCCTTCTCGTTTCTCCTTTGCCAGCACCACCGCTGTCTCCTTGACAGCCATGGCTTCGTCTTCTTCAATTTACTCCTTCATTCTACTGATCAGCATCTTAGTGTTTGTTTGTTTTGGTTCCTGTTCTTATTAAAGCGTTCTTCACCTATCTGACAAACGTCATCAGTTTTAATGTTAGAGTGATTGCAAACTCTAAGAATGGGCAGGGCTCATCATACTGGGCCACAGAGTGACATGAACTAGTGAGACATGGTTTAGTTGGGGAAACCCCAAAAAACTAGGAATGCAAGTGTGTTATCTATTCTTCCACCTCCAGCATAATTTTGCAACTTCTTTTCCAGAAGCTGAGGGAGGAGATTAGAGTATGGGTGTAGGTTTGTACACAGTCTCCCTGTCTTCAATATGGCACCTCATTCATCACCCTCAGTTCTTCCTGGTGTCCCAGAGTCCAGGTCTCTTGAGCCTTTCTGCCTCAGCTTGCTTTTTGGCTCCCAGGAAGGGAGATTCTTTTTATATAAACAAAATACCTTGTCCAGATAGTAAACTTCTAGCCTTTTCTGGCAGTAAGAAAAGAATAGTTGCCTGACATAGAGGGATGTGGTCATTAAGTGTGGGGATGTATATGTTCCTCAACATTTTTTTAGGAAAGCCTAAAATCTTGTACATTTTAAAATCATTTCCTAGATCTCTGCCTTCAAACAGTGTTTTCAGTTCCTGAGATTTTCTGATGGTCTGTGACACAATTTTGCCTCTTTGCTCCCCCTTCCTTCTTTCTGCCTTTGATAATAATTAACACTGCTGGACAAGCCAGGATGGTTTTAGGTTTAAATTAACAATTAAAATCATAAAACACAATACAGTTCACCTAGTACCAAGTTTACTTAGTTTTTAAAAAGGAATATAGCACAGGCAGAAGACCAAACCTAGCAGCAAGCAGTTAGCAGATGCCTCGTGATTCCCAGAGGCGGACTCCAAATGTGCCAGTCATTTCCCATTGGATCTAAGTCATCATGTGAGATGAGGCTGAGGAAAGCCATAAACTGGTGTTTTTACTTATACCTCATTTGTGTGCAGCACTCCCAGGGGTATTTGACTAATTCTCATTCCCTGGTGAAACTGCATCTCATCAATTGGCTGTTACTCTTCAATTACAGCTTATTTATCAATTTCATGTTATTCATCAATAATAGGTTACTTAAATAATCTCTACAATCAGGCAAGGGAGTTTGATTTGGTACAAACTAACTTCTGTAGGACCTTCATTTATCTTGGAGAAAGAATACAAGACTTTCCTTACACTGGCCTTTCAAGGAGGATTTATTCGAGGGTGAAATTCTCAGGCATCCTTAAAGCTGGAGGAAAGACAACAGATTAGCTGTTAATGCTGCCATAGGTGCTTAACTAAGTGGAAAAGTGAAATATAAGTTCACTGTCGCTTATGCATCCAATTTGCATCTTCCAAATCTTTTTTGACATTTTTCATCTGCCATCCTTCCTCTCCCCAATTATCTGTCTTTGTTGATTTGATTCCTCTGCCATTCTTTTTTTTTTTTTTTTTTTTTTTTTTTGGTATAAGAGAGGAGGCAGAGAAGACACATATGCATATTTAATCTGTAATATGTAAATATATAAATGCTATAAGAATGCTTTGAATACATACATGTTTTAAATCATAGAAGACTGAAAGAAATAATGTTTTTCAGGTGTGTAAATAAATTTTATACAATTTTTTTTGAAAAAAAGGTGTATTGTTTTCGCCAGCCACTAAAACGTGATTTGAAAGTGGTTTTATGGGAAAAGATATTTGCTTGATATGAAAACCAATTCTCTAGTTAGAATCACATAGGAAATACATTCTGCATGTGCATTAGATGTGGAAAATATGGATATGCTACAATGGTCTTCTGAATCCTTAGTAAAGTAGGCAATCACAAACTGAAACAAATTAGTAGCAGCAGTTAATACTGAAATATATATATATTGTGTAAATTATATACAATGTATTCATAAATACCATGTAGTGTATTCATAAATACCATTAGATGCATATCACATAAAATATCTCTCTATTTAATGTTTGTGTATAAAACACCTTCTGACTTTTAATATCCAAATTTTATAGAGCTTACACACTTTATACAGGAAAAAAGTATATTTATGTTCCATATTATTAATATAACATTTTTAAGAGAATACAGAGCTTATACAAATTTGAGTAATAATCCAAATAAAATAAGTAAAAAGAACATCAGAACCAATCTATGGATTTTTGAATTCAATGTCAATGAAAAGAGATTGTGTTTGGATGTTAATGGTACTAAAGGAGGTATCATGGCATCATTTTTTTGTGCGAGCTACTCTGTCATTTTCTTTGTCCTGATCTCCTTTCCATGGTGCCTTTTCAAATTTAGACCTTGCTGTCACCCAATATTAAAATTAATCTCACTAATATGTTAAAATTATAAGACAGAGCAAAGCAAGCTTTTAAAAAAAAACTATACACATATACACAGGTATGTTTTGTGTGTTTAATTGTTATCTTAGAAATTGTTGAGAGTTTACAGGGTTAAATCCTAATGCATTATGTGTTTCTCCATTTGAAATAATGGCAAATAGGCTCTTGGTTCACATTTTCATACAGAACGGATTACCCATATTAGGTAGGAAGTGCCTGTGTTGTATCTCAGTGCGTACTACTAGCTAAATGTCAAACCAAATTGTAAAATAAAGTTGCATTAATTCATATAGTGTAATGCAGTCAAAACAGGAAACATGGTACAAAACAAGAAATTTCCTTATGTTTAAGTAATTCCTTTACATTTAGCAAACGCTTTTCTTAGTGAAATCTTGTACAAAACATGTAGTAAGATAATGCTTAAGCTATTTTTTATGTGTAGACTTAATCTTTTAGATCATATTTGTTCATTTTTGTTCAACACGTTTTTATTTTAAATGTTATTGTTTGATCTATAAGTATGGTAAACATGTATTAAAATCTCCTACTATACTTGTGGGATTTTTAATTATGCCTTGAAATACAGTTATGTTATATAGTTTAGGGTTGTGTAGATCATATCAGTGTGAGATTTTCATTTATTTCTTTCTCTCTCTCTCTCTCTAAATTTTGAACTCATGGATTTTCATTGGTTGATTTTTTAATTGACTCATTTTTTTATTCTTGAAATTTTGTAATTTGTACAATGTAATACGAAGTTGATAAGCTGCTTCACGCTGACCTCAAAATGAAATTCTTAAGTTAAACAAAATATGTACAGAATTTATTTTTTTAAAACGCTACAAAATCTGATGAAAGAAGCCAAAGAAAAACTGAATAAATGTAGAGATGCTTCATGTTCATGCAGAATATGGATTAATGTTTTCAAGATGTCAGTTCTTCCAAAACTGTTATATAGAGTCAATGCAATCTCAATAGAAACCCAAGCAAGATATTTTGTGGATATTAACAAACATTCTAAAATGTATAGGGAGAGTCAAGAGACTCAGAACAGCTAACACAACATCGAAGGAGAAGATAAATATGGAGAACTGACTCTACTTCAAGACTTACTTTAACTACAGTAATCAAGATAGTGTGTTATTGGTGGAAAATAGACTAATATGAAACTCTCTGTGGAATGAATAGTTTGCAAATATTTTCTTTCACTCTGTAGGTTGTCTGCTTTCACTCTCTTGATAATTTATTTTTTGGTTCAGAGCTTTTTAGTTTAATTAAGTTGCATTTGTTTACTTTTGTTTATGTTGCCTGTGCTTCTGAGGTCTTAGTCATGAATTTCTTGCCTAGACCAATGTCCAGAAGAGTTTTCTCTGGGATTACTTCTGGTAATTTTATAGTTTCAGGTCTTACATTTAAGTCTTTAATCCATCTTCAGTTGATTTTTGTATATGATGATATAGTGGTCCAGTTTCATTCTTTTGCATATGGGAATCCAATTTTCCTGGAATCATTTATTGAATAGGGTGTACCTTCCCCACTATATGTTTTTGTTAACTTTGTTAAAGATTAGTTCGCTGTAGATACGTGATTTTATTTCCGGGTTCTCTATTTTGTTCCCTTAATTTATATATCTGCTTTTATACCAGTAAATAATTTGAAGTCAGGTAGCATGATGACTCCAGTTTACAAATTTTTGCTTAGGACTGCTTTGGCTACTCAGGGTTTATTTTGGTTCCATTAATTCTAGAATTGTTTTTCCTGATTCTGTGAAAAATGACATTGGTATTTTGATAAGGATTGCATTGACTCTATAGATTGCTTGGAGCAGTATGGTCATTTTAATGTTACTAATTATTCTTATCCAAGAGCATGGGATATTTTTCCATTTGCTTGTGTAGAAAAAAATTCTAGGAAAAATCAGGGTTTTGTAGTTTTCCTTGTAGAGATTGTGTACCTCTTTGGTTAAATATATTCATAAGCATATTTTTTGTAATTATTATAAATGCAATTGCCTTCTTGATTTGGTTCTCAGCTTGATCGATGTTGGCGTATAGAAACATGACTGACTTTTATATGTTAATTTTTTATCCTAAAACTTTACTGAATTCTTTTATTGAATCTAAGAGATTTGGGTGGAATCTTTTTTTTACTTTTTATTTTTATAAAGCCATTTCATCAATAAACAGGAATAATTTGACTTCATCTTACCTAATATGGATATATTTTATTTGTTTCTCTTGCCTAATGTCTCTGGCTAGGACTTCCAGTTATTATGTTGAATAGAAGTGGTGAAAGTGGGCATCCTTGTCTTTTTCAATTTCCTAGAGGGAATGCTTTGAATGTTTCCTCATTCAGTGTAATGCTGGCTGCGGGTTTATCATATACGGTTTTTATTATCTTGAGATATGTTCCATCTATGCCTAGTTTGTTGAGGATTTTTATCATGATGGGATGCTAAATTTTATCAAATGTTTTTTATACATCTATAGGGATGATTACGTGCCTTTTGTCCTTAATTCTGTTTATGTGATATATTTATAAAGTTGAACCATCTTTGCATTTGTGATATAAAATCCACTTTTTCATGGTATGTTATCTTTTCAGTGTGCTGTAGTACTCAGTTTGCTACAATTTTGTTAAGGATTTGTACGTCTGTGTTCATCAGGGATGTGGTCTGTAGTTTTCTTTTTGTTGTGACCTTGTCTGATTTTTAGTGTCAGGGTGATAGTGGCTTCATAGAATAAAAGTTAGAGTGGGCTCCTTCCTCCTTAATTTTTTGGAACAGTTTTAGGAGTATTGGTATTTACTCTTCTTTATGTGTTTGATAGAATTCTGACATAAATTCTTTTGCTTCTGGGCTTCCTGTTGTTGACAGATAATTTCACTACTGATTCAATCTCACTACTCATTGTTGGTCTGTCAGAATTTCCATTTTTTTACGGCTCAAACTTAGGGTGTTGTGTGTTTTGAGGACAAAACACGTGGAAATGGAAAATCCATTTCCACTAGGTTTTCTAGTTTTTTTGCACAGAGGAGTTATTAGTAGTCTCTGATTATTTTTCGTATTTCTGTGATATCAGTTGTTATGTTTCCTATTTCATGTCTGATTTTGTTTGTTTAAATCTTGGTGTGTTTTTTTTTGTTTTTTTTTTTTTGGTGTAGCTAGCAGTTTAAAAATTTTGTTAATCTTTTCAAAAAAACCAACTTTTCATTTCATTGATTGTATTTGTTGTGTCAGTTTCATTTAGTTTTGCTCTGATCTTTATGATTTCTTTTTTCTTCTAACATGGGTTTTGTTTGTTCTTTGTCTAGCTTGTTAAGGTGTGACATTAAGCTGTTAATTTGAGATCTTTTTTACTTTTTTCATGTGTGCTTTTAATGCTGTAAACAGTTACCTTAGCACCGCTTTTTATGTATCCCACAAGTTTTGGTAAGTTGTGTTTTCATTTTCATTTGTTTCAAAAGATTTTTCTAATTTTGATTAATTTCTTCATTGGCCAATTGCTCAGGAGCACATTATTTAATTTCCATGTATTAGTCTAATTTCCAACATTTCTCAATATAGATTTCTAGTTTTATTCCAGGGTGGTATGAGAAGCTAGTTAATACAATTTTGATTTTTTTAAATGTTTTGAGGCTTTATTTGTGGCTTAATATTTGTTTTGAAGAATGCTCCATGCGCTCATGAGAAGAATGCATATTCTGCAGCTGCTGGGTGAATGTTCTGTAAATGTCTATTGTGTACGTTTGGTCAAAAGCCCAGTTGAAGTTCAGTGTTTCTTTGTTGTTTTCTGGAAATGTATTAACAATCACTGGTTCAGATATATTTTTTTCTCCTTCATTTCTCCTATCTTCTTCTTTTCAAAATCCTGCAAATGTTCACATTGTATCACATTTGCACAATAGTTATTGTTGTATATATTAGAGATTATATCTTCTTTTACATTTTAATTTTTATTTTATAATCACCTGTTCTTGTCTCATTTCTGTATTTAAAAATAATTTATTGTTTTACTTTTTTTATATTATTTTTAATGGATGCCTTCATTTAACTCTTTGAACATCCTCAACATATTTATTTTCAATAATATCAGCTATTCTGGTATTTAATTTCATGTGCTGTAGGTTTCTTGTCCAATTGTTCACTTTGATTTGCAGGTTTTCCTTCAATGGCTCTTTCTCTCTCTCTCTCCCCCCCCCCCCTTTTCTCCTTCCCTTCTCCATTTTTAATTTTTCTGTTTCTTCTATCCAAGTCTATTACAATTACCTAAAACATAGTCCTATAAAAGTATTCCAGTTATTGCCATGTGAGGATATGGGGCTTGAGCAAACCCTGACCGAAAGTAATTGGCAGCTTGGCTTAGAATCTGGTAGTGATACTCTGCGTTTATCCCCAGACTACATAGCCCCATAGTTTTCTATAAAATTATACTCCAAGCAGCAGCAGCTTATTAGTGAGGATTTTGTATTCATGTTTCTTTGTTTGATTTTTCCCCTTTCATGAGTGGCTGACACTCACTCAGCCCTATAAACAGTAAATTTGCCTCTAGACTAAGTTCTAGGGGAATGAACATGTTCTACTTATTACCATGCAGGAGCCAGAGTCTTGATATCAGTCATCTGCTTCTGGACCTAGACATCTCAGTTTCAGTCTCTCCCCACCATTTTACACTTATGTGTTACTTCTTGACTGAAGAAATACGGATTCTATAGTTGAGCTTGGCTAAGTGATTTTAGGTTTCTTTCTCATATGTTATATTTCATTGCAGTCTTCCAAAGTGGAGTTTATAGGTGTCATGCTCACCTGAGCTACTATATCATAATTGTATGTTAAAATATTAAATAATTCAACTAAGTCATTATTTATATTACTTTTAAAAATCTAAAGACATGTTTTCAATGTTTAGATCTACATTTTTAACTGGATTAGATTCTTACATACTCTGCCTTTGCCAGTGCTAAAGCCTGTACACATACACTCCTTTAAAATATATTATTTATTTATTCATTAAAATAGACTTTTGAATTAGCGGTTACAATTCTTCTACTAAAATTGAAGTGAGGATTATTTTCATAATAATATTACATTTTGAATCATGACTTTATATTTCTTCCTTAATTGATGTTGGAATTAATATGCATTTCCTATAATTTCTATCTCCATCTAGCTATCTATCTACCCACCTACCTTTCTATCTATCCATCCATCCATCAATCATCTATTGAAAGAGCATGTTATGACTCAATAGTGATAACTTGGTGATCATACTGTTGGATTGAGCCACGGATCTTAGGCAAGTTATTTATCTTCTCTTTTCTTTGGGAATCTTAATTTCTTAAATAAGAATCATAATAGTACAATGGCTATGAGAGATAACACCTTTAAAGTATTTAGAACATTCCTGGAAGGAAAATAGGCATTAAAGAAAATGTAAATACTATTATTGTTTTGTTAAAATGTAAAATACTATTGTTATTTTTTCTATGATGCTAAAAATAGTTTTGATAGTTTTGTTTTTAAAATACCTGCAAATTAATTTTTGCATTACTTGCATAAACCAATAATCTTTAAGTATTAACTTTAAAATATTAAAATTAAGCAATTATTTATTTTTTAATCCTGTTATACTATTTGATAAACAACTTCTTAAGACTTTGGACTTGTTCTCATTCTCTGTGAGTTTGCTAACAGAGTCTAATACACTGCAGAACTGATTTTCTGGATCCTGAGTTGAGAAACTAGAGAACTAGACTTTTGGTTTTGGGGCTAACTGGGGCTTCCCTTGGAGTATGGTGTAAGAACAGGGAAAGGACCTGGTCTCTGGTACATCTTATGGCTAGACTGATTTTTGCTACTGATGGCTGTTGGATATTGCCCTCTCTAATCCTCACACCCTACTCAGAACCCAGCATGCCACTTCATAAAACCTCAAGAGCACTACTTCCCCTACCGCATTGGTCATTAGGAATATTTTTTGCTGTGCTACTGTAAAGGCTGTGGTACTCATATAATGAATCTGCAGGCATCAACATTCTTCTCTGAAGTCCAGCCACATCCCAGGAATTTAAGTGGAAAAGAGAAGCATAATCTATCACTTCTTAGTCTTCTAAGGTTTAGGAAATCATACTCTCTCAGAGTCAACTAGAGTTAAATTCCTTGATGGGAAATTCTAGTGGGTTCCAAACTTATCGTCACTTTAGAATCAGTTTTATAATTTACTGATGCCCAGATACCACACAAGACCAATTAAATGAGTTTAATTTATTTTAAAGCAAACTTAGTAAGCTCCTATGTGATTCTAATGTGCAGCCAGGATTGATAACCACATTTTCTAAATCAAAGCTTCATTCATCAGTTCTCAAATGTTAGCAGGTGTCAGAAACACCTGTAGGGCTTGATAATACATAGATTATTAAGACTTACCCTCAGAGTTTCTCATTAAGTAGGACCAAGGTGGGCTTGAGAATGTGTGGTTCCAAAAATTTCTCAGGTGATACTGATGCAACTGGTGTTGGGATGGGCCCTGAGTTAGGTTTTCTTCAGTAAAGGCTCTGAAACATGGGAGAACTGTTAACAAAAGCTAAAGTTGAGGCCAGAGAGAGAGAGAAAGTAGACAAGAGAGGATGGGAAGAACTTAGGTGAAAAGTCACATCCTGAAGACCCATGGTTCATGACCATCCTGCAGATTTATTTGGCTTTTAGCTCACATGGCATTTTTGAACAAAACAAATCCATTGCCAACACTTAAAAAATAAGGAGATTTTATGGCCATATCATGATTATTGACTTCTTTTTAAAAATCAGATTTCACAACTTTGGGCATGTATTCCTATAGAAGAGCTGTGAGCCGAAGCTAAGCAGCAAATGCCCGTTCACCCCAGGCATGCAGTCACTTAATTTGAAAGTGTCTCTACTGTCATGCTTCACTCTTCTGTGCCCTTCACCTGACTTCTGCAGGCATTTGAGTTTGAGACTCTTTTTTTATATCTTATATTCCAAATTCTTAACTATATTTCCAAAATGTAGTAGATAGGAAAGTACCTCTCATTCTTTGCTTAATGGGTCTAGAGAAGAAAACAATAAATTTTTAAAAGTTATCAGGTCAAAGTAGAAAATTCTAAAATAGACTGTTAAAAATAAAATACCCTGTTCAATTCTTAGAGCTGTCAGGGTCTTTGGAGATCATGAATTTCAACCAAATAATTTTGCAGATAAAGGTACCAGATTCCAGTTTAATATACTAAATTCTAGAGATGATAAATGACACATCTAATGTCTTGCATCTGGTCCAAATATTCATTTTACTATACTCCATTGCGGGATCAGAAACTCAAATTCTTCAAGCTCCATGCAGCTAAAGAAGAAGATTAAAACTGACCACCTAAGTACCAAGGCCAATGACAAGCACATGTCCAGTCTGGAAGAGGACACACAGTGTCCACCAACTGGGGCTAAAGGGAAATGGGGGCCTAGAGTTAGGGCAGTGCTGCTCATTTGTTTAAGAAGCTATGAATCTGTCTTTGTTTTCTAATCACCTGCAAGCCAAACAAAATGAAACAAAACAACCAAAATATTGAAATTGTCTGCAAAAATGGTGATCATTTGAATATGTAAATTTGATCGTGTCACTTAACCCATTGAAATAAGTTGGAGGATTCCTGCTGTTCTAAAGACCAGTGTCTTTAACAACACTGTGAGATCCTAGTGTTTCCACCCAGTTTGAATCCTCCTTTGCCTTCAATTCTCGTTTCCAAGCACTAGAAACTTCCCTTAAATTTTACATCACTCATCATGGCTCAACCTCTTTGGATTGGTCAGGTCACCATTACATGTCCTTCAGAAGTCCTTATTTTTTTTTAATGTCTCTCACAATACTTTGTATATTTAAAGATGCCATTGTTTTTATATCCTTCTCTGCCTCCAGATCATAGTCTCCATGGGATTCCTGTTCCTGCAAATATGCCTGGCAAATAATACATGTTCCTAATATAAGCAAGATAAAAGTCACAAAGAGAAAGCAAAGCTGTTTAAGCTTATTACTTTTGGGAGAAGAGTTAGAACACACTGAGCTAACAATTCTGATAATTCTGGGACCTAGCATTTGCATGACACGTCCTGGATGTATGAACTTATATACGTTTCTTAAATTCTATAAGGCTTAGTATACTTAAATATGAAATAAGTATAACACTTTTCTTATAGGATTGTTTTGCAGATTATCTTTAGAAGCTATCATACAGAGAAATGATTAGCATTACTTTTTTGTGATTCAAATAGATGAATATTTGACTCTTCCAGGATTTAAAACATTTGTTATAAATTTCAAGTAATTTTCTTATAATTGGATCTGCCCAAAACCAGAATGCTAGGTCTCAAGAGATAATGTTTTCTCAGTGTTTGAACATAATCTAGTTGACCACTTATGAAAGAGCTTTGGCTGTCAGCTACAAAAGTTAGCCTAGGGCTACTTCTGAGATGCTACATTTTTGTAACCCAGTGAATTAAATTCATTAAGCAAAAACGATTCTCACCATTTTTTTTTATAGTCACAGCGCCCAGTTGATTGACTTTCTTTTGCTATTTTAACTGATTATGTAGTGCCCTTTTAAACCCTGAAGCTTTACTTCAATACTCTAACATTCTGCAAGCTGACTTCCATTGAAACATATAAAAAGAAAGTGGTCTACAATTTACAGTCTACATTTCAATATTGGTGTCAGGGAATTACTGGCTTTAACCTTACCTCTATTGTTTCATGATCAAACATGATTCTTCAAGTATTGTTTCTTAGCTGCCCAGAGGGAGATTCTTTTTTCTGAGAAGAGAATCTTACACCAAGCTATTAGGATGTGAAACAAAGAAACTGGCTTAAACTATTGAGCCTGTCTTTGTGGTTTGAATTGATGCCAAGAATTATGGAGCCCAAGAAAAGTATGTTTCAAAATAAGCACCATCATCTTAAGTGCTATTTCTCCATTGCAGTAGTCTCCCCTTACCTGTGGTTTCTTTCTCTGAAGTTTCTGTTATCCATAGTCAACTGCTGTCCAAAAATATTGAATGAAAAATTCCAGAAACAAGCAATTCATAAGTTTTAAATTACGCACCATTTTGAGTAGTATTGTGAAATCTTGTGCTGTCTCACTTTCTGGGGCTTGAATTATCCCTTTGTCCAACATATATATATATATATATATGTGTGTGTGTGTGTGTATATGTGTGTGTGTGTGTGTATATATATATATATATATAGATAGATAGATAGATAGATAGATATAGATATATAGATATATTTTGAGACGGAGTCTCGCTCTGTCGCCCAGGCTGGAATGCAGTGGCCGGATCTCAGCTCACTGCAAGCTCCGCCTCCCTGGTTTACGCCATTCTCCTGCCTCAGCCTCCCGAGTAGCTGGGACTACAGGTGCCCACCACCTCGCCAAGCTAGTTTTTTGTATTTTTTAGTAGAGACGGGGTTTCACTGTATTAGCCAGGATGGTCTCGATCTTCTGACCTCGTGATCCACCCGTCTCCGCCTCCCAAAGTGCTGGGATTACAGGCTTGAGCCACCGCGCCCGGCCTCCAACATATATATTTTGTATATGCTCCCTGCTAGTTACTTAGTAGCCTTCTAGGTTTTCAGATCGGCTATGATGATATCACAGTATTTGTGTTCAAGTAACTTTTTTTTCCTTTATAAGGGTTCCAAAGTACAAAAGTAGTGATGCTGGCATATTGTTAAAATTGTACTATTTGATTGTTAGTTATTGTTAATCTCTTACTATGCCTAATTTACAAGTTAAGTTTTATCATAGGTGTATGTATGTATAGGAAGATCATAGTGTGTATAGGGTTCTGTACTACCTTCAATTTCAAGCATTCACTGGGGGTCTTAGGACATATCTTCCTCAAATAAGAGAGAACTACTGTGCTTATTACTGAACATTTTTGAAAGCTTGTGCTAGGTCTAGTGCTTGAGAAGCTCCTAGCCTGGAAAGCCCCTGTAATTATGCAAACTCAATATTTTGGATGGTTCTAGAACTCTTGTTATTAGAAATTTCAAACCTGGATATTACACAGAAGTGAGATACCAGAGTAGACAATTACTGGTTCAAATATTGTTTAAATGGCATCCTGGGATGGTAATGTTAGTGGCAGCAAATTCGTCTTGGTCTGCAATAACTTCAATTCTTGCCTCCTTAGAAGAAAGTATTTGACTGAGGGGCATTAGGCAGAGTGAAAGACCGAGGCATGTTTTAGAGCAAGAGTGAACGTTTATTAAAAAGTTTTAGGGCAAAAATGAAAGGAAGAAACACACTAGGATGAGTGCCAAGCTGGCGACTTGAGAGAGTTGAAGGTACGGTTTGACCTCTGACTTGAGGTTTTATATGTTGGCAGTCTTCTGGGTTATTGCATCCCTTCTCCCCTGAATCTTCCCTTGAGGTGGGTTGTCCATATGCATAGTGACCTGCCAGCACCTGGGAGGGGCCACGTGTGCATTGTGTTTACTGAAGTTGTATGCATGCTTTCTTGAGGCATTCTTCCCTTACCAGTCAAGTGTTCCTGTAGGGGCATACACCAGTTAAGCCCGGCCATTTTTTCCTCTTAGTGTGCATGCTTGAGCCCACTCACCAAACTCCTGAGATCTTATTGGGAAGCTGCTAATCACCAGTTTCAGACGTTTCTATCTACTGGGAGACTGCCTTCCCTGGTGTCAGCTGCAACCAATTGTTTTAGAAAGACAGTCAACAACTACCTGCCCATCACCTAATGGTCACTTGACATTCCTGGTGGTGGTAGGGGGGCCTCTCTGGCCCTGCTCATGTCTGTCTGACTAGCTACTGTAACAGTAAGATATAAATGCCCGAGGGCATCATGGATAAGGAAATAAATCTACTATACCAGTAATATTGGTATCCCATAGCTATTAGACTGAGATTAGATGTGTTTCACGGCCAGGTGCAGTGGCTCACACGTGTAATCCCAACACTTTGGGAGGCTGAGGTGGGTGGGTCACCTGAGATAAGGAGTTCAAGACCAGGCTGGCCAACATGGTGAATTCTCAAGTCTACTAAAAATACAACAATAATAATAATAATAATTATTATTATCTGGGCATTGTGGTGGGTGCTGTAATGCCAGCTTCTCCAGAGGCTGAGGTAGGAGAATCACTCGAACCTGGGAGTGGAGGTTGCAATAAGCCAAGATCATGCCATTGCACTCCAGCCTTGGCAACAAGAATGAAACTCCATCTCGAAAAAAAAAAGAAGTGTTTCATAAGGATGATTATTAATTGATATGGCACAAATAATACAAAGGAAAGGTTGCCTGGCATAATTTGATCTGGGCTCTTACCTGTTTCTTGGCCGTTGTCTTCATTATGACCACGTTTCTTTTCCACTGATGCTGGCAAAAGGCCTTTACATCTGTTCACATACCACCTGGAAAGGATTAGCTCTCCTCCCTACAACAGTTGAAGGGAAGCACTCGTTCATTCTGATTTGATGAACCAGAGCCAAACACCATGACCAGGTGATACCTGGCTTCCCAATTGTGCAAGTCCTCATACATCTTTTAGCAAAGCTGTGTACTTTTATTCCTAGGTTCAAAAGTTTGGGGCTTCCTCTTTACTCTCCTCTTCTACACTATCTCCTATTTCCTTTTTTATCCTTTCCTTTTCTTCTCTTACCCGTCTCCTCTTTCCCCCTTCCTTTCTCTCCTCTTGCCTTTCCCATTTCCTCCCTTCCTCCATTTTTCTCTCCTCTCGCCCCACATTTCTTACCAGTGTTTATTATTCCCCCTCTTGCACCACCCTTTTCTAACATTCTCTTTCCTCTTTCCTTCCCTAGCTCTCTCATCTCCCTGGCCCTCCCTGCATCAACCACTGTGTGGTTCTGTCCTTACCCCTCACCTTCCCTAGAAAGGCAGAATGACACTAATCTGAATTTGCTGGGCCCTCCACATTCTTTATTCTTGTTTTCTGAAGATCTGATCAAATTCCAATGATGTCCCCAAATAGTTATGTGCCTCCTACCTGTGTGCCTCCTGGATACTTCCCACAGGTTATTGTAGACAATGGTGTCCAAAGAGTTGTTGGTCCTCAGGCCCCAAAGTTTCACCCTGGTGGTCACATAGTCATCTACCTTTTTCCACATTCTTTTCTGTCTGGTTTCATTCCTGTCCTAACCATGATGCCCACTCCACCAGGCCATGTATACTCACCAGTGACTGGAGCTGGAGAAACACAATTTGTGACAGCTACAGTATCAGTCTTCACAAGTGTAGGAAGATGTAGATTCTTACTCTATACGTGGAAGGTCCTAGCATTAAAAAGAGCAAAGTGATTCTGGCGATGTTTATGGTATTTCATGGATACTTTAATCATTTGTTCCTATAACAAATATATTTGCTTTAAAAATATTTCATTGAAATATTTCATAGATAAAACTGATTTGTCATTATAAGAAATATAAGAATCATAAGAATCAATGAATATTAATAAAATATACCTAACTGCAAACAAATAGCCAAAGAAATAAAATACTCGCAGGAAAACAGAAGCATCTACTCATGTGGCTCCTCCAATGACTGCCTTCAAATACGTTAACACTATCCCGATTTTTAATACAATCTTTTGCCTGTTTTTGAATTTTATGTCAATGGAAGCAGATAATAGATATGTTTTGGTTTTCCAGCTTTTTGTACATTATATTTGACAGTCAACCATCATAGTTTCAGGTTTTTTTTTAATTTTAAAAATAAAATTTTAATTTTCTATTTGTTTTGTTGAACTTCATGATTTATGCATTTTAGGTTTCAGTATACTGTGTGTTTTTTTGCATGTTTGTTTGTATTTTATTGTCTAATTTGTACTATATTACATGTTTTTTCCTATAGTGTCTCGGAAAGTATGCATAGTTTTATAATTTTATAGTTTTGTGATTCCTTATCTAAATCTATTTCTTCTAATTATCAATGTTGAAAACAGGAGATATTAATTTTAAAACCTCCCTGTAAAGAATGTGAGGAAATGATAATAATTTACTAATTTCTATTAGTAACATGTGCTGGCTTATACTGCAGTTTTATGCCCAGCTTTTTACTTCAAATTATTATTAATTTAAAAAATAAATAGGTACTGATGACATTTATAATCTTTTTAAATTTTCTATAATTTTGGCAGAAACTGGGTTATTTTTTACATAACTTTTTCTCTTATCTAATATGCATAGAGGTAGGTTTCATTTTTCGATATAGGTGGAATAGTGTGAGTTCTTGCTAATAGAGTGCAGGTCCATATGATAAATGCATTTCAAGCATAACCAATAAAAGCTTTGTTTGATTTGTCAACCTTTGTCTTTCTTGCATGGTCCAGCAGGACACAAATAGCCTTACAGAGGATTTCAAGGCTCTAAGAAATGAAGAAGTCACAAGATAGAATGTTGCTTACAGATCACTGACCTTGCCTTGTTTGTGAGCTGGAAGCAAACTTGTATTATGCCACTAAGATTTTGGTCCCCACCCTGATCACATAGGTAGCCTACCCTAATTCAATAACCTTATGACAACAATTACTTTAAATGAAGTACATCTCTCCAAGGTTTCAATGCTTACCAACCATCTTCTTAAACCATGGTCCCTTTTATTTGAAATTTTAAATTATGCTTTAATTTTGTGTTAAGTTGGAAACTTTTTTGAGCAGTATTTATGATTATTTATAAATGAGCTATAAATTTAACTCTTTTGAAAACCTTAAAATGTGTTTATACCTACATGTAATTTGGTTATATTTATCTGTTGGTGATAGTTTTTATACATATAAACTGTCAAATTTTCTTCAGTGTAAGTGCTTCTGCTTTTTTGGAAAAGAATCCTCTGGGTTTTACACAAGATAAAATATACCTAGGAATCCAGGAAGCAGTCAGGAGAGAAGTTTTTAGAGTCGGAAGACAACTAGCACAGTGATGAAACAGCCCAGCCATGAATGAACTTGCACCCTGTTATGTCACTCCATTCCCGACTAGGCCTACCCAAACCTTGAAGATTCTGGAGAAAATACTGATTCCCATCACACCACTGCTATATTTCTGTGGTATTTCACAGGGCTTCTACAATCTTTTGTTTTGCTACAAGTTTATTGAAATGTCTTGTGTAATCATGTGGTCTATAACCTTCAGATCTTTTTTTAAAAAAGTAAATGTCATTTAATTTAATTTTATTGTAATTTTACAAAGAGGAAGGGAAAAGTACTTGCCTTTTCTTGAACTGGAAGCCTTCATGCTATTCTTAGCCTGTGTAAGTAGTTTTAATTAATTAATCAATTAATTTAGAGACAGTATCTTGCTCAGCCACCCAGGCTGGATTGCAGTGGGACAATCATGGCTCATTGCAGCCTCAACCTCCCAGGCTTAGGCAATCCTACCACCTCAGTCTCCCAAGTAGCCAGGCACTATAGGCACATGTCACCACACCCACCTAATTAAAAAAAATGTTTTTTTTGTACAGACAGATGATATGGTTTGGATTTGTGTCCCCACCCACATGTCATGTCAAATTGGAGGAGGGGCTTGTGGGAGGTAATTGGATCATGGGGACAGATTTCCCCCTTGCTGTTCTCGTGATAGTGAGTGAGTTCTCATGATATTCAATGATTTAAAAGTGTGTGGCACTTCCTTCTTCGTTCTCTCTTTTCCCTGCTCTACTATGGTAAGATGTGCTAGCTTGCCCTTCACCTTCCACCATGATCGTAAGTTTCCTGAGGTCTCCCAAACATGCTTCCTGTCATACCCGAAGAACTATGAGTCAATTAAATCTCTTTCCTTAGTAAATTGCACAGTCTCAGGTAGTTTTTTGTAGTGGCGTAAAAATGGACTAATACAGAAAATTGGTACCAGAAGAGTGGGTCACTGCTATAAAGATACCTGAAAATGTGGAAGCAACTTTGGAACTGGGCAACAGGCAAAGGTTGGAACAGTTTGGAGGGCTCAGAAGAAGACAGGAAAATGTGGAAAAGTTTGGAACTTCATGGAAACTTGTTAAATGGTTGTGACAAAAATGCTGATAGTGATATGGACAGTGAAGTCCAGGATGAAGAGGAGTCAGAGGGAGAAAAGGAACTTATTGGGAAATGGAACAAAGGTCACTCTTACTGTGCTTTAGCAAAGACTCTGGTGGCATTTTGCCCCTGCTCTAGAGATCTGTGGAACTTTGAACTTGAGATTTCAGGTATCTGGTGGAAGAAATTTCTAAGCAGCAAAACATTGGAGACGTGATCTAGCTTCTCCTGAAAGTCTGTTGTCATTTGCATAAACAAAGAGAACTTATATTTAAAAAGGAAGTAGAGCATAAAAGTTTGGAAAATTTACAACCCAGCTATGCGGTAGTAAATACAACCCCATTTTCTGGGGAGAAATTCAAGCTGGCTGCAGAAATTTGTGTAAGTAAAGAGGAGCTGAATGTTAATACCCAAGACAATGGGGAAAATGCCTCCAGCACATTTCAGAGACCTTGCATCAGCCCCTCTCATCATCCCAGAGGCTTAAGAGGGAAAAATGGTTTATTGGGATAGGTCTAGGGCACTGCTGCTCTGTGCAGCCTTGGGACATGGTGCCCTGTGTCCCAGCTGCTCCAGTTCCAGCCATGGCTAAAAGAAGGCAAAGTACAACTTGGGCCATTGCTTCAGAAGGTGCAAACCCCAAACCTTGGTGACTTCCACAAAGTGTTTGGCTTGAAGTGCACAGAAGGCAAGAGCTGAAGTTTAGGAAACTGTGCTTAGATTTCAGAGGATGTATGAAACTTCCTGGATATCCAGGCAGAAATCTGCTGCAGGGGCAGAGCCCTCATGGAGAACCTCTACCAGGTCAGTGCAAGGGGAAATGTGGGCTGGGAGCCCACACACTGAGTCTTCACTGGGGCACTGCTTCATGAAGCTGTGAAAAGGGAGCCTCCCTCTTTCAGACCACAGAATGGTAGATCCACAGACAGCTTGCACCATGTGCCTGGAAGAGCCATAGGCACTCAATGCCATCCCAAGAGAGCAGCACAGGGGCTGAACCCTGCAAAACCACAGGGGCAGAGCTGCACAAGGCCTTCGGAACCCACCCCTAGCATCAGTGAGCCCTGGGTATGACAGATTGAGTCAAAGGTGATTATTTTGGAGCTTTAAGATTAAATGACTGCCCTGCTTGGTTTTGGAATTGTGTGGAGCCTATAGCCCCTTTCTTTCTCTCATCTGGAATGGGAACATTTACCCAATGCCTATAACCCCGTTGTATTTTGGAAGTACCTAACTTTGTTGTTACGTTACAACTTCATAGGCAGAAGGGACTTACCTTGTCACAGATGAGACTTTGGACTGTGGACTTTTGAATTAAGGCTGAAATGCATTAAGACTGGGGGATTATTGAGAAGAGGTAATTGTATTTTGCAGTTTGAGAAAGACAGGAGGTTTGGGAGGGACCAGGGGAAGAATGATATGATTTGGATTTGTGTCCCTGCACAAATCTCATGTCAAATAAGAGGAGTACCCTTGTGGGAGGTGATTGGATCATGATGGCAGATTTCCCCCTTGCTGTTCTTGTGATAGTGACTGAGTTTTCATGAGATATGGTGGTTTTAAAGTGTGTAGCACATTCCTCTTCACTCTCTGTCTCTCTCTCAGTCTGCCATGGTAAGACATGCTTGCTTCCCCTTCACTGTCCACCATGATTGTAAGTTTCCTGAGGTTTCCCAGTCATGCTTCCTGTTAAGCCTGCAGAATTGTGAATCAGTTTAACCTCTTTTATTCATAAATTGCCCAGTCTCAGGTAGTTCTTTGTAGAAGTATGAGAATGGACTAATACACAGGGTCTCACTGAGTTACCCATATTGGTCTCAAACTCCTGGGCTCAAGTTGTACTCCTGGCTCAGCCTCTCAAATTACTAGGATTAAAGGCATGAGCCACTGCACCTAGCTTATTTAATTACTTATTTATTTGATTTTATTTTACTTCTCTTATTTGCTTCCTAGTTAATATATTTTTACAAAATTTAAAGATTTATTGTAGTAGAATTTACAAACAACATGATGTTTTGATATACCTGTATATTGTTCACTCTCAAGCTAATTAGCTTTTTTTGCCACATCCCTGCTACTAACTGTTCTGTGCGGGAAACGCATGAGAGGAGAAGTAAAGACACACACACACACACAGTATCTCATGTAAATGGAAATGCAGTATAATATAAGCAAAGGGTATAATAATAAGCAAATGATATAATAAGCAAATTGATATAATAAGTAGATTGAATATAATAAGTAAATTTCAATGGGAATCGAAGAAGGGAAAAGATATTTACACTCACCAGACTGTGATGGATTCACTACCAGACTGAGAAGCAACAGCCTGGGCTCCAGAGTTGGACACCATACTCACCAGGCTATGGAGGATTCACCATCAGACCCAGAAGCAACTGCCTGGGCTCCAGACTCAGCCACTTATCCATGCACACATGAGGAGAGGTCTCAGGAAGCTTCAGTACAGTCTGGGAAACTAGCTCTTTTTGTAACAAGTTGTTTGGCAGGAGGTCCAGTCACAAGGGCCCTTCATGACTGGGCTCAAGGAACACAAAAAGGTCAACTTGTTTTTGTGATTGTCTATTGTTTTTTAATAACTACCATATAGAAATAGATTGAAATAGAGATTTCTGCGACACAGTGCTGGATGAAAGCCTCAAGGGGCTCATACAACCTGTTCCAGGACTTGGTGACCATTGTTTGTGTCCATGTTCAATTGACTTCAGATTTAATTTTTAACTTTTCTTCTGCACTCAGCCTCAATTTGATACTCAATTGTAGGAAAATAGAGATACACAGGGAAGGCATAGTTGCTATAGACTACAGATACAGGGTAAGCACAGGAGAATTAAAAGCACAATTAATAAAAACCACACCACCACAGCTTTGCAAGGAGAGTAATATTGTGAGCATTGTCAGGGATGTACACATAACATTCAGTATGCAGTAAGGTGCAGACCCCTCCTTGGGCTGCGGTAAGCATATCTAATGTCATTCAATTTTCCAACACAACAGTATGCAGCTGAGAAAATTCATCTGATAATAACGTAAGTCCAGTGCTACTATCATTAAGAGCTTTTCCTACATGTAAGCTTAATATTTTAACTTGCTGCTGAAGCAGGATTATACCGGTGGCAGGGGTGAATACTGTGATAGAGTACCACCACCAGGGAGTCCGGCACATTTATAACCAGTGATATTTGTAAGCATTTAGATTACTGGGGAGGGGAATATCATCCCAGATGATGAATAGAATTAATGGCCACCCTCAAGTGCATCTCCTCGTCCAATGTGGGGGTAGGTATCGCTATCCAGAGGATCCACATACCCAAAGGGCCCCCAGGGGACAGCAGTGGTTTGACTATAATTGCATTGTTGCCATGTGTTATCTAAGTAACAAAGATGTTGTGTTTCATTGGGCTAGGGCAAAAATAGACTGTTTGGTTTGGTTAAAAGAAGTTCATGTTGTACTACAGGGCTATCCTCCTGACCCCACTGGTAGTGACATAGCCACTCGGAAATGTTGTCAGAGCTGATTTTCCAAGGTAATTCCTTCCCTGCAACTGGCAACTCAATGCATAGTCAGCACTGACTGTGGTTGGCTTGTGTTGCAGCAGTGGCTACCCAGTGGATGAACTCATTCCCAGCCTCACATATGATGACCCAAGTACTGATTACTAGCAGATAGGTTATTCTCTGTAATAACAAAAATGTAGGGGAACACGATATTGTTTTTCATTTTTAGGAAATTGTGTTGTGCCTTCATTTTCTGCTCCCATAGCTACAAGGTCACCAGTCCTAGGGGTGGGATCTGATGGACACTGTACCCATATTTTGGCACCAGGATTTAAGTTGCCCACTCTGGTGGACCTGAATTCTCCAGTTCTATATGTTGTTTCTATTGGGGCAGAAGTTTCCTTGGGGGATAATTGTTGACAAGGTACCACTAACAATTAAGCAACCTGCATCTGCAGTTTTGTAGCAAAAGAATCTGGAGCGGTATTGTATAAAATGATTTTTAACTCTCCCCGGTAATTACTATCAATTATTCCACTGTACATTCTAATGCCTGTCATTGCAAGGCTTGAACATGTTGTAATCAATTCATCTGCATTTAAATTTGCAGTTATGGTGGAAATGTTGCCCTGTTGATCTGCCTGCTGATTAAATAGTCTGTTAAGGGAAAGCAGAGATGCCTGAGCATCAACATAGAAAACAGTGATGATAATAGTGTGCACTAGGATTAAGATATCTTCCCAGTATTGTTTTCCCCAAACCTCTTTATTCCCAATTAGCCATTTGTTTTGTAGCCACTGGGGCAACCAGGTAGTAAGACCGTTTGCTACTGACCAAGAGTTGGTATTCAAGTGACAAATCCCTCTGACCTCCTCCTGAATAGCTTGGAGGGTGGCTACTAGTTCAACTAGCTGGCTGCTCCCACCCCTTCCTTCAATCCTTCATCAGAAATGCTTATGTTTTTAATGGGATTACAAGCCACAGACTTCTAGCATCGGGTCCCACAAATATATCTGGCAGATCCATCAGTAAACCAAGCATGTTCTGATCCTCTGGGCTTCGTTCTTGTAAAGGACAGGGCAGGGAAGATTTCCTTCCCTATTTGCAGGACTGGCAAGTTTTGTACATCCTCATGTAAAAGTGATACCCCCTTTGGTTTTGACTTAGCCTGGTCTTGTATGTACCATTTTCATTTTATGATGCTACTTTCTTGGGTCTGCCCTATCCAGTGAGTTTTGAGGGAACTCATGAACCGAATCATAATAGGAATTTTAGGCCTCATAAAGACGTCATGGTTGAGGCAGAAGTGCTCTGTTTTCAGCAAAGCCCAACAGCAAGCTGACAGTTGCTTTTCATAAGGGATATAAGCTTTGCTGGCCTCTGACAGCTTCTGGGTGCAAAGCCATAAAGATACCCTCTTCCCATCTTGTTTTTACCAAAGGCTCCAATTAGCATGTTGATCTCGGACAGTTACTTGCAGTTTTACTCACCCGTCCCATATGAGTCATAGATTTAGGGCTAGCTGTTTAGCTTGTTCAAAAGCCATGCTCTCTTTCTCTCTCTAGTGAAAGTCATAGCGTTTTCTAGGGACTTCATGCAGACATTGTAAAATGTTAGCCATGTGAGGAATATGATGCCTCCATAATCCAAACAAGCCAATACATTTCTGAGCCTCCTTCTTAGTGGTAGGTGTTGCAAATTCTAGTATGTTAGCTTTGGCCTTTGGTAAAATGGACTGTTTCACTTCTTCCATAGGATGCCAAGGAATTTTACAGTTTGTGCAGGTCCTTGAATTTTTCTGGGGTTAATTTCCCATCCTTGAGATAGGAGCTGGGTTTTTACCTGTTCCGAACCCAATCTGACTAGTTCTTCAGTTTTATCCTGACCAAGGCCACTTGGACAGCTGTTTGTTTCAGCAGCAGGCTGATAGCTTTGAGCCTGATCAGTTAAGACATAGGCCTGGCATTGGGCCAGGGCCAGTATGGAAGTCAGATTAGCATTTTTCTTTTCCAACTTACATTTCTTTTTTTTTGAGACGGAATCTCGCTCTGTCGCGGAGGCTGGAGCGCAGTGGCCGGATCTCAGCTCACTGCAAGCTCCGCCTCCCGGGTTTACGCCATTCTCCTGCTTCAGCCTCCCGAGTAGCTGGGACTACAGGCGCCCGCCAGCTCGCCTGGCTAGTTTTTTTTTTTTTTTTTGTATTTTTTTTTTTTTTTTTTTTAGTAGAGGCGGGGTTTCATCGTGTTAGCCAGGATGGTCTCGATCTCCTGACCTCGTGATCCGCCCGTCTCGGCCTCCCAAAGTGCTGGGATTACAAGCTTGAGCCACCGCGCCCAGCCCCAACTTACATTTCTTCTGTAAGCAGCCAGTCCCTAGCTTGACACATTAACTTATAAGCAGTAAGCAAGCACCATCCATGCCGGAAAATTCCCTCAGCATCCTCTTTACATCTGGGGCCCCCTGTAGCACCTTAGGCACAGCCTACGGTTCAAAATGCACTAATTTAGATTCCCAGTTTTCACAAAGGCCAGTTATGCTGGACCATTCAATCGCCAAGGAGGAGAACTGGGGGAGTTCCCATCCCGGGACATGGGATGTCCAGCCCTGTCGTTGTGTCCGAAAAATGGCATACTTGCCTTTCCGAATCCTGTTTGTGACACCAAAAATGTTCTGTGCAGGAAACGCATGAGGGGAGAAGAAAAGACACACACACAATACTTTTAAGGGTAAACAACCTTTATCTCATGTAAATGGCAATGCAGATATAATAAGCAAATGATATGATAATAAGCAAATGATATAAGCAGATTGATATAATAAGCAAATTGCAATGGGAAGGGGAGAAGAGGGAAGATATTTACACTCACCAGACTATGGAGGATTCACCACCAGACTGGAAAGCAACAGCCTGGGCTCCAGAGTCAGACACCACACTCACCAGACTATGGAGGATTCACCACCAGACCGGGAACCAACAGCCTGGCTTCCAGAGTCAGCTACTCATCCATGCACAGAGGAGGACAGGTTTCATGAGGCTTTGGTGCAGTCTGGGACCCTGGTTCTTTTTTGTAAAGAGTTGTTTGGCATGAGGTCCAGTCACGAGGGCCCTTCATGACTGGGATCAGGGAACACAAAAAGGTCAACTTGTTTTTGCGAATGTCTACGATTGTCTATTGTTTTTTAATAACTAACATAGGAATAGATTGAAATAGAAATTTCTCCGAAACAGTGCTGGATGAAAGCCTCAAGGGGCTCATACAACCTGTCCCAGGACTTGGTGAACATTATTTGTGTCCATGTTCAACTGAGTTCAAATTTAATGTTATATTTCCTCCACACCAACAGAAAAATTTAAATGGTTTTTAGAAGCAGATTCCATTGACTTTTTCTTTTTTCTGTCCCTGTTTTTTTTTTTTTAAAAAAACTTGGTCTTACTGAATAGTAAAGAAATTTGAAGACCTAAATCAAATACAATTTCGACTATAACTTTAAAAGTACTTTTGTATTTCTTTGTTTTTGAGCTATTTTTAAATTTTCCAATTATCTCTTAACTAAGTGCTGTTTTGATTGCTAGTCTCTTATTTAACACGGGAGTAACATTCAAGGATTGTACTTAATTGATTTATTTTTGAGCACTTGCATTTAACAATTTTTTGTTTACCTTTCTCTAATAACTAAAGTTTGCTTGGTGCTTAACTCTGAGGGTGTATTATGTTTTTTCCCCTTCAGATCTCTACAGTTAATATTCCTTTGTAACCTACGTTGTACAAGGTTAACACCAGTGCTGTATTTCTTCTTCTGCAGGTTAGTGAGTCATTATTTATCATCATTCTAAGCATCTTACATTTCCACCTTAATATAGCTAGATGAACATCCTTTCCATTAGTTTAGTCTAAGACTCAGTGAGCTTTCTCGTGCCTCTTAAAAAAAATCAGCTTTGTGCCTTTTCTGTCTGTAAATTTTTTACTTTTCTATGATTCTCCTTTTCTCATGTTGATTCAAATCAATTTCATGAAGGCTATGGCCTCGTGATTTTCCTTGAGAGTACAAATCAGATATTTTCTAAAGTTTTCTTCAAATTTTCATGCACATGTACTTTTAAAGAGGAAATTATTCTGAGTCTTCATAGATTAGGTGTTCCCTCCCTGTGTTGAGAAATTTTCCCTCGTTTATTTATACTCACTGTGGAGATATGTTTGTTTAGAATTGATTTACAAAGCTTTAGCAATGGACATGGGTGTTGTAAAAGACCACTGGATCTTTTCCAAAGAATTTCCCAGGAGGTAACAGATTTAGGTTCTGAGTATCTGTTGTTTTTGTGCTAGAGAGGGATTAGAAATATTAGAAAGTATTTTGGGAGGCCGAGACAGGCGGATCACGAGGTGTGGAGATCGAGACCATCCTGGCTAACATGGTGAAACCCCGTCTCTACTAAAAATACAAAAAACTAGCCAGTCGAGGTGGCGGGCACCTGTAGTCCCAGCTACTCAGGAAGCTGAGGCAGGAGAATGGCTTAACCTGGGAGGCAGAACTTGCGGTGAGCTGAGATCCGGCCACTGCTCTACAACCTGGGCGACAGAGTGAGACTCTGTCTCAAAAAAAAAAAAGAAAAGAAATATTAGAAAGTGCCCAAGAATAGAGTTTATGCTGTGAGTATTTTTCTATCAATCTGATGCTAATGTTATGCCATTAGCAGAAGTGCTTCCAGGTTTGCTATTCGGGTGCTTTCTATATGAAGATTTTGATGCCAGCTCCAAGTTTAAAAATATGTATTAAATTTTAAATTTAATTTTTTACATTTATAGATTTAGGGGTACAATGACATTGTGTTACATGGATATACTGCATATTGTTGAAGTCTGAGCTTTATTGCACCCATCACCAAGATAGCGTACATTGTACACAGCATATAGTATTTCATCCCTCATTCCCTTCCCACCCTCCATCCTTTTGGAATCTCCAGTATCTATTATTCGATTCCTTATGTCCATGTCTACCCATTGTTTAACTCTCACTTACAAGTGAAAACATGGGAGCAGTTTTTGACTTTGTTTCTGAGTCATTTCAGTAAAGAGTATGACCTCTAATTCCATTTCTCTTCAGGCAGAAACTGTTATTTTATTATTTTGTATGTCTGAGTAGTATTCCATTGTGTGTTTGTGTGTGTATGACTTTTTAAATTTAATTATCCATTGGTAGACATTTTGGTTGATTCCATATCTCCGCTATTGTGAATGGTGTTGCAGTAAAGAAACCAGTGCAGGTGTCTTTTTGATAAAAATGACTTATTTTCCTTTGAGTAGATACACAGTAGCAGGATTGCTGGATCAAATGATAGTTCCATTTTTAGTACATTGACAAATCTCTGTACTATTTTCCATAGAGGTGCTACTAATTTACATTTCCAACAGTGTATAAGCATTCCCTTTACTCTGCATCTTAACCAACATCTGTTGTTTACTGGTATAAGATGGTCTTGAATTGTGCTTTCAATTTGCATTTCTCTCATAATTAGTGAATTTGAGCATGTTTCATGTTTGTCAGCCACTTAAATGCCTTCTTTTGAAAATTTCTGCTTGTGCCCTTTCCCACTTTTTAATGGAAGTGTTTGTGCATTTTTGTTGGTGGTGTGGTTATTGTTTGATGTTTCTAGATTTGCCATATTAATTTTTTGTTGGATGCATTGTTTACAAAGATTTTCTCCCATTTCATACGCTCTCTCTTTACTCTGCTGATTATTTATTTTGCTGTACAAAAGCTTTTTAGTATACTTTTAAATGTATATATATTTCCATATATATTTTCACAAAAAGATGTATGGTGGTTATTTTAGTAAAAGTGCTGGAGGAAATGAAGAGTAGCATCCAAATGTCTATAAATATGTGCTCATCTTGCCTGGAAATCATATTTTTAAAAATTTTAATTAAAGATATTAGGTTATTACAGAGAGATCATAGTAATTATTAGCACAGCCCTGAGCAAGGTGATGGAAGACATTTGCCTAGAAATATCCTGGTGGGAAAAACAAAAAAACAAAACAAAACAAAAAAAACTTTGAATAATTTTTGGTTATACAGGCTAAATAAATGAGAAATTTTGTTCATTTATAATGTGAGTCTCCATATATATTTCTAATGTTAAAAAAGGTCATGCAAATTCAAAATGTGTTGAATTGATAGGATCCAAGTTAATTTCAATAGTAGGATAATATGTGGGTTACTAGTTGTAGAATAATGGCAAATAAAGGCAATTAATATTTGGAAATTTTCAAATAAACAAATTAAAAAATTTAAAAACATACAATGAATATACTAAATAGAAGAGAGCTGCTTTTCACTGTTTAATGGCAGAGTTTTCTAATTTGTTTGTATTATTTAGGGCCTAAAAAAATTCTTAGACATGCATATGAATTGTTGAGTTACTATATTTGATAAGATCAGCAATGAAAATAGAAGCAGAAAAATGTAGTTTGGTATCAGTTTTGGGTGGGACATTTCCTGGCATCATTTTCCAGCTGTGTGGTCATGGCCAAGATCACATAATGCCTGTGAATACAGTCTTCTTCTTTGTGAAATGTGGAATCACAGCTTACTTCATTGATTTTGTGAGACTGGGGAAAATGCATGCCAGTGTGGTAGAACCACTGAAAGAAATGCTCAGTAGTTGCTAGCCATAAATGTTACCAATACTTTGTAACAAACTGTTTCCTTGAAAACAGAAAGAAAAATAGATTTTTTTTTCTAAAATAATAATTACAAATTGAAGCATATTTTTATTATACTTTTGGTTTAGAACATGTCAAAAGTGCAGAAAAGTAATTTCATGCAAAACACATTGAAAGGAAAAGATGAGATATATTGGCAGTATCTTCAAGTGATTTGTTCTGACTTTAAAAGTTTCATGTTAGCCTAGGCTGTCACTTTGGAATACAGGACTCATTTTAATAGCTGTCATTCTGTCAGTGCTTCAGAATAAATGTATGCTCTGAAAATAGATATCTCATTTCTATTTTGTTGAAGTTAGAAATTATATTTCCAAAACCTGTGAACACAAGGTTCTATCCCAGCATATGCATTACACAACATCTAACTTGTATGTGATATTTCAGTGACAACATACTGAAAAATATTTGCTAGCAATCGTTCTACAGTGTTCAGAATAATGTGATTTTTAAACTTCAGACAGTTTGTATTATTTGTAGATCACACATCCATTTAAAAAAAGTTTGAAAAAATGATAGTTACGTGGCAATAACAGAACAATAAAAGTAAAGAGTTGGATTGTTTGGTAGGAGAACTACATTTTAAAAGATACTTCATTTCTTTTTTCCACAGTATTTTTTAAATGGGAAAATATAAATTAAATGCCAATTCTTAGTGCCAATCAATTCCTCAATGAATGGCACAGTGATTATGTCTGCACACACACACATACAAGTCACTTGTGAAATAAAATGAGACTGATATGAAAATCTAAAAAATTCAATTTACTCTTCTGTCTCATGAAGTTAAGGTTGATAGAATGAAGCTAGAGAGAAAGATGGAGAAGCAACTCTTGTGAAAGAGAGATAAAGGGAAGGAGAACAATATCAAAAAGCATTTAGCTTTAATTATCTTCCTTAACTCTAAAATATTCTTTAAGGGTCTGGGGAAATATTGTCCAAAGTGGCTAATAAGGATTATTTCATAGAGTATGCACTGAGGGTCTTCCATCTTTTCTAGCCTTGTATTACAACCAGGGATATTCTGGACCTAAATTACTTTTGCAGTCCTCTGTCTTTCCTACAATGAGGCTAGCGACGCTACCTTTGGTCATTGGCTCTTAGCTTCCCAACACCTATGTTAACATTTGAGGTTTCCACTAAACCAAGAAAACTGCTGAATGATATAAAATCACACTCCCTACTCACCTCACCTCCCGTTCCTGCCCCATGACCCTTTTGCCGCTGTTTCCAAAAAACATGCAAGCAGGCCCTTCGTACTTTGTGAATTTCACTAATGGAGAATTATGAAACTTCTTAAAAATGAGGAATTTAAATCCTTTATAAAGTTTGGATAGTTCTTACCATGATAGCCTCAATTTTAGAGTTCCTGTTTATTAGTTGATTTTAATAATTTTACGTAACATAAGTAGTTAAATTGTTTTCATAATAACGTGGACAAAATTCCTGGATATTTGATTTTTTTTTTCCCTATTAAAGTTAGAATCGTAGTATAATCAATCACCCCTAAACCAAATAAATCTGAATGAATAAATCTGCCTCTAATTTAGAATTAAGGTGCATTTGTTTCTTGAAATCTTTTTGTAAAATTTTAGGACATAGAAGGCTCATCGAATTGGATTACATTTTAGATTTAAGAATATAATACTTTAAGCTGAGATCCGGCCACTGCACTCCAGCCTGGGCGACAGAGCGAGACGCCGTCTCAAAAAAAAAAAAAAAAAAAAAAAGAATATAATACTTTAAAAAAGAAACTGCATTAGAATTTATTTTTTTTAATGTAAAAAAGAAACCAGCCAGAGTTCTTCCTTCTAAAACGTACCTGTTTTTTGAATACTTGATTTATTTTATTTTATTTTTGCATTGTTTTACTCTACTTTGGTATCCCTTCCACCAATTTTCCAAAGGAATGCAAGTGTCTGTTCCTTCCTTTAGGACTTCTGCCTTTAGGACTTACTCAGGCGTATTCAGCAGCAGGGCAGCAATGGACTTGGAAATGTAGCTTAAAGCAGAATTCCAGTGATCAGACAGGTCTGGATGGAATGTTGTGTACAAAAGACCCCAGCAGCAATAAGTTTAGGAATGGGAAAACACCTTAGAAAGAGTCAGTCAAGTTCTAAAGACCGGGAAGGCAGTTTCAGGATTTTTTTTTTTTTTTTTTTTTTTTTTTTTTTTTGGGACGTCTCGCTCTGTGCCCCAGGCTGGAGTGCAGTGGCGCAATCTCGGCTCACTGAAAGCTCCGCCTCCCGGGTTCACGCCATTCTCCTGCCTCAGCCTCCTGAGTAGCTGGGACTACAGGCACCCGCCACCGCGCCCGGCTAATTTTTTTTTTTTTGTATTTTTAGTAGAGACAGGGTTTCACTGTGGTCTCCATCTTCTGACCTTGTGATCCGCCCGCCTCGGCCTCCCAAAGTGCTGGGATTACAGGCGTGAGCCACCGCGCCCGGCCCAGTTTCAGGAATTTTAAGAATGAGTAAAGCAGCATTTGTGTGCAGGGGATACTAAGGATGCACTCTGATTCCTGTGTAGAGCTAAGAATCTGGAAGTGCTATTGGGTGGCCTGCAGTGATGACTACAAAAGTGCTCGGGATTATTTCTGCAGCTGAATAGAGAGGCAACACCTGGTGGCTCAACTTACTTCTGTGAAAGTTAGAGGCAGGTAGGCCTCTTTGCAGGTTCTGAAAAAATAAGAATAAGTTTGGTTTTTAAAATTAGAGTTCGTTCCACAAAAAGGATACAGCAACACACCCTGAAATTCACATTTATTTCCACTCCCTTATTAAGTTTTTTAAAAATGTGTTTAGTTCATTAATAGATTTCTCACATGCCTTGGGGCTCTGGACACACCACCCAAAAATGTGCCTGTAGGAGACCAGAGTGTGCCACCCTAAAACATACTTCTTTGGCATATTTTGAGCTGGGCTATTCTGAGAAACTGCAGACATAGGAGTAGTTCTGAAAAGGTATGCTTTTGTTAAATAAATTTACATATATAAAGGAAACCTATTTTAGTAAAAGTATCTTTACCAGGAAGATGACTGTTCCCAGACAACTTTTATTACCTGAGAGACTTTTTATCTGCATAATAAGACACCCTTTGTTCACCATTGATATGGTTTGGATGTCCTGCCAAAATCACATGTTGAATTGTAATCCCAACTGTTGGAGGTAGGGCCTGGTGGGAGGTGTTTAGATCATGGAGCCGGATCCCTTATAAATGGGTTGGACTATATACTGGGTGACAAGTTACTTCCTGCACTGAGTTCTTGTGAGATCTGGTTATTTAACAGTGTGCAATGTCTTCCTCCTCTTCCTCCCTCTCTCTCTTTCCTACTTTGACCATCTGATGCCCAAGCTTCCACTTTGCCTTCTGCCCTGAGTAAAAGCTTCCTGAGGCCTCCCCAGAAGCCAGGAGATGCCGGCACCATGCTTGTACAGCCTGCAGAACTGTGAGCCAATCAAGCCTCTTTTCTGTATGAAGTATCGAGTCTCAGGTATTTCTTTATAGCAGTGCAAGAGAGGCCTAATACAATAATATATTTCCTCCCCTCACCCTACCATAACTTGTGTTGTCACCTCCCACTAGAAACTCCAAGCCCCTATTTCTATCTGTACCTCAGGATGTTACAGAATCTTCAATCATCTGACCCTTCCTCTAGTCTCACACTTTGTGACACTCTCTTGTGTACGTATGTAATTAAATATGTTTTTTCCTCTTTTAGTGTCTATGTCAATTTAATTCCTAGCCCACCCAAAGCACCTAAAAGGGTGGAGGAAAGCCATTTTCCACTCCCCTACACCTTCACTTATCATTTGTATTCCACTGATTTTGTGGGTTTTAGTTTGTGTCTTTATAGTTGTCCTTCATTCATTCTCGTGTCCTTCTGATTCTCAGATGGTCTCAGTATCACACAGGCATTTAGATATTTTAAGTCAAAATGCCTGAGAAACAACAGACAGACAGAATGCTTAGCTTAGATACTATTAGTTCGTTTCCTCCAGGGAGTTGGCTGGGAGACAGATGCTCACAGGACTTTCCTCACTCACATCCAGTTCTTCCTGCTGGGAAACAGATACTTAGAGAGTATAGGAACCTATGGAGCTTTTCAGGTTGGCCTGCTAAAGTGAGAAAGGCTTGGTGATCACTTAGATGGTAAGACTTATGTGCACTAATTTTTTAATTTATTTGTGGATTTATATAAATGAAAGTGTTTTGTTTATTGTGTTGCAAAGCATAAAGGCAATTATCCTGTAATAATATCACATTACAGTGTAAAGGGAACATGAAAGATATAACTGAATTCTTTTATATTTGTTTATTATACATTAATTTCTGCTTATGGCATAAAATTTTGAAACATATAAAAAATTAAAAGAAAGATGAAATGCTTTATGTGTTTCCTTACAGAGACAATAATTTTATAAATTTTTAATACTTTTTTCCTGTATACACCTGTATTTTTAAATTATCCATATATAACTTCAATGTCTATGAGTTCTCTATATTTTTGGGATTACCTAAAACTTTAATTTTTAGTGAAAAACACTCACATTTCCCATCCTACTTTCAATCTGGTGGCCTTCTTAAGGTGTCTATAAATTTCTATATGTGCTTTGCCCACTGTCCATCTGTGGTCCTCCTTCCAGTGTGTTCTCACATACTGTCTCATTTCCTGCAGTAGTTAGTTAATTTTTTTTTCTGTCCACATTCTCCCATGTATGATCTCCAACCCTTTAGCATTGCCCAGTGCACTGCTGACAAAGCTTGGTGGCACATGGCTATTTCAATGAAGGCTTGGAGAAAACGCAGGGAGAGTACAAAACTGTCTGAGCAAGTTAAATTATAAAGATCTGTCTTCCTGGTCCTCTGTCCTCAGCACTATAAAGAAAGTGCGGAATATTTGAAATTAGTTTTTCTTTGACTGGTTTAATTTGAATTATTTGGTATGGCTCTTCCAGCCTTTTATCCTGATTCAACCCTTCACTGCTACCTAACATTTTATTTCCAAATAGATGAGGAAGAGTAAAGCTGAAGGAGTCCTGGGACTTTCAACCAATAATGTGACAACCTGCCATGCTGAATGGTTTCTTTTCTTTTTTTTTTTTTTTTTTTTTTTGGTGGTGAAGTCTCGCTCTGTCGCCCAAGCTGGAGTACAGTGGCATGATTCTGGCTCACTGTAACCAACTCCTCCTGGGTTCAAGCTATTCTGCTGTCTCAGCCTCCTGAGTAGCTGGGATTACAAGTGCCCACCACCACATCTGGCTAACTTTTGTATTTTTTGGTTGGGATGGTATTTTGCCACGTTGGCCAGGCTGGTCTCAAACTCCTGACCTCAGGTGATCTGCCCATGTCAGCCTTCCAAAGTGCTGGGATTATGGGCGTCAGCCACTGTGTCCAGCCAATTATTTTGAATTGAAAACTCTTGAAAGTCAGCAGATACTGGAAAAGCCTTTTCCTGTAACTTCATAAAGACTGGACCTTCCAAAGTCAACACCTGTGCCTTCCAATTCCTTCCTGAAGTCTTCTTACCTACTGACTGAGGAATGTAACATTTGGACAGATTTTGTCAGGAACCATTGTTCAATCTTGCAGACCCACTCGACTCCCAAAGAGTATCACTTATTAACCATTGTCTGAGCACTGAACTCACTCATTCTTTCGAAAATCATTTGCTTCCCACAAAGTTGTCACGTTTCTTCCTATCTCCTCTTCCCTTATGCAAAATAATCTGTAATAATCTGGACTTCACTGGGTTATTGGTTAATCATTCCCATGCGATTCCCCCGTGCTATGCATATTCAGTAGATCTGTACGTCTTGTCTTGATGTCTATTGTCAGTTCATTTTCAAGAAACCTTAGAGGGTGAAGGAGAACCTTTCCTTTGGCCTCTACAAAGCACACACCCAGATACTAAGAATATTTGTTTTGGAAAAGAACAAACTTGTGTCCCACTTACCTGTAATGGTAGCAAATTAATTAATATAAGCAAAAGTTGAAGCTTAATTTTTCTTAAAATTGGTATAAACAGTCTAAATGATTAAAAAGAAAGATGCAATATTCCTTCAAATAAAGTTTCTTTTATAATCCGTTTCTTAAATGCCGTTCCTCCAGGGGTAGAATAGAGAACATGTATTGCTGACAAGTAGGTAAATAGTGGTAAAACAAAACAACAACAAAAAAACAAATCTGTGGAACTTTTTGACAAGGCATACACTGATACGGTTTGTTTTATTTTTAAAATGGCAACAGGCTAAGTATCCACTGGAGCTTACAAATGATAGAATAATTCCCAGTCACCTGTAGTTTCAATCTCAATGGAAACTGCTCTACTTTGTTTAGAGCACAAAAATAATTCTGTTGTTTCCTTTGCTTCCAAAGACTATATATGTATATGTGTATATGTGTATATATATATATATGCACCTGAAGAGGGTATGAGCTTGCCAAACCCCATCAAGCTTTCAAAGAAGTCAGAATAATGCCAGGTGGGTCTTTCAGGAGAATATATACAGCAGACTTTGGAGACTTGTGTCGACAGTTATTTATTTTTCCTCTCCTAAATTCTTTTTGGGTAGGTTTTTCTGAATATAGAACTTTAAAATGACCCTGTAGATAATGGGCTCACCTGAACTCACCTTATTGTGACTTACATAAAAACCCCTATGCCAAAAGCACATTTTGGATGACCTCTCTGTAAGGAAAGCTCAGACTCTGGCCCCATGGAGGTATAAACCTCCCTTGGATGGAGTCCTATTATATGCTACAAACTGTAGAGCCTCCACATCTTCCCATACCATAGACGGAGAAGATGTGTCTATGAATTACCAAATCCAAATGCTCAATCCTTACCATTATTTATTTTTTATACTTCTAAGATGCCTCAAGGCTTATTTTTTATCAAATCTTATTTAAAGAGGGAAAGAGGACATGAGTGGGAACTGAAGATGGGAAGAGGGAACTGTCTTTCACTACTTCTGTTGTTTTGGCCCCTAGAGGGATCCTGCTCCTTCTGAAGAGTGGCTTGCCAGATTACAGAATGTAATATGTTATTTAGATTGGTTTAAACCATTTCTTGGATGAAAATGTTTGTCTGTGGACCTCTTGGAATGTGAGGTACAACTCTTTTTTTTCCCACTTGCCTAATACCCTTCCAGGCTGAACTTTACTTAGCTGGCATGATTTATGGGACATAAAAATCTCTTTCTCTCTCTCTCTCTTTTTTTAAGCGTAGTTTCACTCTGTCACCCAGGCTGGAGTGCAGTGGTGTGATCTTGGCTCACTGCAACCTCTGCCTCTCTGGTTCAAGCAATTCTCCTGCCTTAGCCTCCCGAGTAGCTGGTGCCCACCATCATGCCTGGCAAATTTTTGTATTTTTGTAGAGATGGGGTTTCACCATGTTGATTAGGCTGGTCTTGAACTCCTGACCTCAAGTGATCTGCCTGCCTCAGCCTCCCAAAGTGCTGGGATTACAGGCGTAAGCCACCACGCCTGGCCAGAAATCTCTTAAGTACAGGCATGGATACATGTGTACTAGCTGAGCCTAGTGGGGAAGGTAAAAAACTGGAGAAGGATCTCTTGAAAAGGGAACATAAAATTATTCAAGGCTTGAGTTAGGATACAAAACTATTGAAGTGGCTGGGGTGAAGGACGGGAGGTTGAGCAAATAAATGTGTTAGTGCATCAGTGTGGTTAGCATGGGCAAATAGAAAGTTGTCTGGACAATTAAAGGACACAGGAGATAACCCTTTCCCTCTATCGATCTTTTCTCTGCACCTGGAAGTAAATCTCACTGCAGACTAGATCCTTGTAAAGAGCCGTGTGAAGCAAATATCTCTGCTACTCCACATTTAGGGTCTTTGGTTTTGACCCTTGCCTAGCCACTGCTATTCCTTAAACCAGACCACTTTACATTCACGTCCACGTTTTGTACATCCTATTTTTGTTCCTGCAATGACCTTTCTCTCCTCATCCATATGGTAAGATTCTATGTAAAATCCTCAAATGCAGTTTAAGTCCCTTCAACATTGTCAAGTATTAGTTTTCTGTGGATGCTGTAATAAATTATGACAAACTGAGTGACTTAATACAGAAGAAATTTAAGTAGGCAGAGGTCTAAAATCAAGGTGTTTGCAGGGCTACACTCCCTCCAGAGCCTCTAGCAGAGAATCCTTTTCTGTTTCTCACAGTTTCTGGCTTCCTGAGTTCCCTGGCTTGCAGCAGCATAGCTCCAGTCTCAGCCACATCTTCACATACTATTTTCTCTGTATATCTGTGCCTTTGTGTCTCAACATTTATTCTTACAATGACACCAGTGATTGAATTTATGGCCTACTCTAATCCAGTATGACCTTATCATAATTTACATCTTAATTACACCTGCAGATAACCTATTTTCACATAAAGTCACAGTACATGTTCCTGTCAAAGTTTGTCTGCTCCCATGAAAAAATTACTTACTCTGTCCTTTGTCTCCCAGCATGGTTTACTATATCCATCTTTTTGTAAAAATTATACTGCATCATAGATTTATTTTATTATTATTATTTTTTAATGGGGTTTTGCTCTTATTGCCTAGGCTGGAGTGCAATGGCATAGTCTTGGTTTGCTGCAACCTCTGCCTCCCAGGTTCAAACGATTTTCCTACTTCAGCCTCCCAAATAGCTGAAATTACAGGTGCCTGCCACCACTCCCAGCTATTTTTTTTTTAATGTCTTTCCTTTCTACCCGATTGATAGTTCGTTAAATACAAAATATATGTGTCATCGTAACCCTAGTACTCCTCACAGAGTCTAGTTCACAGTTGGTGCCAAATAAGTATTTAATGGTTTGCAAGTAAGTTCTTGAAGACCTAAAAATTGAGATTCCACAATATGCTGTCATCTCTATGGAGCATCATTATTCTGTGTAGCTATTGAAATATATTCTGTCAAAATATATGAGCACTTTCTCAGTGAATGCTCCTTTTGGCAGTTGTGATATTTTCACCTCTCTCTCATTTATATCTTCATATGTAGCACCGCTTTTCTAGAAAAATCGGGAAGCGAGCTATTCTGTATGTTATTTTTTTCCCCAAAGGAATTCAATCTATCTTACGAGTGAACAAAGCATTCTTTGTTTATGTTTCTCTTTTGAAAAACTACTTCTAAAGTAGTTTCTAAAATAATTAAATCTGTCTTACTATGATAAACAAAGTATTACTATGCCTCCTTCAGTATGCTCTTGATATTCAAATCTTTATTGTGAGCATAAAGTGTTTTACTGAGCTGAAATAAAATGACATGCTCAGAACCTTGAATAAGTTTCATGTTTAATAGCCTCATATGGTAAAAGAATAGACAGCATTGATGCAGACCTAAGTTTATGCCATTTCTAAGTACTTTTTACAGTTTAATCTTCATTAAAAAGTGATAAAATTGACACTGTTAGTCCTATTTCACATATTAGGAAACTGAGGTATATAGTTACGAAGTGACTTGCCCAAAGTTACACAGCTAGTAAACAATAGAACAAGGACTCAACACAGTGTTATTATGCAAGAATAAGCACTTTAAGAATGCAGCAATATTGTCTTCTTGTGCTTTCCTCAGCACACTGTCAACTTACTGGTTCTTAGGTTGACTATCATCTTTCACATAAAAACATTACCTTCCCTTTTTACTTTCCACTTCTGATTTTAAATGTGCTCGTGTGCCAGTAAAGAATCAGAGTAGCAAGGCCTGGAAATCTGTAGCGGTGTACCTTTTGCTGGCTTTGATGCATATGGAACATGTAGCATGCTACCTTTCTCATGGCAGGGTCCTGTGATGGAAGCTGGGTCCTCTGTGTACCAGCGCCTTACTTTATTTTCATAGGTAGTTGGGCTGCCCTCAGTTTAGTATGTACCATGCGGAGTTCCTAAGTAGGCTCCCTAGTCAAGGCATTATGAAGAGAATGAAACAATATGTAGAGACAGCTGGTGAATATGAACTCTAGGAGCAATGGTGAAGCCTCGTCCTTAGACATGGGGAATGAGTAGAGGGAAGGGTGGGGGTGGGTTGGACATGAAGGACATGAAGAAGGTAACTCTACTGGTAATTGGTAAGAAAATAGAAAATTTTAAAGGTATTATTTTTAGTATTTCTTTATAGATTTCACTGTCTCACTTTTTCTCCTAATCTCTAATTATCAGCCCTTCTTCCATTGCTCAGTCAAAAAATGAATTAAAAGTGGTACTCAAATACAATTTTGAAAGGGCAGGAAGAGAGAAATGAGAGAGAGACAGAGAAAAAGGGAGAGAGAAAAGCAAAAGTTAGAATCTGCAAAGAACCGAAAGGTTAAGACAGCTAAGTAGGATTTTCATAAGGTCTGGAATGTCTCCGACTGACTTTATAGGCTGTTGACTGTAGGGTGAAGGAAGGATGGATCAGTCTAATTGAAAAATGCAAACTGTTGTAGAACCTCAATCTGGGGTATATTCCAGTGAATTGAGGCTCCCTGGTGAATCGTTTCCATACATGCCTTGAGGAAAATAAATATGTCACCATACGAACACTTTTCCCTTAAATAGCCTGATTAATTCTTGTATCTTTTATGGTAGAAATGTTGTTTTATATCATTTCCAGTCTTTTTTTTATTACAATTACAAGGGTATGTAGAATATAACAATTCATGCAATATTATATTCGTAGAATATAAAAATATGTATTGATTTGGCGTGTCACTTTAATGTTAACACTAGCTTTAATTTTCCAAAAGGACACTTCATGAAAAGCTAATGTTTACCCAAGGGAGTAAAGATGAGCCATACAATTTGCCCTGAGCCTTAAGTCCATCAACTAGGGGTTCTCAAGAAATACTTGTTGATAGGTTGACTAGTTGGAGAAGATGTCTGAAACTTGAGACCCTCTTTACAACTCAACTCTTTACATTATTTATCATGTGCCTTCTCTCTGGCAGGCTGCACTTACCTTCCTCATTTTCAGAGGCTATATAGCGCATCCTATTAGGGAGCAGCTCCTTTTTCTGCCTGCTTCCAATCTCAGTCTTCATGACTGCAGTGATCTGCACATTTGGACATTTTTAACTACAAATAACTGCCCTAAAGAAAACTGAACTAAGAAACCAGGGCATAGAGAAAATCAGGTAGTTATGTCTATAAATGTCCAGGCTTTCAAAGTCACCTATGACACTCATCAGGTGGAGGGACATGAAATAACACAGATGTGAAGGGCATATAGGTGACAGTTATTAATATCAGGGAGATTGATTTCATATCCTTGAAATGTACCAACCCTTAACTCCAGGTTCAGCAACTTCATAATTTACATAAGTACAGTCTGTGTCAGTTCATTAGCAGATCATTAGTTAGTCTGCAGAATATATTCTAAAATGTTCTCAGGAAAATCTCGGGGGAATGCACCAGAAAATAAGATTTTGCTGAACGCCTCTTTTAGAGAAAGATAGGAGTGTGTGTGTGTATGTGTGTGTGTCTCTTTCTCTGTGTGCTTTCTTTTGCATTTAATCCACCTTCATTTTAGGTAGTGGATTTGGTCAGGACTGCGTGGGTCAGCACCCGGGGGCAACACGAAGATTAATTTCTGAGAACTGAGTAGGGATTCAAGACAGGTTTCTACCATATTGTGTTTGACCTGCATGTTCTTAAGTGCCTGTTTCATGCATATATCCAGTTAGGTATTTTTTACAGGATATGATGTTTGCATGAGTACATCTTATAAATGTGATGTTCAAGTTTGGTTTTCTTCATTTTGGGCAAAAGTGGACGATAGGTAATCATTCCTAAATGATTCTGTGCTCCATTGAAATGCTTCTCTTGAAGTACAAATTGCTACATATGGAGAGGGCATCTGTCCAGCTGGTCCAGGTGTTTGCATTTAAAGCCACCATGAATGCAGGCAATAGACTTGTAGAGGAAAAACTAAAATAAAAAATAAAATATGTACGTTATTACTATTCAAGTTAACTTAAGTTTAGGTGGAGAAGACCCAGAACAAACTGGGGGACTGAGATAATAAAGGAGAACGTGGAAAACAATGGCAGAATGTTTAACATCTTATAGCAAAATGCCATAAATAAATAGTGGCACTTTTTTTTTTTTTTTTTAACTGCCCCCCTCAAAACGTTTAAGAGCTTGGAAAACACTGTGAAGGGGAAATAGGTATAGGCACATGTCATTTTATTGTGCTTTGCTTTATTGCTCTTTGGAGATAGTGCAACTTTTACAAATTGAAGGCTTATGTCAACCCTGCATCAAGCAAGTCTATTGGCACCATTTTTCCAACAACATATGTTCAGTTCCTGTCTCTGAGTCATATTTTGGTAATTTTTGCAGTATCTCAATCTTTTTAATTATTAGTATCTCTGTTATGGTGATCAGTAATCAGTGATCTTTGAAATTACTGTTGTAATTGTTTGAAGAACTACAGACTTGTTGAAGGTTCAGGATTTTTTTTTTTTGATTTAATGCTATTGCACACTTAATAAACTACTATATAGTGTAAACCTAACATTTATATGCACAGGGAAAGCAAACAATTTGTACGACTGGCTTTGTTACCATATTCACTTTGTCACGGTGGTCTGGAACGAAATCTACAGTAATGCAGAGGAGTGTGACTATATCATTCTTCCTACAGTTTGGGAATGGTTATGTGGACTTTCACTGTAATATTTACCTTGGTTAAAACAGAGAGAGTAAAAAAGCTTCAAGGTATAAGGTGTGACAGAAAGAGGTATACCTTTGAGATCATGTTTAAATAAGAAACTTCCAGAAGTCATCATCAACCCAGGCAGGGATACACATCTACCTGCCTGTAATAAAAGTTATTGACCTCCAAACAACATACGAGGAACATAAACCACCTATTAAGTATCATAGGTCACAACTTTGTCATGCATTCATTCTAGTTCCTGACTTCTGTTGACTTTATGGGCACTGGACATTTCCACCATGCCTGGATTCATAGTTGCTTTAACCTACTTCCAAAACGTTGAACCCAGCTTACTGAATCCATACTGACTACTGCCTTTGCCATATTTTCAAAGATTTCTAGGGCTTCATGTTTTTGGGACCTCATTCCTTCATACTCATTTACTTCTTCCTATTCTAATTAAATTATTGGTTTTTTGTTCATTATCACTCACCTGTTGGGGTACCAACCTTCATTCTTCTCGTTAAATTTGCATCTCAGGTCAAGGTGTCATATTCTGTAGGTCACCAGCATGCACAGCCATGTCATTCATGCTTGGCTGACCGTTACCTCCATGTCCTCCATGAATATTTGTTGTGTGACTGCATACATTATGATGGCCTGATTAGTAAATAGAAATCGAGTTTTAATAAGCCAAAATAAAACATTTCTTCAAGCATTCTTAAGCACTTATTTTGTTTTGCAATTTTTCAAAAAGTGAATATACTTTCCTCATTAAGTGTATTTAATTGTAACTGTTTTAATAAAAATAGATGATATAAAACATAAGGTTCATCCAGGCTGACTTGTTTTCTGAAGCAGATATCCTTTTACAAGATCCTCCTTAGCTTGACAGTGTTGTACGTGGAAGAGGCATTTGATAAACCTAACCTTCCAAACACTGTAGTTTAGCTTAGCTAAGCCTAACTTAAATACGCTCAGAACACTTACATTAGCCTATATCTGGGCAAAATCACCTGACAACACAATCCACTGTAGGGAATCAGGGGTTTACCTTCATGATGGCATGACTGACTGGGAGCTGCAATTCCCTGCCCCGGCCCAGCACCTCGTGGGAGTATCGTCCCACATATAGCAAGCCAAGGAAAAGATCAGAATTCAAAATTTGATGTGCACTTTCAACTGTATTTGTATAACTTTCGCACAGTTGTAAAGTCAAAACAATTTTAAGTCAAACCTCAAGTCAAGGACTATATTCTTTCTTCATGTGGGAGTAGCTGGTGGTGGTTTTCACATAACTTAGAGATTAAATTCTTAAACAGTTGGTTTGAAAACTGCTATGAAGTTTGATGAGCTTGAGCACAGAGTTATTTTTGGACTTCTTATATACAACTCTGACTTTTAATGGTTTGCATCAAATGTGCACTGTCCTAAAGTTTGACTCAGGATTTGGTATGATATCCCTATTCCCACCTCCATCATAAGTGAGCACCTATTGAAAACTAAACAATATTATATTAAGGTCAGGGAATTAAAAAGGATAAAAATCTCACAAAGAGGAGATTTCAAGGTAGGTAGAAAGGAGGAGAATTGACTGGAAAATTGTTGCTTACTCGGCAACATGAAGGTCCCTAGTGAGACACAGTGATTACAGAGTGGAGGAGATAAAAAAGGAAGAACAGAAAATATGCTTCTTTGCCTCCTGGCTTCCAGGTAGACTAGTCCCACTGGAATCTTTTTTGAGAAAAGAAAAAAAGATTCTGTAATATCTGTATTGGTGATCGAACCACAGGATTTTACCTGGTGAGCCTTGTCTTTCTTCTGTAAAAATTCATAAAAGCAATCCTGTGGCTTCTGCTTAGGGATTAGTAAATTGCCTTACTCCTGGGCTCCTGCTTTTCTAGGAGCTCTCCCGCAGAGTTGATCTGAGCACTGTCTACTTGTGAAGCTGACATATGCCCCTGCCTTAAGATCAGCTCCCCAGGGGGGCAATCCAATAAAAGTTTACACCTTTCTATTGTGATTATTTCTCTCTCTCTCTCTCTCTCTCTCTTTTTATTTTGGTGAAGAATTGCAGGCATATAAGTAGGCTGCAATTACCTGTGAAAGATTCTAAACAAATTGTGTCCTTAAGACTTTTTTGATTTGCTTATTAGGCTATATTTCTAATTTTTATTTATGAATGAGTTAGAAAGGCATTAATTGAATGAATGTTACTTTTAAATACATAAGAATATCTGGTGGGAATTCCAAGTTTATTCTACCTTGATACATAACACAATTTGACGAGGCATCATTCATATTTGGTGTTACGTGAAGGTCACTCTTGGGCACAACTCGAGTAGATGGCATTGACATAGAACCTCATACAAATGTTGTTTCCCTATGATGTTCTAAATTGTGGGAATTTATTTTATGAGCAGAGATAGTATAGCATTAGTTAAGGGAATAGAAAGATAGCTTTGGTTAGAATACTAACTGCCTTACACTTTTTTTTTTTTAATCTTGGATAAGTTACCTAACTTCTCTAAGTTTCTCTCCCCTAATGATAATACAGATTAATACTATTGTTTTTCTCATAAGACTTTTATGAAGGTAAAACATAATTTACAACATAATGCATCTTAAACACTTAGTTGTATTGATTACATTAAAAACAAAATCATTAAGATGTATTTTTCTTATTAAAAATGATTCATAGTGACAGTGCAACGTTAGCTCATGGAAATTAATATCATAGGGATAACATTATTAAACTCAATATATTACATAGACACAAACTAATTCCCATATCAGCCACAAAAAAAATCTTGAAAATGGATACATTTTTTGTTTGTAATACACCTTGAAAATGTATACATTTTTTAATTGTTCATAATTACTGAAAATATTTTGAAATTATCACTAATTTCAAGACCTTTGAAAAATAATTTATTATTTATCATTTTGAAAATATAAGTAATGGGTACAATAGCACATTCATCCTATGCTTAAGTGGTACATCCCTGAGCTTTGCTCCAATATTGACAATCCCATCCTTTAAAGCTAGTTTTGAATTTCAATTTAAGTCTAGTTAGCTGGCAAAGCAGATGTCTTGAGGTTGTAATAAAATAAGAGCATATGGTCTCATATATCATGTTATGAAAGCAGGAGAGTTTGTTGGTTAAGAGCAAGGTTCTGGTGTCAGCCTGGAAGGATATGAATTTTGGTTCTTTTATTACCACTTATGTGAATTTATGCAAATCCTTTAACCCCAAGTGGTTCAGCTTTTTCATCTCTAAAATGTTGAAAATAGTATCTGTTATATTGTTATGAACTTTAAATGCATGTAAGCCATTTATAATTGCTTATGTGATACAATGCATTTCTGTATAGCAGAGTGGAACTTCTGCTAATGGGATACAGTGATTTCCTCATCTGCAACACTAAACTCTGTATTATTTATTATTATTATTATTTGTTTTTGTAGAGACAGGGTCTCACTATGTAACCCAGGCTGGTCTCAAACTCCTGGGCTCAAACGCTCCTCCCTCACTGGCATCCCAAAGTGCTGTGATTATGAGCATGAGCCACTATGGCTAGCCGTAACATTTGGTACAGGTTGATAGCAATTAGGCAAGGTAGTGTCTGTCAATATGAATAATAATAAAAATAAATAAGTAATGTCTGGAATCTAATCATCCACATCAATGTAATCTGAAATTTAAATTCATATTAGTTTATAATAATTTTTGATACTAGTCAATTGACAATAATATAATTGGCACTGGAAACACAGCATAAGGGTCAATAATTTAGTTGGGAAAACAAATCAAAGATACAGTGAGGGTCAAGAAAGAGGTTTGAATATGTCTTGTCAAATGCCTTGTTATAAACATGCCGAGGATGCATTTTTATTGAATCAATTGCCCTTTGTTTAAAATGACAATACACAAATAACCTATTATACTAGCTAGTTCGTGTAACAGGACTATATTGACCAGGTAAAAGTGTGTTTTTGGAGTTGACCAAAAAAGCATCACTGAAGACAAAAGTGGATCTTAGAGCTCTTAGTGTCAATGAACATGAAGACTAGCCTGATTTATTAGATTTGGCTCCAAGTTCTAGGTTTGGTGTGGGATCCCCCAGGCTGTCTTCTCCTTCCATCAGTGGCAACTTCATGTACCAATGGTAGAAGAATAAGAGGAGCAAACCGAAGCACACAACTTCAGGCCTAAGTTCTAAACTAGCTGATCGTCATGTCCACCCAAATTTCATTGGCCAAACAAGCTCAAAATCAATGAGGCAAATATACACTGCCTCTAGTGACAGGAGCTGCCAGATCTCACAGGGTGTGTGGACACATTGAGCAATGAACAGAAAAATTTCAATTAATGTGGATGCTCTAGATCTCGAATTCTCTTATTGCAGCTGAGGATTTCCCTAGCCTCTTAAAAGCTGTATTTCTTCAGACTTATCTTGTTAATTAGAAATTCCAAAAGCTTTTTTTATAAGATCTGTTGCCAAAGCAAGTTTCTTTCAAGCATTATTTGACAAGCTAACCTTGTTTTTATATCTGTTGAAATTCATACTCTGATTCTTGTGATCATACCTAGAAAACAAGGGAAAAGAAAATAGAATGGTGTGGATAACAAGAAAAGCCTTTCTTTGTATTTCATTCCAAAGGTATTTGTTTTTTATCAATGCAACAAAATGAAATAACTTATTCTTGCTCCAGTTCCTGCTGTTCATGACTTAAAGTTTGTATCATTTCTCTTTTATAAAATCTGCAGAACTTTCTCCTTCTGGTACATGAAGACAGTTACATTTATTATTTAAACTATAGTTCTCTTTCATCCTAATGCAAATTACATGTTAAAGAATGTTATATAATTTATATTGCATTAGATGTTATTTGATGAGAGTATAAAGCACATATTCATAATCAATTCATGATTATGTTTTAAAAATTATTTGTGCAGAATCATGCTACATGTTCTACTTATGCTTTGAGACTACATGGATACACTGATAAGGATATGGAAATCTTTTGGTTAAAAATAATAATATATTAAATCTAATGCTCAGAACTAGGTAATCCCAAAGCTTAATAACAAACGTAAAACTCGGGATATAATAATTTATTTCATTTTGAATGGATTCAAAACCCTGAATATAAAGAAGTAATATTTTCTATGAAATTGCTGATGTGAAAAAAATTGAGAGAAATCAAGATTGAAAATACGTATGCACACTAGTAATGTTAAATACTTATAAATTCTTTACATAAGATATTTAGAAACTAGTTGAATGGTTGCAACAAAAATGCTGATAGTGATATGGACAGTGAAGTCCAGGCTGACAAGGTATCAGATGGAGATGAGGAACTTACCGGAAACTGGAAGAAAGGTCACTCTTGCTATACTTTAGCAAAGACACTGGTGGAATTTTTCCCCTGCTCTAGAGATCTGTGGAACTTTAAACTTGAGATTTTGGATATCTGGTGGAAGAAATTTCTAAGCAGCAAAACATTGTGTGTGTGTGTGTGTGTGTACATTTGTTTGTTGTTGTTGTTTTCTTTTGTTTTTTGAACCAGAGTCTCACCCTGTTGCCAAGTCTGGAGTGCAGTGACATAATCTTGGCTCACTGCAACCCACCCCCCACTTTCAGGTTCAAGCCATCCTACCAGCTCAGCCTCCCGAATAGCTGGGACCACAGATGTGTATCACCATGCCTGGTTAATTTTTTGTACTTTTTGTAGAGATGGGGACCTCACTCTGTTGCCCAGCCTAATCTTGAACTCCTGAGCTAAAGCGATCCACCTGTCTCAGCCTACCAAAATGCTGGGATTATAGGCGTGAGCCACTGTGCCAGGCCAAAAAAAAACATATATTTTATTATTATAAAAATAGGAAAAATATCTTATAGGAAATATAAAATATTGTGTCATAGAAAAAATATTAGTCAATATATCTTGAGGAGTATCAGTTTGTATATTTGCCTATCAGTCTTAAAGTGAGAGTCTAACTAGAAAAAAGTTTTTTATAATATTCTTTATTCATTTGTAAACATTTGTTTCACCCACCATATACTCAGTATTACACAAAACACAAGTAACAGAGCTGGCCATGCCTTCATAGATGGCAATCTTTTCATCAGACTGCATATGAATTAGGAGCATTATCCCACCTTGACTTCTCTAGGGGAAGTGCTTAAAATATAAATATTTTTCATGATCCTGAAAATTAATAAATATTGAGGACATTTCAGGCATATTAAGAGATACAAAATATAGTAAACCACAATGTATCATTAAAAAAAATTTTGAAGATGTCTATGTACCAGAACTGTGTTGGTTCCTTATCCCCTCCCCTTTCACCAGATGAGACTTTAAAACATTTCATCATAGTTTGATATGTTTCTTTCTATCATCTATCTATCTGTCTATCTATTTGTCTGTCATTTATGTATCTGTATCTATTTCTATCTATAGCTTGTTAGGATGGGAAATCTTAGTCTATCTCTTAACATTATATAACCCCAATTCATACTGAAATTATATAATTTTAAGAGACAGACATAAATATATGTATAGCTACTTAGATATCTCTTGCTCTGTATGCACATACACAGTATAATTTTGTATGTGTTTAAAATGTATTTATTTATTTATTTAATTTATTTATTTATTTTGAGACAGAGTCTTGCTCTGTCGCCCAGGCTGGAGTGCTGTGGTGCAGTCTCGACTCACTGTAACCTCTACCTCCCAGATTCAAGCAATTCTCCTGCCTTAGCCTCCCAAGTAGCTGCAATTAAGGGCACCTACCACCACACCCAACTAATCTTTTGCATTTTTAGTAGAGCGGTTTCAACATGTTGGCCAGGCTGGTCTCGAACTCCTGACCTCCTGATCTGCCCGCCTCGGCCTCCAAAGTTCTAGGATTACAGGCGTGAGCCACCGTGCCCGGCCATGTTTAATATTTATATAGATGTATCCCCATAGGCATTTTATGGATTAAAGTCTGCATTGATGTATATAATAAAATATGTAGTTTCTATCATATTACATTACTGTACATATTTTTAAACCTTACTTAATAGTATATTGTTCTATAAAACTATTTTAACTTGCTTTTTTATTTTACTTAGTGTTATACTTGTGAGTCATCTATACTGATATATGTGCTTTTTCTCATTCACCTGTTTGGTGTTCCATTTTATGACTATGTTGCAATTTAGCCATTCTACTGCTTATTGATAAACATATTGCTTACAATTGTTGATTGTTGCAATGGCTCCTTGAAAATTTTAATATATGATGTCTATGCATATGTTTAAGAATTTTTTCAGAGTAGGTAACTAAGAGTAGAATTACTGTATATATTTGACAACTTTAAAATTCAGAAAGCCCTTAAAGCAGAAGTACATTAAGATAGCATATAATGTTTGAATAATACTGTAACTGATTTCATCATGTCTTTTCTGAGTCAGGGTTTAATTGTGTGAATATTACTAAATGTATCAGAGACCTGGTTGCCTCAGGGACATGGAAGGAAGACATACAGAATGAAGAAAAAGAAAGACTGGACTAGGGTCTCTAAAGTTAATGTTACGGTCTTTGTGATTCATTATATAAGCTCTAGATTCATTTTTTCCTGAGCTTGTGGCTATAATTACTTTTTGGTGTTAGTATGTAAATATATTAATATACCAATAAATTTACCAAGGAATGTTTATTGCTTGATTCCTACATCTGTTCTTCCGAATTTTTAGAAACCAGTCTCATTTACCTAACGTTAGTTAACAGTGAATGCTTCTTACTGTATTAGAAACTAGTGCAATTAGATTACCATTATCATAAGGGCCACATTAATACATACTTATGACTATAAGACAATGTATCTTGGAATTATAGAATGTTAAAACTAGAAAAAAACTTACAAATAATTTACTTCAATTTCTTATATGACAATTGGGAAAAATTAAAGCCTGGAGATGCTAAAATAATTACCTCAATGTTCCACGCTATTTAGTAGTAGAGGAAAGATTAGAATTAGATTACAGAGGACTGAAAGTCAAGTGTTCTAGTCTTCATTCTAATCTAGTGTGTGAAAACTTTCACTATCTACAGGATGGTGTTCATTTCACTGCACGCAATTTTTATTGTTCATATTTTTATTCTCAAATCATTGTGAAGAGCTTGATTCATTTTAGTATTCTTTTAGGGATACTTTTAATCTTAAAAGTTAAATTATTTAAATCTATAAAAGATGCTATTAAGAATTCAGTCACATTTTCTAAATGAGCTATCATAATTGAAATGAACAAAATTATATATACATCAGAAAAGCAGTTCAATTTTGTGATAGTGTAGCAGGACAAGCTGCAGATAAACCCACTCAGACACTGAGTTAAAGAAGGCAGGGCTTAACGTGCAGGTTTGTTACATATGTATACTTATGCCATGTTGGTGTGCTGCACCCATCAACTCATCAGCACCCATCAATTCATCATTTATATCATGTATAACTCCCCAATGCAATCCCTCCCTCCTCCCTCCTCCCCATGATAGGCACCAGTGTGTGATGTTCCCCTTCCCGAGTCCAAGTGATCTCATTGTTCAGTTCCCACCTATGAGTGAGAACATGCGGTGTTTGGTTTTCTCTTCTTGTGATAGTTTGCTAAGAATGATGGTTTCCAGCTGCATGCATGTCCCTACAAAGGACGCAAACTCATCCTTTTTTATGGCTGCATAGTATTCCATGGTGTATATGTGCCACATTTTCTTAATCCAGTCTGTCACAGATGGACATTTGGGTTGATTCCAAGTCTTTGCTATTGTGAATAGTGCCGCAATAAACATACGTGTGCATGTGTCTTTGTAGTAGAATAATTTATAGTCCTTTGGGTATATACCCAGTAGTGGGATGGCTGGGTCATATGGTACATCTAGTTCTAGATCCTTGAGGAATTGCCATACTGTTTTCCATAATGGTTGAACTAGTTTACAATCCCACCAACAGTGTAAAAGTGTTCCTATTTCTCCACATCCTCTCCAACACCTGTTGTTTCCTGACTTCTTAATGATTGCCATTCTATCTGGTGTGAGATGGTATCTCATTGTGGTTTTGATTTGCATTTCTCTGATGGTGAGTGATGATGAGCATTTTTTCATGTGTCTGTTGGCTGTATGAATGTCTTCTTTTGAGAAATGTCTGTTCATATCCTTTGCCCACTTTTTGATGGGGTTGTTTGTTTTTTTCTTGTATATTTGTTTGAGTTCTTTGTAGATTCTGGATATTAGCCCTTTGTCAGATGAGTAGGTTGCAAAAATTTTCTCCCATTCTGTAGGTTGCCTGTTCACTCTGATGGTAGTTTCTTTTGCTGTGCAAAAGCTCTTTAGTTTACCCTAGAACTTAAAGTATAATAAAAAAAATAAATTAAAAAAAAAAATAAATAAAATAAAGAAGGCAGGGCTTTATTCGGCCAGGACCTTCGGCAAAACTCACATCTCCAACAACCGAGCTCCCTCAGTGAGCAATTCCTGTCCCTTTTAAGGGCTCACAACTCTAAGGGGGTCCACTTGAGAGGATCGCGATCGATTGAGCAAGCAAAGCAAGGGGTATGTATGTGACTGGGGGCTGCATGCACTGGTAATTAGAACAGAACAGAACAGGACAGGGATCCTCACAGTGCTTTTCTTATACAAATAACTGATTAGGTCAGGAGTCGATCTTTAACTACCAGGCCCAGGGTGTGACGCCAGGCTGTCTGCTTGTGGATTTCATTTCTGCCTTTTAGTTTTTACTTCTTTCTTTGGAGGCAGAAATTGGGCATAAGACAATATAAGGGGTGGTCTCCTCCCTTATCCCCCCCTTTGAGAAGCTCACTCAATAGTGGGAGTTCTCACTTTCATTCTCACTACCCATGTCTTCTTGCAAGACAGATTGATAGTGATTCATATAGTATACTTGTGCGGAGGCATTTTGGAGAACTAAGGTAGCGATGAAGCTTTTTATCATTTGAAGAAGTACAGGTAGCAAACACGGGAGCATTAAGCAGTTTCCTATTACTACTATAACTCCTATTATAAGAGTTTTAAATCCTCCTAGTACTGGGAACCATTCTCCAAACATGGCCCTAGGATCAAATCCATGTCACACTTGCACAGGCACATGTGTCAATTTTGTCGTATCTCTAACTTTGTCTTCGACTAGTTGCCCTTGATCATCTATGTGTAGGCAGCAATTAGTACGGTTAAATTTCCCACAGACCCCTCCTTCAGCTGCTAGCAAGTAGTCAAGAGGCAATCTATTTTGATAGATAGCATTTTTCATCAGAGTTTCTTGCTGGGCCAGAATAGTCAAGGCTCTGCCGGTTTTATTAGTGATTATTTCTAAGACAGCTTGTAACCGTGTGATTCGGTTGATCATGTAAATGGTGGTCCGGTATACCCATGAGCAGTCTTGTGCCCAAGTAGCAGGCCCATAATATTGTATGATTGTATCGGGGGCCATTCATCATCTTTCCAAATTCCTATAGCTGTGCTTCTCTTTTAGCGTGAAATATAGACAGGGAAGCCCAGGAGTTCACCTGTCTTTATGGGCAGTAGGAAGAAAGATGCCTCTTGTCCCAGCTACTCGGGAGGCTGAGGCAGGAGAATGGCATGAACCCGGGAGGCGGAGCTTGCAGTGAGCTGAGATCCGGCCACAGCACTCTAGCCTGGGTGACAGAGCGAGACTCCGTCTCAAAAAAAAAAAAAAAAAAAAAAAAGAAAGATGGTTTAATAGTGCCAATAACACAACTACCTGACCACTGGTTGGGTAATTTTGTGTAAGCTCTATGCCCACATATCCAGTATAATCCAGTAGGGGCTGTCCAGTCCCGGTGGAACTCCGGATGGGTCCACAAGGTTTGCAACTTTGCAAATTTACTAAGTGGATTTGTCTCTGTGTAATTTGAACTCCACCAAGTGACTGTTTCTGTGGTACCATTATACAGTTTCTGTTTCAGACAACTAAGTCATCCTATGGGGTGAGTGAATTCTTTTCCTTCTCTAGCTATGCAATATTGTCTAATAATTGAGGCTTTTGGGACCCAGAAATTATCAGGGTGATTCTTTTGATCCAGGAATTAATCAGGAACTGGGTCTGTAGGTACTAATTCTCAGACTTCTCATGACCATTGATCTTCCATTACAGTTCCTCCATACACATAACATGAAGTGACATTGAGACTGGGTTACATGCTTGGCTAATTGCAAAAACAAATTTCTTGTTTTTCCTGGAATTTCTGGTACTGGCACATTTAGTTCATCATAGAAAGTTTGAAATACTCACTCAGGAGAGCGTTTGTAAACTTATTGAACTAAGATATTTACTTGAGGATTCTGTCTGGCCCCATTGATTCCTAAGGTCACACGCTCCCCTTTATTTCCAGTGAGGATCAAGGGGATTGGTTATTACTAGCTCCGAGGGGTTACATTGTCCCTTAGTACAGGAAGGGCCATTTTTTCCTTTCTGAAGGTGGACTGGATCCTTTTCATTTTTTATCCAAGTTGCCTAAATGACACAAGACCAGTATCCACATTCATTTCCACACAGTCCTAATTTATGACAAATGTACTTATTTTCAGTCATGTAGCCTTTTTCCCAACTAAAAGAGCCACATCCCCTTCCTAACTTATTGCTATTAATGATGGCACAGGCATCAAATTTCAAGATTATGCATTTGGGCACCCCTTTTTCTTCTATTCTGGCTAATACTTTACTTGTATCATTTACGAGTCCCCACCAGTCTTCTTTCCTCAATCTTATTTCAAAAACTGTGGACATGGGGGCTCAGAGGGGTCATAACACACATCTGGCTGGTCATTTCCTTGGCTACATACCTTGTACTGAGTGTCCTTTTATAAACATGTTCCTTTTAAAGTTCCTAGGCATTAATATTAACTATAGAAGAGAAAGATTGTTTTAACTTGTTGCTCTACCTCGGTAACCTGATGTATACACTGAGAGCAGTCCTCCATGTGGGGAAAATTAGTGGAAATTTTTACTATACAAGTCCAAATTATAAGGAAAATGAGCCCCACAATGATCCTCCTCATGCTTCGGCCATGTGTAGACCAGTCAGCTTCCAGGTGTGACTGGAGCAGGGCTTGCTGTCCTCCTCAGAGTCACTTTGCAGGGGTTGTCTGGGCTCAGTTTTGCCTCCCAGGTTTCACCAGCTGCAGGTTTCACACAGCTGTGGTGGATCCAGGCTAGGATTCCTTCTACCTTTACAGCCATGGGGGTTGTCAGGATGATGGTCTGAGGTCCTTTCCACTGTGACCACAAAGGGCCTGTGTTCCAGTCCTTGATCCACACACGATCACCTGGAGAGAAAGAGTGAACTGGGGAGAATAAGCCGATGGGACACCTCTCATTTAGTTGAGATTGTTTTGTCTACTTTTTCCTAAAGCCTGTAGCTGTCACTGTAATTCAATTTCACCTAACTCTCAGGGAGTGCCTGGAAGCCCCCGTAGTATAGGAGGAGGCCTATGATATAGTGTTTCATCAGGGGAATATCCTGTTTTCTTAGAAGGAGTGCATCTAATGTTAAACAATAGCATAGGAATGGCTTATATCCACTTTAATCCTGTTTCCTGACATACTTTCCCCAAACTATTTTTGACAGTTCGATTCATTCCCTCTACCTTTCTGGAACTCTGAGGTTGGCAGACGGCATGTAGCTTCCAAGTGATTCCTAATGCCTCTGCTGTGTTCTGTACCAAGTCAGCCACAAACACCAGCCCGTTATCTGAACCGATTCATAAGGGCAAACCTAGGAATAATAAATCCCAAACCTAGGAATAAGATCTCAGAGAAGCACATGGGTTACTTCGTAGGCCTTTTCAGTTCATGTTGGATAAGCCTCCACCCACCCAGAGTAAGTACACACAAGAACCAGCAAATACCAATAATAAGTTACCTCCACGTTTCAGCATTTCTGTGAAATCCACCTGAAGATCCTCAAAAGGAGCCGCTCCATAAGCTTACATGCCAGGTGGAATAGTGGAGCCTTGCCTCGCGTCGTGCTTTTGGCAAGTAAAACACCGTTGTTCTACTGCTTTGGCAAGGATTGGCAAGTGTGAGATGTAGAAGTACTGGCCTAACAATTTTTCAAGTGACTCTTGACCTAGATGAGTGGTTTCGTGCATGGCCAATACAACTGTGGCTCCCAGCAACTGCAGCACAGCTACTCTCCTATCGGGCAATCTGATCCATCCTCCTTTAATTACATGCCCCCCCCCAATCTGGGTGGAAGAAGTCTTTTTCTTCCTTAGAATAGGTAGGTATCAGGTCAGGTGTTTGAGGGAGTAAGGGGGCTGCTACTGATGCCCAGTAAGGGATAGATGCTACTTTTCGAGCTTCTGAATCAGCTTGAGGGTTTCCTAAGGCCACTGAGGTAGAGGCTTGCTGGTGTCCCCTGCAGTGCATGACTGCCACCTTCTGAGGTTTCCACACTGCCTCTAGTAATTGTAGAATTCTTGTTGATATTTTATGTCCTTTCCCCCAGAGTTTAACAGGCCCTTTTCCTTATATAATGCTCTATGCACTTGGAGGGTTAGAAAGGCATATGGAGAGTCAGTGTAGATGTTTACAGTCTTATCTTCACTGAGTTCTAGAGCCCAAGTTAAAGCAATGAGATCAGCTTTCTGGGCTGAAGTGCCCTGTGGCAGTGGTTTGGCTTCAATGATAGTATCCAAAGTTACCACCGCGTGTCCTGCATATCTTTCTCCTTGTAGGTTGATGAAACTACTCCTGTCCACATATAACTCCCAGTCTACTAATGCCCATGGCTGGTCCCGAAGGTCAGGTTTGCTAGAGTAGACTGAGTCCAACACCTCTACACAGTTATGCTCAACTGGGCTCTCTGATACTGGGAGCAGGGTGGCGGGATTTAGGGTGTTATAGACTTCAATGGTTATGTGGGGATTTTCACAGAGCAAGCTTTGGTACTTGGTTAATCTAGCATTTGTTAGCCAATGATGTCCTTTGGTATTCATCAAAGTTACCACAGCATGGGGGGCCTTTGTATTCATGTTTTTCCCAAGGGTTAGTTTATCTGCTTCTTGTGCTAACAGGGCTGTTGCTGCCAGGGACCTTAAACATGGTGGCTAGCCTTTGGAAACCCCATCTAGTTGTTTTGACAGATAAGCCACTGGCCTTGGCCAGGCCCCTTGGAGTCTGGGTTAAAACTCCAACCGCCATGTTTTCTCTTTCTGACACATTGAGTGTAAAGGGCTTTGTCAATTCTGGTAGTCTTAGGGCTGGGGCTGACATAAGTTTTTTCTTTAACTTACAAAAGACTTGCTATTGTAGAGGCCCCATTCAAAAGGCTCCTGGTCATCCCACTTTGTAACCCCATACAGAGGTTTGGTGAGCACTGCAAAGTTTAGAATCCATAATCTGCAAAACCCCACAGCACCTAGGAATTCCCTTACTTGCTTTCTGGTTTTAGGTTCAGGTAGGCTTCAGATGACCTGCTTTCTTTCTGACCCCAGGCTGCACTCCCCTTTCCAAATAGTGAATCCCAGGTAGCGTACCTGCTGTCTGCAGATCTGAGTTTTTTCTGGGACACCTTATACCCACAGTCCTCCAGATGCTGAAGCAGGGCATCCACCCCTTTTGCGCACCCAACTGCCATGGAGTGTCCCAGCAGAAGGTCGTCCATGTACAAGAGCAAGATGCAACCTAATTCTTTAGCAGGAAACTTTTTCAAGGCTCGAGTCAGGTCCTCCCCAAAGATAGTAGGGAAGTTCTTGAAGCCTTGGGGAAGCCGGGTCCAAGTGTACTGAGTAGTGACACCAGATTCTGGATCTTCCCACTGAAAGGCAAACAGCTTCTGGCTCTCTGGAGCTATTCTGATGCTAAAGAAGGCATCTTTTAAGTCCAGATAGGTAAATCAGCTGTCCTCAGCTGGCAGCAGCCCTAACAACGTGCAAGGATTAGGAACTGTTGGGGGCAGACTCACCGTAGCTTGGTTGACCAAGCACAAGTCCTGTACTGGCCGGTAGTCCTTGGTCCCTGGCTTAGGGACAGGCAGGAGGGAGTGTTCCATGGAGACTGGCAAGGAACTATAATTTCATAGGTTTTCACGCACCTGAGATGAACCTGGATTCCTTTGAGAGCTTCCCTGGGGAACCAGATACTGCTTTTGTCTAATTGGTTGGGCCTCAGGCTTAACTTCTATGAGTATGGGGGCTTGGTTGACCACCAGTCCTGGAGGATTATCCTCTGCCCGTACTCGAGGCCATTGCTTAGCTAGAGTTGGTTTTATCTCTTGGCCTGTCTTGGTTAGAAAAAGTCTCCATTCTTCTTCCTGGGGGACCATAAGGGCCATGATAACTCCTGTTCCTGGTAACTTTAGCTGTAAAGAGCCCTGTTTTGTGACTCTCAGCTTGCTAAGCAAGTCTCTTCCTTGCAAGGGCAAGGGGCAGTCAGGCATGTACAAGAACTGGTGAACTATTTTGTGTCCCCCCACCGAGCAGGTCCACAGTAGACAGAAAGTCTGCTTAGTGGAAACTCCTGTTGCTCCATTTATATCAATGGTTTTCTTGGATAAGGGGGCGACCAGGGTGGTCACTACTGAATGTTCAGCACCAGAATCGACCAAAAACTTAATGTCCTTGTCCCCAGTTGTAATCCTGACTGTGGGCTCCTTGGGGGCGCTTGAGTCTGGTCCCCTTCAGTCCGGTAACCCTTCAGCCAGATTGAACAAAGCTCTCTCATCTTTATCTGAGGTCTTTTGTTCTGAATCACCTTGCTTTTCCTTCAGTTGAGGACAAGCATCCAGTTAGACTGGATATTCTTCCCGGAACCCTCCTTTCCCTCTCCTTTTGGGGGAATTACCCTAATGGCTGTGGCCAGTAAGTCAGCATCTCACATGGCCTGGCATTCGCCTTCCTTATGGCTTTCTCTGCAGCTTGTTGCATCTCCATTCACAAACACTTGATTGACTATTTCCAGTAACTGTGAGGTATTCATACCCACAACCCCAGCCTGTTTCTGCAGTTTTCTCCTGTTATCTTCTACACTTTGACAAAGGCCATGTTAATCATGCACTGATTTTCAGGGCTATCTGGATCAAAAGGAGTGTACGTGCGGTAAGCCTCACACAGTCTTTCATAGAATTGTGCTGGACTCTCCTCTTTTCCTTGGATGACCTCAGAGACCTTATTTACATTTGTAGCCTTTTGAGTCCCTTTCTTTAGACCTGCTGTTAATGCCTCACGGTACCATCTTAGCCTCTCCATGTCTAGTCCCTCATTCAGGTCCCATTGGGGGTCTGTTCCTGTCAGCTGAATTCTTACATATTCTTGGGGGTTTTGGTAATTGGCTGGGATGTGCTCCTCTAGCCACTTAGTTGCCTCCTGGAGCACCCTTTGCCTTTTCTCTGTATAAATGAGGTACATGAGCAGCTGCTGGCAGTCAGCCCAAGGAGGATTATGAGTCTGTAAAATCGTTTGGAGCAAATCAATTAAAGCTTGAGGCTTTTCAGTGTAAGATGGAGTATTACTTTTCCAATTGAGGAAGTCAGCAGATGTGAAAGGTTGATACACAAAGGCACACCTTTCTACCATGTGTCCATCCTCATCTACCCCAGTATATCGCTGCTCTCACAGGGGCATTTGGATTCCAGTCTTGGGCAGTAAGCGAGCTGCCAAGGGAGGGGTTTCTCCTGTGGCTTTACTTCCTCTTTTGTCTACTCTGGGTGGTCTATGAGTATGGCTATCTGGTGGAGGTGGAGGTGCTGTGCGCTCAGGAGTGGGGAGTCCTTCCTCTCGATAAGGAGGGGGTACTGCTGGTACCAATTCCTGCCACAATTCTTTTCGTGTTGGGTCGGACAGGACTTGTGGTGCCAACTTCCCTCAGTGGATAGAGCGAGAACCTTCCTTAGCTGACTGTCCCTTGGTTACTAGTACCGCTGCTGCCTGTCCTCTTAACCACTGTAGGGGGTCCAAAACTAGCTGTAACCAATAATCGATATACAGGAACTGATCTGGGTGCCCTGGCTTACAGGTTACCCTGTGGCATACCTTCGAGACAAGGGACCTGTCCAGGCTTCCTTCTGATGGCCACCCACCTCTAATGCTGGCCATCTATCTCACACAAAGTTCTAAATTTTCCTAGTGTCATAGTAACTCCATAGTCTCCCTTAAATCCCCTTTTGAAATTTTTCAACAGAGTTCCTAGTGGGGTGGGCTTACTTTGTGCCTGACCCGTGTTTCCTCGAGACAAAACACCACACTTACACCACATGCGTACCACAAAACAAAGAACAGGTAAAAGGGCACACACACAGTTTTTCAGTTTACATCAAACCAGAGTCAGAATCAAAAGGTATCAAGAAATCCAAGCCAGGTCAAAATCAAAACCAAGGTATCAAGCAATCCAAGTCAAGTCAAAAACAAAAAACCAAAGTGCCGGTACAGGCACACCATGGGTGATCAGGCCATGCTTCCACTCAAATGGAATAGGCAAGTTCCAAAGACTAGTCTTACCAAATTTCAGATGTCCAGACTCCAAGAATAAGTTCCTTCCTGGTGTTCAGCTATTGCGTTGATCCTCCACAGGGGCCTGCCATGCACGACTCTGACAAGGAGTCCCACCAGGGCAATTGCCTACCTAGGAGTGCTCTCAAGATCCGTGTCGCTCAAGCTGGCCAGAGTCCCCCACAGGGATGCTCCACAGGGCAGGCCTAAGGTGCCTAAGGAGCTGCCTCAACTTTCTGTTAATCACCTCACTTCCCAGTCAGGAAACCAAGAAATGTACTAGGACAAGCAGCAGACAAAACCCTTCAGACACTGAGTTAAAGAAGGAAGGGCTTTATTCGTCCAGGAGCTTTGGCAATACTCAAATCTCCAACAACCAAGCTCCCCAAGTGAGAATTCCTGTCCCTTTTAAGGGCTCACAACTCTAAGGGGGTCCATGTGAGACGGTCGTGATTTATTGAGCAAGCAGGGAGTACGTGACTGGGGGCTGCATGCACCAGTAATTAGAATGGAACAGAACAGGACAGGGATCTTCACGGTGCTTTCTTATACAAATAATCGATTAGGTCGGGGTCAATCTTTAACTACTAGGCCCAGAGTGTGGCGCTAGACTGTCTGCTTGTGGATTTCATTTCTGCCTTTTAGTTTTTACTTCTTCTTTCTTTGGAGGCAGAATTGGGCATAAGTCAATATGAGGGGTGGTCTCCTCCCTTAATGGGAAAAACAAAATAATAAAGGTTACTCAAGTGACAGGAAAATAAAAAGTTCATTAGAATACCCACTGAGGTCTGGCCCCTACTTCTTCATCCCCCATGAAGGGGTTAATTGCAGGCTATAATTGCCAATGTAGGGGTGGGATCTCTGCAGCTGACGCTGATTATGTCCCTGGGGACACTAGAGAGACAACCAGAGTAATTGAGCTCTGTCATCATGTCCAAGGGTCAAATACAGAAGTGAAGGAGAAGACAAAGCCAAGAGATTCCAAAGCTTAAAAGTAGATGGAGTGAAAACCCAAGGCAGTAGTTTTGTTCTTGAAATATCGTATTCATAACTTATTCATAACATAATTTTGGCACTCACAATTATCATTGATGAAAATAGCAAAGACAAAACAAAATTAACACAACCACAATAACAATGACAACTGCAACAATAAATTCAACAGCTAGTAGCCTAGAGATCATTTTCAGTTCCTCCTGGTATTTTGTAACTTTGTATGCAGATCATAAGCATCAGTACAGGGTCCAGGTTCTGCAGATTTAATTGGGAAAGACTGAACAAGTGAACATTTTTTTTGGCAGTTATCTAATATAAATCTTGGAAAAATATTATCAACAAATTTCATATGCCAAAACACTAGGAAGAGGAAATGGATCATTGTCTTGTGGGAGTATCGTCACTATTTCAAAAGAACTAGACTCTGCAGTGCTGAAATACACTTGAAAAAATAGGCCAATAAAAATATTTGGGGCAATAGAAATCATTATTCTTAAACAATTAAACAGGCCAGATAATATTAAGACTGTGCCCTGTAAGTTAATAATAATATCAGGACTGTCTCTGGAACTTAATAGAACTTACCTTCAGAAACTGAATTTCTCATAAGATATTGGTTATGTTCTATGGCTGTTTTTTTCTAATAGAGAACATCTGTGATGACTTTAAGAGAGGAAGCTTATCCAAGACAACACCTCTCAAGGTAGCAGCATGTTTCATGCCTGAAATCTGGAGCCATCTGGATTTCTTAATTAAAGTAGTGACTCTAGCAACTTTTCCTAAATTAAACTGAAAGCTATGAGTTTGCTACTTGCTATGCCCTTTATTGTTATTAGATATTAAATATTAAACAACATACTCAATTTGTACCAAGACTGAGATTTCTGCGCTAAAAGGAGAGGTTTGGGCTTTACAGACTGTTATATTAGTAACTAAGTTGATCTTAGCATCATCGTATTTAATTTTATTTTTCTATAAATGAATTTTAGTTGATAATTATACGACAAACTGAGTAAATGGCTATAAATTTCCTTAACAATTTATTGACATATTCATGTTTACAATATTTATAATTGATTTCAGATACTAACTGATTAAAGTGATTTTAAAATGGTTTAAAGAATGGGCAGATTTAGAAGTGTTTACATCAATGATCCTATCATTTTCACTTTGGATAATCTGAAAATCTGGTGTGAGACTGAAATGAAACTATTTTAATTGCAGTCATGCACCACATAACAATGTTTTAATAAATAACACGCTGCATGTTCAACAGTGGTCCCATCGATTATAATGAAGCTAAAAATTTCCTATTGCCTAGTGACATCCCAGCCATCCTAATGTCATAGCAAAATGCATTTCTCTTCTGTTTGTGGTGATGCTGGTGTAAACAAACCTACTGCACTGCCAATCATATAAAAGTATAGTACATATAATAGTACATATATTGTACAAAAAGTATAGCACATATGTACAGCACCTAATACATGATAATGATAGTAAATGGCTGTGTCAATATGTTATCTATTTACTGTACTATATCTTGTATCATTAGAGTGATTTTGTTGAATTATTTAAAATAAATCCTGGAGAAATATGATTAACAAATTGCATATGCTGAAACGATGGGAGAAGGAAATGGATCATTGTCTTGTGTGGGTATGATTAATATTTCAAAATAGTAGCGTGTACTCCTACTTAAAATTAACTGTAAAATAGTTTCATGCAGGTCCTTCAGGAGGTATTTCAGAAGGTATTATTATCATAGGAAATGACAGTTCCATAAGTGTTATTTTCTCTGATGTCTCTACAGTGGGACAAGGTGTGGAGGTTGAAGACAGGGATATTGAAAATCCTGACCCTGTGCTGACCTAGGCTAATGCGTGTGTTTTTGTCTTAGTGTTTTTTTAAAAGTTTAAAAAGGTTAAATAAATAAAATTTAAGAATAATTATGCAAAGAAACAAAATATTTTTACAGCTGTACAATGTTTTTGTGATTTAAATGCAATGTTATTACAATAGAGCCGAAACGTTGTTTAAAAATTGAAAGTTTATAAAGAGTTACAGTAAGTTAATGTAATTTATTATTGAAGAAAGAAAATTTTTAAATAAATTTAGTGTAGGCTAAATGTACAGTGTTTATAAAGTCTACAGTAGTATAGAGTGATGTCCTAGGCCTTCACATTCACTCACTACCACTCACTCACTCACTCACTCACTCACCAGAGCAACATTTAATCCTGCAAGCTCCATTAGTGGTACATGCCCTATATAGGTGTACCATTTGTTATACTTTGTATCATATTTTCACTGTATCTTTCCTGTGTTTAAATTTGCAAACACAATTGTCTTACAGTTGCCTGCAATATTCAGTATAATATGATGTAGAGGTTTGTAGCTCAGGAGCAATAGGCTATACTATGTGGTCTAGGTGCGTAGTAGGTTCTACCATCTAGGTTTGTGTAAGTACAATTTTATTTTCACACAACGATAAAATATCCTAAGGACACATTTCTTAGAACATACCCCTGTCATTAGACAACACATGACTGTTATTATCTAATATAACTCTAAGGGGAAGAAACTTCATATTGGGAGGAGTTAGCCAGCTTGCTTTAGGCAGACAGTAAGGGAAATGTCCCCTGAGAACCTCTGACCCAACCCACAAGTGTTTTTCATAGATAAATGAACTTGCACAAGGGGCTTGCCTCAATGTGCCCACAGAGGAAAATATCATTCCTTAACACATGTGCAATAAGGGAAATCAATGTGTAGTACCTTAGACTAAGGGCCTGCATGTGCACTGGAAGGATGGGGTGGAGCTGCCGGGAATTTGCATGTCAATCTCTGGTATTCAGCTGTGAAGGGGGCAACCAGCAACTTGCTTTCAGGACTATTCTCTTTGCTGAGTGCTTTCCTTTCACTTAAGAAATTCTACTTCACTCACTCTCTGGTGTCCTCCCACCTAATTCTTCCTGGTTGTGAGACAAGAACTCAATGGAGCAGAAAGACTGGAATAATATTAGACTAGAATTAATGTACTCTTTTAACACTTAGGGTAGTTTTAGTTACCTATTGATAATATTCCAATATTATCAATAGGAATTATCAATTGGATAATACCTATTGATAATTATCCAACTTGGATAATTGTTCAGTTATAGAAAATTTGAAGGAATGCTTTGTATTGTATTGTAATAATGAGAGGTGTAAGGTAGAGAGCATCATCAAAGTTGTTTTCATCATTGTGGAAATTAGAGTTTGTAATAAAAGAACAAAGTTACAGATTTAAAAACAAAATGAATCCATTGATTAGGAGCCACAAAAAATGCAGAACTATATGGAATTCCAGGATCAGCCCCTTCATTTCTTTTGATTGTAATATAACACTTTTCTCTCATATTGGAAAGACTTTACAGTTCCAACACACCAGACCTCAAAAGTATATTTGATTACTGCATAAACAGATCAGATTAGAAGCCATACCCCTTTCTACAACCCACTAAAAGTTGTATGTTTGATCTTTTCCCTATGATTTAAATGTAGTCTTTTAAAAAATATGCAAGTTTATCATATAGTGTTTCACAGATTATTTTCTTCTTGGGATTTGTTGGGAATTTGTAACAATTCTGGCTTATCTCTTGTGCCAATGAGTACTTGGTCTGAAACACAAGGCATCAAACAATCAAAATTCTTGCCAGGATGAATATTTTCACATATAAGGGATTAGTTCATAGGCCTTTTAGAAACATGGCATAATGACTAGACTTGCATATGTTTTAAATTCATAGAATGTGTATTTTGATTTCTAGACATCTGATAATTCATCCAACTATATTCAGTTTTCCCATCTCTTTTGACCATTGATTTTATGCAGACACAATGCTGAAGATGCAGAATGTAGGTATGAAAGCTCTCTAGCCCAGAGAATCTCCTGGTTTATTGGGGTTTTCAGAGAGATGTTGATGTCTATCTGTGGTATCTGTAACAGATGGTTACAGATAAATAACAAAATTGTGTGATGAGAACTATGACAGAAATGTGCATAGTATTTGGAGAGTTTAAATTTGGGTAATCAAGGGAAAGCATATCATAAGAGGTAGTATGTAAGTTGCACCCATCATGACAATATGGCAGGGTCACATTTCAGGTTCAAATTATTCTGAAATCAGATTTCAACTGTCTCAATTGTGTCAACACAGTTTGCTATGTGCCCTCATTATCTTTATTTAGTCTGTCTTAGCCTAACTTCCTTCTTTTGTCCTTACCCTAAAGTTTTTCCTTTGTCTTAGCCTAAATGTTACTGTTTCTTAATATTAAATAGAATTGTATGTTTCATAGTTTTGCTAGCAAGATTTTTTAATATTTAGAAACAATCAAATATTAAATAGTTTGCCTAAATTTACCCGACTATTGAACAGTAGAAGAGGAATCTGAATCCAAACAAAGGTGACTCTAGACTCTGCTCTTCTTAATAACAGCCCTATTACCAATCCCCTTAACATGCTCAGAACTTCCTTGCAGTCTCTAAAGGGCCTTTTAATTCTTTCAGGACTGTTTAAGTTGTAGCTATTAATCCTTTCTATTTAGAGACATTTTTCCCGTAAACTTGTAAATAATTTCAATAGTTTAAACTGAGGGACATTTTTAAAAAGCTGGGGATTACAGGCATCAGTGGCCATGGCGGATAAAGCAACTAAAACATCAGCAGCCATGACTAGTGCCATAAAGCCTTGACCAATGCACCTCCTTTTCAACTGGGCAAACGCTGCTTCCAGCAGATGTTCTTCTGTGGCCTCTTCTGGCACTTCTTGGGTATCATAACCCTCTTACACTCTTTTTCACTGAGGTGCACAGTTCTATGAGTTTTGACAAACATATTCAGTCATATATCCACCACCACAATCAAGAAGCATTTTCATCATCCTAACATGTTCCCTCAAACCTCCCTATTTCAATTCCTCCCTGTCCGCAGGCCCTGGCAAGCAATCATTTGTTTTGTTTCTGTTGTTTGGCTGTTTTCAGAATGTCATATAAATGAAATCCTGCAGTATGTAAATAATAACCATTTAAACGCTGGTAGCCTCTGCTTTTCTTTGGAGGGTCATGGTCTAGCACATAGGCTCAGGTAGGTAAGCCACTCTTCAGAAGAATCCTAACTTCTGTGTGGAAGACTGAGGACTTTAGTTAGGCTGAGAAGTAAGAATTGTGGGCAGTATATTCTGAAAATGGGCTAACCCACAGACTCAGTGCTTCACTTCTACCCCAAAACTTACTATCCTCTATTACTTCAGTAGTATGACTGTACAATTTCAGTAGCAGCATCACAAGATGAAGGCTCTCAGGAAAGACATAACTAAGTACACTTGTCGTACTTTGTGTCAAGTTTTTAAAAAAAGTTTCTATACTTTAAAAAATTAAATTTCAAATATGCCATTGAGATTATTTACCAACCTATTGTAGAATTATAATATAAATATACAAAAGTGTAAAAAGGTATACAATGAATTACCACAAAGTGAACACATTAATATAATCCTCATCCAGGTTAAGAAATGGAACACCAGAAGTCACCCTGGTGCCCTGTGTTCATCATTATATTTTCTTCCGTCTTGTAATGTAATCAGAGTGAAATTTATGGTTGTGCATGTAGCAGAATTTCATTTGTTTTTATTGTTGCATAGTATTCTATTTTGCTAATATGACATAACATATCTGTTTAACTCGTGATAGATATTTGGTTTGTTTTCATTTGGGGGTTTAAATTAGACTCCCAGGTCTCTTTTAACAAAGAAATAGAAATTGTCTTAAAATAACAGAAATTTATTATCCAAAGTTCTGGATAATAGAAGACTGAAATCAAGATAATGACAGAACTATGCTTCCTAAGAAACCGGTAGAGGAGAAACGTTCCTAACCTCTTCGAGTTTCTGGTGTTTGCTGGCAATCCCCAACATTCCTTGCGTTGCAAATGAATCACTCCAATCTTTGCCTCCATAGTCCCATAACCATCTTCTCTCCCTGTGTGTCTCCAATTTTCCTAAGGACAACAGCCATATTGAATGAGGAACCCACCGAGTAAGAGCTCATTTTAATTAATTATATTTTTAAGAATGCTATATTTCCAAATGAGATCATATTCTGTGGGTTAGCACTTCCACATATCTCTTTGGGGAGCACAAATTCACCAGTAACAGAGCTATTATAAATAAAACCTCCATGAACAGTCTCATGCATGTCACTTGGTGTGCACATGGATGAATTTCTATTGGATATATACATAAAAGTAAAATCGCTGGAACAAAATATATATATATATATATTCACTTTATTAATTACTACCAGGTGTTCATGCCAATTTAAGTTACTCTCAGTAGAATGTGAGAGTTCTAATTCTCTTTCCCTTATGTGAAATTCGGAATCTTATTTTATTTTAGTCATATGAGCACATCACTAGCAGTATCTCTGTATGGTTTAATTTTCATTTATCTGATTATTAGTAAGGTTGAATTTTTTATCTTAAGTTTATTGACCATTTAGAAATGCCTGTTCATGATCTTGCCTTTTTTTCTATTGAATTGTGTGATCAAATGTTCTTACTAATTTGTAGGAGTGGTTAATAGAATATACAAGTAACTGTTTTTCTCATGTATTACAAATATCTTCAACCCTATGCCTTACTTTTCACTCTTAATGATGTTTATGAGTGAACAGGATTTCTTTATGATATTGCAGTCCAATTTGTCAATCTTTTCATCTATAGTTAGTGCCTTTTTTCTTGTCTTGTTTGAGAAATCTTTTCCTAACTCAAGGTTATATAGATATTTTTCTAAATTTTTTCTAGAAATTTTCTTGTTCCATATTTCAGATTTAAATTAATGCTATCTGAAATTAATTTGGGAGTACAATATGGATGAGTCAATACTAATTTTTCCAACGTGTTTATTCAGTGAATCCATCACCATTTATCAAAAAATTAATGCTTTTCCCACTGCTCTTTGTGCAATCTTTGTCATAAATCATTGTTAATATGTATGTGGGTCTGTATCCATGTTCTCTATCATGTTCTGTGATTATATTAATCAAATCAATAATTGAAGTGTTTAAAAGTTGGGCCTCAGTTCATTTGAGTGCTTGCTAATTTCTGCTGCAGCCTGCTGTTAGGAATCAAAACTTTGGGGACCCCACTGATATCCTGTGTGATTACTAGGGCTACTCCTCATCAGTCAGCCCTGTAACCCAGCATTTGTTCCCCTAACCCTGTTATTTAGCTAAAAGCTCTGCAGAGCTTCCCATTCTCCAGTCACTTCTTTCAAATTGATAAGTGCCCTCAGAGATGAGTGGCCCCAAGTGTCTAGCTCACTTCTTTGGAAATTTGGTCCTCAAAATCAGGAGTTCTCACTGCCTTGGAAGCTCTCCAGTGGTTTGAACCAGATTTGTATTATTACTTTATCTAACTTATTTTAAGAGAGAAGAATAGCAAATTTTTTTAATCATTGTTGGGAAAAAAACTACTTTTGTTGGATTTCGGATTATTTACAATCTCTGCATAAAAAATACAGACAGAATTGATACCTTTATTTAAATAATTATGGTGAAGAACATTTACATGTGTATCCATACTATGTCAGTTAACCTAAAGCCCTAAGATAAGGAGGAAAAATTTGGCAATAATAAATATATGAACTATCACAGTATTCCCACTACTCTTACTTTGCAAGTGACAAGCTAACGTATAAGAAGTCCTTGGTTTTTGGGTCAGGAGCAAAAAAAAAAAAAAAAAAAAAAAAGAAATCCCCACCTTTCGTATTTTGTGGCCCCAATTGCCGTTCATATCCAATACTTTATTCCACCATTTTATTATCCTGCCTATTTGTATTGCCTTTGTGAGTCCAGTTCCAGTTCCTCTATATCTGCCCTTATTTGTTATCTTTATTATCATCTACCTTTCAATTGGAGGGACCTCATTTATTTCCTAGGAATTAAACATTTATTTGATTTCATTTATTTTAAAGACAAATATTTAAATACAAGGATTAATACCCTGATTGTTGTCAGCGATTTCCTATTAAGTGAGCAGGTTAAGCTACTGGAAATCAGAAACATTCCCTTGAAAAGAGCAGAACTCCCAGCCCATTAGTCAGTACTATGAGACTATTCCGCCATTCTATCAAGATAGATGTCCCGAATGTTGGGGTATTTAGTAACCAGTGTGTTCCATAGAATTGGGTCCATTGATGCACTTTATTTGCATTAAATATGTTTCCTCTAAATATGTGATATAGTAGGCTGGATAGCATCCCCTCACAATTTATGTACACGTGGAATGTGACCTTACTTGGCAATAGGGTCTTTGCAGATGTAATTAGAAAAGGAACAAGAGGAGGTTATGCTGAATTAGGGCAGGTTCTAAATATAACAACATCCTTATAAAAGACAGAAAAGGACACACCAAGACAAATAGAACGGGATGTGAAGATGAAGGCAGAGAGTTGGATGACACCCACAAGCCAAGGATACCAAGGATTGCTGAAAGTCACAAGAAACTAGGAGAGACACATGAGAGAGTTTCTTCTCAGAGCTTCCAGAAGGAGTCACCTCTACCAATATGTTTTGACTCTTTGACATGCTCAGGCCTATCTTACATAGAGAGTGCTTCTATTTTATGTTGAAATGCTATTGTGCATATATGATTATATGCTTTGGTAGATTCTATATTACCCCGTTCATGATATTAAATATGAGTTCCTTAGTCACTTGATATCTCGAAGTCTGCCACTTTTCAGTTTCTATCAGGCCCGTAGCAAGCCAGGAGCTATTTTTCAAATACAGTCATGTGTCCTTTAATGACAGGGGTATGTCATATTGTGTTCCCCTTAACCAGCAAACATCATAGGGTGTACTGACACAAACCTAGATGGGCTAGCCTACTATACAGCTAAGCTACAGAGTATGGCCTGTTGCTCCTAGTCTACAAAACCTACACAGTATGTTACTGTACTGAATACTGTAGGCAATTGGAACACAATGGTAAGTATTTGGGTACCTAAACTTTAAAAATACAATAAAAACATAACATAAAAGATAAAAAATGATATTTCTGCATAGAACACTTATCATGAGTGGAGTCTGCAGGACAGCAGTTTGTGCTGGGTGAATCAGGGAGTGAGTGGTGAGTGGATGTGAAGGCCTAGGACATTGCCCTACCTGAGACTTCATAAGTACTGTATACTTTAGGCTACACTGAATTTATGAAAAATATTTTTCTCCAATAATAACCTTAGATTACGGTAATATTTTCTATTTTATAAACATATTTTTTAACTTTTGACTCTTTTGTGATAATACCTATTATAAAACACAAACATAGTTTACAATTGTATGAAATATTTTTTCTTATATTCTCATTCTTTAGGCTTTCATTCTATTTTTTTAACCTTCTCAAAGTTTTGTTTAAAACTAAGACACCAGCACACATACTAGCCTGGGCCTTCACAGGGTCAGGACCATCAACAATCACCATCTTCTACCTCCACATTTGTTCCCACTGGAAGGTCTCAATGGACAATAACATTTCGTGGAGCTGCCATGCGCTATGATAGCAATGCCTTCCTCTGAAATAGCTCCTGATGTTGTTTATTATCATTATTATGGATTAGGTAATATACATAATTTTATGTGCCATATTTTTATACAACTGGCAGCACAGTAGGTTTGTTTAAACCAGCATCAATACAAACACATAATATCAATGGATATTGCTGCACTGAGTCTTATATTTTCCCTCTCTTGGTATGACACCCAGACAATCCACATCCCACATGCTTCCCAGGTTCCTACCAATACTAATTAGCGATTTTTTTTTAGCTTTTTAATAAAATTCCTTTTTTTAAAATCACACTTTAAGTTCTAGGGTACACGTGCACAACGTGCAGGTTTGTTACATAGGTATATATGTGCCATGTTGGTTTGCTGCACCCTTCAACTTGTCATTTACATTAGATATTTCTCCTAATGCTATCCCTTTCCCACCTCCTCCCAACCCTCAACAAAACCCAGTGTGTGATGTTCCCCACCCTGTGTCCATGTGTTCTCACTGTTCAAATCCCACCTAAAAACCCTAGAGGAAAACCTATGCAATAGCATTCAGGGCATAGGCATGCACAAAGACTTCATGACTAAAACACCAAAAGCAATGGCAACAAAAGCCAAAATAGGCAAATGCAATCTAAGTAAACTAAAGAGCTTCTGCACAGCAAAAGAAACTGTCATCAGAGTGACCAGGCAACCTACAGAATAAGAAAAAATCTTTGCAATCTACCCACCTGACAAAGGCCTAATATCCAGAATCTACAAAGAAATTAAACAAATTTACAAGAAAAAACAAACAATGCCATCAAAAAGTAGGGAAAGGATATGAACAAACACTTCTTAAAAGAAGACATGTATGCAGCCAACAGACATATGAAAAAATGCTCATCATCACTGCTCATCAGAGAAATGCAAATCAAAACCACAATGAGATACCATTTCACACCAGTTAAAATGGTGATCATTAAAAAGTCAGGAAACAACAGATGCTGGAGAGGATGTGGAGAAATAGGAATGCTTTTACACTGCTGGTGGGAGTGCAAATTAGTTCAACCATTGTGGAAGACAGTGGGGTGATTCTTCAAGGATCTAGAACTAGAAATACTAAAGGCAAAATATATATATTATATTTTAAGTTCTAGGGTACATGTGAATAACGTGCAGGTTTGTTACATATGTATACTTGTGCCTAGTTGGTGTGCTGCACCCATCAACTCGTCAGCATCCATCAATTCATCATTTATATCAGGTGTAACTCCAAATACAATCCCTCCCCCCTACCCCCTCCCCATGATAGGCCCCGCTGTGTGATGTTCCCCTTCCCGAGTCCAAGTGATCTCATTGTTCAGTTCCCACCTGTGAATGAGAACATGCGGTGTTTGGTTTTCTCTTCTTGTGATAGTTTGCTAAGAATGATGGTTTCCAGCTGCATCCATGTCCCTACAAAGGACGCAAACTCATCCTTTTTTATGGCTGCATAGTATTCCATGGTGTACATGTGCCACATTTTCTTAATCCGGTCTGTCACAGATGGACATTTGGGTTGATTCCAAGTCTTTGCTATTGTGAATAGTGCCGCAATAAACATACGTGTGCATGTGTCTTTATAGCAGCATGATTTATAATTCTTTGGGTATATACCCAGTAGTGGGATGGCTGGGTCATATGGTACATCTATTTCTAGATCCTTGAGGAATTGCCATACTGTTTTCCATAATGGTTGAACTAGTTTACAATCCCACCAACAGTGTAAAAGTGTTCCTATTTCTCCACATCCTCTCCAGCACCTGTTGTTTCCTGACTTTTGAATGATTGCCATTCTAACTGGTTTGAGATGGTATCTCATTGTGGTTTTGATTTGCATTTCTCTGATGGCCAGTGATGATGAGCATGTTTTCATGTGTCTGTTGGCCGTATGAATGTCTTCTTTTGAGAAATGTCTGTTCATATCCTTTGCCCACTTTTTGATGGGGTTGTTTGTTTTTTTCTTGTATATTTGTTTGAGTTTTTGTAGGTTCTGGATATCAGCCCTTTGTCAGATGGGTAGATTGCAAAAATTTTCTCCCATTCTGTAGGTTGCCTGTTCACTTGGATGGTAGTTTCTTTTGCTGTGCAGAAGCTCTTTAGTTTAATGAGATCCCATTTGTCAATTTTGGCTTTTGTTGTTGTTGCTTTTGGTGTTTTAGACATAAAGTCCTTGCCCATGCCTATGTCCTGAATGGTACTACCTAGATTTTCTTCTAGGGTTTTTATGGTATTGGGTCTAACATTTAAGTCTCTAATCCATCTTGAATTAACTTTCGTATAAGGAGTAAGGAAAGGATCCAGTTTCAGCTTTCTACTTATGGCTAGCCAATTTTCCCAGCACCATTTATTAAATAGGGAATCCTTTCCCCATTTCTTGTTTCTCTCAGGTTTGTCAAGGATCAGATGGCTGTAGATGTGTGGTATTATTTCTGAGGGCTCTGCTCTGTTCCATTGGCCTATATCTCTGTTTTGGTACCAGTACCATGCTGTTTTGGTTACTGTAGCCTTGAAGTATAGTTTGAAGTCAGGTACCATGATGCCTCCAGCTTTGTTCTTTTGACTTAGGATTGTCTTGGTAATGCGGGCTCTTTTTTGGTTCCATATGAACTTTAAAGCAGTTTTTTCCAATTCTGTGAAGAAACTCATTGGTAGCTTGATGGGGATGGCATTGAATCTATAAATAAGCTTGGGCAGTATGGCCATTTTCACGATATTGATTCTTCCTATCCATGAGCATGGTATGTTCTTCCATTTGTTTGTGTCCTCTTTTATTTCACTGAGCAGTGGTTTGTAGTTCTCCTTGAAGAGGTCCTTTACGTCCCTTGTAAGTTGGATTCCTAGGTATTTTATTATCGTTGAAGCAGTTGAGAATGGAAGTTCATTCCTGATTTGGCTCTCTGCTTGTCTGTTACTGGTGTATAAGAATGCTCATGATTTTTGCACATGAATTTTGTATCCTGAGACTTTGCTAAAGTTGCTTATCAGCTTAAGCAGATTTTGGGCTGAGACGATGGGGCTTTCTAAATATACAATCATGTCATCTGCAAACAGGGACAGTTTGACTTCTTCTTTTCCTAACTGAATACCCTTTATTTCTTTCACTTGTCTGATTGCACTAGCCAGAACTTCCAACACTATGTTGAATGGGAGCAGTGAGAGAGGGCATCCCTGTCTTGTGCCAGTTTTCAAAGGGAATTTTTCCAGTTTTTGCTCATTCAGTATGATATTGGCTGTGGGTTTGTCATAAATAGCTCTTATTATTTTGAGGTACGTTCCATCAATACCAAATTTATTGAGCGTTTTTAGCATGAAGGCTGTTGAATTTTGTCAAAAGCCTTTTCTGCATCTATTGAGATAATCATGTGGTTCTTGTCTTTGGTTCTGTTTATATGCTGGATTACATTTATTGATTTGCGAATGTTGAACCAGCCTTGCATCCCAGGGATGAAGCCCACTTGATCATGGTGAATAAGCTTTTTGATGTGCTGCTGAATCCGGTTTGCCAGTATTTTATTGAGGGTTTTTGCATCGATGTTCATCAGGGATATTGGTCTAAAATTCTCTTTTTTTGTTGTGTCTCTGCCAGGCTTTGGTATCAGGATGATGTTGGCCTCATAAAATGAGTTAGGGAGGATTCCCTCTTTTTCAATTGATTGGAATAGTTTCAGAAGGAATGGTACCAGCTCCTCCGTGTACCTCTGGTAGAATTCAACTCTGAATCCATCTGGTCCTGGACTTTTTTTGGTGGGTAGGCTATTAGTTATTGCCTCAATTTCAGAACCTGCTATTGGTCTATTCAGGGATTCAACTTCTTCCTGGTTTAGTCTTGGAAGAGTGTAAGTGTCCAGGAAATTATCCATTTCTTCTAGATTTTCTAGTTGATTTGCGTAGAGTTGTTTATAGTATTCTCTGATGGTAGTTTGTATTTCTGTGTGGTCGGTGGTGATATCCCCTTTATCATTTTTTATTGCATCTATTTGATTCCTCTCTCTTTTCTTCTTTGTTAGTCTTGCCAGCGGTCTGTCAATTTTGTTGATCTTTTCAAAAAACCAACTCCTGGATTCATTGATTTTTTGGAGGGTTTTTTGTGTCTCTATCTCCTTCAGTTCTGCTCTGATCTTAGTCATTTCTTGCCTTCTGCTAGCTTTTAAATGTGTTTGCTCTTGCCTCTCTAGTTCTTTTAATTGTGATGTTAGAGTGTCAATTTTAGATCTTTCCTGCTTTCTCTTGTGGGCATTTAGTGCTATAAATTTCCCTCTACACACTGCGTTAAATGTGTCCCAGAGATTCTGGTATGTTGTATCTTTGTTCTCATTGGTTTCAAAGAACATCTTTATTTCTGCTATCATTTCTTTATGTACCCAGTAGTCATTCAGGAGCAGGTTGTTCAGTTTCCATGTAGTGGAGCCGTTTTGATTGAGTTTCTTAGTCCTGAGTTCTAGTTTGATTGTACTGTGGTCTGAGAGACAGTTTGTTATAATTTCTGTTCTTTTACATTTGCTGAGGAGTGCTTTACTTCCAATTATGTGGTCAATTTTGGAATAAGTGTGATGTGGTGCTGAGAAGAATGTATATTCTGTTGATTTGGGGTGGAGAGTTCTATAGATGTCTATTAGGTCCGCTTGGTGCAGAGATGAGTTCAATTCCTGGATATCCTTGTTAACTTTCTGTCTCGTTGATCTGTCTAATGTTGACAGTGGAGTGTTGAAGTCTCCCATTATTATTGTATGGGAGTCTAAGTCTCTTTGTAAGTCTTTAAGGACTTGCTTTATGAATCTGGGTGCTGCTGTATTGGGTGCATATATATTTAGGATAGTTAGCTCTTCCTGTTGAATTGATCCCTTTACCATTATGTAATGGCCTTCTTTGTCTCTTTTGATCTTTGATGGTTTAAAGTCTGTTTTATCAGAGACTAGTATTGCAACTCCTGCTCTTTTTTGTTCTCCATTTGCTTGGTAGATGTTCCTCCATCCCTTTATTTTGAGCCTATGTATGTCTCTGCATGTGAGATGGGTCTCCTGAATACAGCAGACTGATGGGTCTTGACTCTTTATCCAGTTTGCCAGTCTGTGTCTTTTAATTGGAGCATTTAGTCCATTAACATTTAAGGTTAATATTGTTATGTGTGAACTTGATCCTGCCATTATGATATTAACTGGTTATTTTGCTCGTTAGTTGATGCAGTCTTCCTAGCTTCAATGGTCTTTACATTTTGGCATGTTTTTGCAATGGCTGGTACCGGTTGTTCCTTTCCATGTTTAGGGCTTCCTTCAGGGTCTCTTGTAAGGCAGGCCTGGTGGTGACAAAATCTCTAAGCATTTGCTTATCTGTAAAGGATTTTATTTCTCCTTCACTGATGAAACTTAGTTTGGCTGGATATGAAATTCTAGGTTTAAAATTCTTTTCTTTAAGAACGTTGAATATTGGCCCCCACTCTCTTCTGGCTTGTAGAGTTTCTGCCAAGAGATCTGCTGTTAGTCTGATGGGCTTCCCTTTGTGGGTAACCCAACCTCTCTCTCTGGCTGCCCTTAAGATTTTTTCCTTCATTTCAACTTTGGTGAATCTGGCAATTATGTGTCTTGGAGTTGCTCTTCTGGAGGAGTATCTTTGTGGCATTCTCTGTATTTCCTGAATTTGAATGTTGGTCTGCCCTACTAGGTTGGGGAAGTTCTCCTGGATGATATCCTGAAGAGTGTTTTCCAACTTGGTTCCATTTTCCCCCTCATTTTCAGGCATCCCAATCAGATGTAGATTTGGTCTTTTTGCATAATCCCATACTTCTTGCAGGCTTTGTTCATTTATTTTTCTTCTTTTTTATTTTGGTTTCTCTTCTCGCTTTGTTTCATTCATTTGATCCTCAATCACTGATACTCTTTCTTCTAGTTGATCGATTTGGTTACTGATGCATGTGCATTTGTCACGTATTTCTTGTGTCATGGTTTTTATCTCTGTCATTTCATTTATGACCTTCTCTGGATTAATTAGACTAGCTGTCAATTCTTCTGCTCTTTTTTCAAGATTTTTAGTTTCTTTGCACTGGGTATGTAATTCCTCCTTTAGCTCTGAGAATTTTGATGGACTGAAGCCTTCTTCTCTCATCTCGTCAAAGTCATTCTCTGATCAGCTTCAATCCGTTGCTGGCGATGAGCTGCGCTCCTTTGTGGGGGGAGATGTGTTCTTATTTTTTGAATTTCCAGCTTTTCTGCCCTGCTTTTTCCCCATCTTTGTGGATTTATCTGCCTCCGGTCTTTGATGATGGTGACGTACTGATGGGGTTTTGGTATAGGTGTCCTTCCTGTTTGATAGTTTTTCTTCTAGCAGTAAGGACCCTCAGCTGCAGGTCTGTTGGAGATTGCTTGAGGTCCACTCCAGACCCTGTTTGCCTGGGTATCAGCAGCAGAGGTTGCAGAAGATAGAATATTGCTTAACAGCAAGTGTACCTTTCTGATTCTTACTTTGGAAGCTTCCTCTCAGGGGTGTACTCCACCCTGTGAGGTGTGGGGTGTCAGACTGCCCCTCGTGGGGGATGTCTCCCAGTTAGGCTACTCAAGGGTCAGGGACCCACTTGAGCAGGCAGTCTGTCCCTTCTCAGATCTGAACCTCCGTGTTGGGAGATCCACTGCTCTCTTCAAAGCTATCAGACAGAGTCGTTTGCGTCTGCAGAGGTTCCTGCTGCTTTTTTTGTTGCTGTTGTTTAGCTGTGCACTGTCCCCAGAGGTGGAGTCTACAGAGACAAGCAGGTTTCCTTGAGCTGCTTTGAGCTCCACCCTGTTCAAGCTTCCCAGCGGCTTTGTTTACCTCCTTAAGCCTCAGCAATGGCGGGCGCCCCTCCCCCAGCCTCGCTGCTGCCTTGCTGTTAGATCGCAGACTGCTGTGCTAGCAATGAGGGAGGCTCCATGGCCGTGGGACCCTCCCAACCAGGTGTGGGATACAATCTCCTGGTGTGCCCGTTTGCTCAAAGCACAGTATTGGGTGGGAGTCACCCGATTTTCCAGGTGTTGTGTGTCTCACTTCCCCTGGCTAGGAAAAGGGATTCTCTTCCCCCTTGTGCTTCCCAGGGGAGGAGATGCCTTGCCCTGCTTCAGCTCCCGATGGTCGGGCTGCAGCAGCTGACCAGCACCGATTGTCCGGCACTCCCTAGTGAGATGACCCCAGTACCTCAGTTGAAAATGCAGAAATCACCGGTCTTCTGTGTTGCTCGCACTGGGAGTTGGAGCCTGGAGCTGTTCCTATTCAGCCATCTTGCTCTGCCCCCAGCAATATTTTTTAAAGCGCTTTAAATGATCAACTATTTCCTCCCAAGTAGGCTTACTTTTCTCTAAGTTTCCTGTAAGTCTGGAGGCAATGAGTGGGAATAAGTCCTGAGAAGGATCAGCAGTAACTCATGTGTCACTTAAAGGCTTTTATGCAAAGGGTGGCTACCTCCACAAGGAGACAATATTTTAAGATGCAAGATTTCAGCACAGTTCATAAATGCCTCAATGATCTTATAGGAAATATTAACATTCTATGCTATTCTTATAGCATAGATTAGCATTCATTCTGGTCTATTAACCTTCTCTTCTATGAGAAGACCAGTAGTGACTGGTCTCCTCATATTAGCATGGTATGATAGAGTATTGAAGCCATGCTGCAACTGTGAACAGTTTCCAAACAGACACAGGGGTTGAACCTCATCCATATTTGTCTTACAATTATAAAACATGATTTAATGTTGCAATCATAGTGACCTTATGTTTATCCACATGTGCTTTTAATTTGTATTAATGTTGTATATTTTTCTTATCTACGTTCTTAAAGTACAGTAGGAGAAGCCAGGAGATTTCCATAATCACTATCGTTTTGTTAACAATGAAGTGACTCAGGTCTTTGATCTCCTTGTGGTTTCTGTCTACATTTCATCTCATGCTGCCCCCAGTGATAATTTGAGTAGCCATGATGTCATCACACAGCATAGATTACCTGTGTCCCACCTGTGTCACATTCATCTCCTCCATCACCCAGCAAGAAGGTTATCTTACAGTACTCAAATATATGACTAACACCATACCAGAATCCGATGTTGAAGACCGCTTTCCTGAAGCCACTCCAGTACAAATTACTGTGTTCATCAGGGAGTCAGCAAGAAACAGATGGCACACTCAAATTAGGAAAATTTGAGGAGATTTTATTTACAAAGTGACTAATTACAAAGGTAGGGTGAGGAGTGGTGAAGCCACAAGAGGTAGTTCAGGTACCTGGAACTAGTAGCAGCAGCGGAGCTGTCACTATTAGCCATGAAGAGACTAAGGGTGGGAGAAACTCCAGCCCGCCTGAGGCTATATCGATTAAAGAGAACCAGAAGGATAAATCCTTTTCCTCCAGTCTCATCTAGTCCAATGATTTCCTCGTGGCCCATTATCTTCATGTCTCAGCTCAAAACTCATCTCCTCAAATAATTCTCCTTGCTCAGTCTCTCTAAAGTGGCTCCACCATCTCCCTCTCCTCTACTACTCTGTATTTTGTTTTTATAGCATAAATATGTATATATCTGTCTTTTTAACCTACTACAATCTTATATTTGTGTACAATTCTCTGATGAAAGAAAGTATATTTATCTTACTTTTTGTTGTTTTCTCAACAGCCAGAAGTGGGTCTGGCATATAATACAAAATCAATAAATATTTGGTAAATTACATAAATGAAGAAATAATTTAAAAATATTCTTAAAAGAAGGTGATAAGAACTGAGGCTGATAGTGGTAATTGATTTGAAAAGAAAAGGCTAATTATAGAATGTGATTAAAGAGTAATTATATTAGAAGTGGGAAAAAGAGATCAAGGACCTAAAGATGATGACACAGAGTCAAACACGGAGTAATAAAACAATTGTATTATAATGCTTTTGTAAATATTTCAAAATTGAGGCTGTTTGGAGGAGATTATATGTTTATTCTAGGAAATGTTTAAAAGGTTTCCTTAAGACTTGAGGCTTTCATGTAAAATGTATGAAAGATATGGAGATAAGAAAGTGGCTTTCAAGAGATTGCATCAAGAGCAATAACACGGAAATGATGTGGGTGATGACAAATACTTTTTTTTGTTGTTTGTTTTGAGACAGAGTTTTACTCTGTCACCTCGGCTAAAGTACAATGGCATGGTCTCGGCTCACTGCAACCTCTGCCTCCCAGGTTGAAGCGATTCTCAGGCCTCATCCTTCCAAGAAGCTGGGATTACAGGCACCCACCACCATGCCAGGCTAATTTTCTGCATGTTTAGTAGGGATGGGGTTTCGCCATGATGGCCAGGCTAGTCTCGAACTCCTGACCTCAGGTGGTCCGCCCACCTCAGCCTCCCAAATTGCTGGGATTACAGGCATGAGCCACTGTACCTGGCCCAGATACATGTTTTATGTGTCTTGTATGTCTGCTGTTTTCTCAAACTATTCCAGGTCAACCAATCAATCAATGCTTATTTACTGAAATCCTTCTGTAGGCCCAACTCTGCTTCATGTATCACCAAAATTGTTTTCATAATGTAATAAGAACAAGTTTATTTTGAAAAGCTTCAAGATCAAGCTCGTCTACTTATGTGGACAGCAAGTTAAATCGTTCTCTTCCTGAAGCATGTGCAAATATCAAGTTAGTAAAATAAACAAACAAATCAATACAAATTTCAATAAATAAAGGAACAGAAGGGGTAGTGAAGAAGGAAGATTGTGTTGAGCTCAGGATGCACGCCAGCATTGTGCTAAGTCACTTTCACATTGCATCTCACCGAATCCTCACAACAACTGCTGGAGCTGAATATTAGTGTTTATTTGAAAATGTTTCAAGTGTGGATACAAGAGGATAGGCAGATTCTCTAAAGTCATTTTACTACTAGAGCTAGAAATCAAATTATTATTTGACATGTAATCTCACATACTTTCCACCACTCTGGTTTTTCCACAGAAGAAGGGATGAAAACCATCGGTCATTAAGTTGCTACTACATGCAAGGCCGGGGGCCTTTTCCTGAAACAAGAGACCTGATACATATCCCTCACCCAATTAAAAAAATAGCAATTATTTATGTGCATTGCCTTTGCTTGTCTCCTTCAGTGTATATTCCAACATTTTAATGGAGATTCACTGTGTTTAATTTAAGTAGAGTTGAACTAGTGTTACAGACCCTCTTGGACTTATTTCTCATCAAAAAGCTTGTCCTTCCTTTCACCTTTCTCATCCCACCTGTTTGCCCTACTTCTTTTTCCCAGGCTACTCATTTGAGCTGTCCTCTGTGCCTTCTGACCCACTCAGCCTCACTCACAACATCTCACATTGATGCAGGACTGCAAAACGCCCAGAGTCTGAATCTCCTCCTTGGGCAGCCAGACAGAATGGGTAGAAGCCAGAGTGACGCTGAGTCTGAACAGATTTGGAGAAATAAGATCTTTCAGATTTACCCATTTAGTCATTTGATAGTCTGTTTGAAACTTGTAATCATTCTTGTTACCAAATAGCCATTAATTGTTAGCACAGTGTTTGGCAAATTGCATATTGACATTGGGATTGCACTGATGAATATGGTTATTAAGTTCATTGAAGAGTAACAGAAGCATGGGGATTACAAACAGAGGCAGAGAGACATGGGCAGGTGGTATTAGAGAAGCAGGGGAGTGGGGATGATTAATTCATCCTGCTTGTCTTGAGAGAAGTCTTCACAGAGGATATGACACATGGACTGGGTCTTGAAGAATGGTTGCCATCTGGCAGGTAATAGAGGAGTACAGGAAAAAGTCAAAGGAATGGCAAGGTACATAGTAAAGTCAGGTAATTGTCATTGTAGGCAGGAGCCTTGCCTGGTAACCCACTGTAAGAATTACAGTTCTTGTAATTCTTATCAATGTGGTTCTGATTATAACACAGTACTGTCGTTACTTAATAGATTATAGATCCTAGAGAGATAATTTTTTTTGTAGATCTTTTCACTAACCATATTTTAAACTGTGAACTGTCTTCTGACTTCCTCTTACAGCAATATGTACTTTGCCATTTTTCTCAAAGGTTAAAGTGTTATGCAGGTCAGATTTTTCTTTTTTTTTTTCCTGCTCTGAAATGTAACTCTTGCTTGTGGCGCTTGGGAGGAATAAAGTTTCTTTGGCATGGAAAAATCACATTGGAATGCAATGTAGTACCTTTGTTGATTTCACATTTAGTCATCCTCCACTCATTTCCTCATGGGCTGGCAGTTCCTATTGCCTTGGCAAATCAGCTATCTTCCTATATGATCATGCCACACTTCCTCACTGTAAAATATATTATGGAATCACTGGTATTCTGTCTGATGGTCTAATGCTCTTGCTCGCCATTACTCCTTAAATGTGGTATCGTTTTGATTGCTCTCATAGTGCAAACACTCTATTGTGTGGAGATAAAAGACTAGTTATTCTTAGTGCGTATTCTAACTACCATGCATTGCTTTGTACTCTGTAAATGCTGCTTGGAAATATGACTCCAGTGGCTAGTTACTGAGAAAATTTATAGCATGCTTTCCAGAAACCTATAGAAAAGACAAATCTCACTGTGGAAGACTTTGGCTCTGCTTTCTCTGGGTTGTCTGTGTTTTATATGTTCTATTTTTTGCTTTGTGATCTAGCATATGTCAATATCGTAGTGGTTTTTATATGATTAAAAATGGCATGGAAAGATAAGAAAATACACTAAGGGGCCGGGCGCGGTGGCTCAAGCCTGTAATCCCAGCACTTTGGGAGGCCAAGACGGGCGGATCACGAGGTCAGGAGATCGAGACCATCCTGGCTAAGACAGTGAAACCCCGTCTCTACTAAAAAACACAAAAAACTAGCCGGGCGAGGTGGCGGCGCCTGTAGTCCCAGCTACTCCGGAGGCTGAGGCAGGAGAATGGCGTGAACCCGGGAGGCGGAGCTTGCAGTGAGCTGAGATCCGGCCACTGCGCTCCAGTCCGGGCGACAGAGCGAGACTCCGTCTCAAAAAAAAAAAAAAAGAAAGAAAAAAAAGAAAAAGAAAATACACTAAGGCAGAAGCTACGCTTGTCTGACATACACATGAAGACTGCAGGGAAGCATGTTTTTCCTGTCAGAATCTGACACCATTTTGTAAAATTTGCTCAAGAGACGCGTATTTACTACCTGCTTCCTTTAGTACATATTTTTCATTGCTCACTTTTTTCTTTCAAAATGCAGATGATTAAACTTTATATAAACAATAAGGAATTTCTATCTAAAATATAGTTTAAACAGGTGTCCAGTCATGTAAATATCAAGTTATTAAATGTTCTAAAAATAAATTTTTAAATTATTCACACCAATTTTAACCATTTTGATACACTAATTATATGGTGTGAGCAGATTAAGAATTCAGAATAATGAAGTTGTGATGGCACAGAAAACTTAAGACACATCATTGTTTTTTTATATTTTAACCTTTACAATAGTCCTGTGAAGGTGGTGTTATTGTTCTTACTTCTTGGTTGAGGCAACTGAGACTCACAGAGATTGTTTAAATTACCAAAGGATATATAGTTACTAAATGGCATGTAAAAAAAACACTTAACTTGTTGGGAGGCCGAGGCAGGCAGATCACGAGGTCAAGAGATTGAGACCATCTTGGCCAACATGGTGAAACCCCGTCTCTACTAAAAATACAAAAATTAGCTGGGCATGGTGGCGTGCACCTGTAATCCTAGCTACTCGGGGAGTTGAGGTGGGAGAATTGCTTGAACCTGGGAGATGAAGGTTGCTGTGAGCCAAGATCATGCCACTGTACCCCATCCTGGCGACAGGGCGAGATTCCGTCTTGAAAAAAACAAAACAAAGAAAACTTGAAGCGTTTGTATTTTGTCTAATATAATATATATTGCCTTTCACAGGTGGGGCTCAACTTTAGTACCCTGAAAAATTATTCCCATGTACTTAATCCATTTGACAATATTCAAGAGACTCAGTACTTGTTCCAGGAAGAGAATAAATTAGCAGATTAGGCAGAGAAGTAGGGATTACTATCTAAGTGTAAACTGATTCTGATAAGTGATGAAAAAAATTGCTTTCTTAGAGGCAACCTAACAAAATTGCAAGCAAGATATGGAAGTATCAATAGTCCAATAAAATAATTTAAGAAATGGTTTACAAATGAATAAGTGATGAGGTCATGGTAAATATAAATTCTAATCAAGGTCGTTATATGTAAAAAATGTTGCTGAGAAAACGTGTGGCAAAGTTTCTAGTAGTCAGCAGGCCAGGTGCAGCTACAAAAACTAACCTTGGATCCTACCTTCTTATTAAAAAATATTTTGGATTCAAAAAATTAAATAATTTTTTTAAAAACAGTCCAATTGTCTCTTTTTTTCCCCTAAAATACTCTAGCTATAAAATTTATTTAGGTTAGACCCAACATAATGCTTTGCTTCATTAAAATAAAAGTTTTTTCAACAATAGAACTTTTCATTCATAAAATCAACGTGTTTGTGATTATTATTCCTCATAATTAAAATAACATGTTAACTTATATGACTTTAGAAAACATGAAAAAGTATACAAACTAATGTAAAAATATAGTAACTGGGGATATGCGCCTATATGCTCAGAATAATGTTCTCTGTAATTTTGCGTATCAGTATTTATTACTCAACTTTGTATTAATTTTTCATATCATTAAATATTTCTTCCAAAACATGATCATAATGATATCCAAAATGTTCTCATATGGCCATGCTGACTTATTTAATGAATCTCTACCAATGAGTATCTAGATTGTTTTCACAGTTTTGTACATGATTAAGAATACTGACATAAATATTGTTGTCATCAAATCTTTGTTCATATATCTGATTATTTTCTTAAGAGAAATTCATAGAATTATAATTACTGGATGACATAGTGTACACATTTTAAATGCTTTTGAATATTAACTTCCAGGGAATTAGTAAAAATTTATCTTCATGAGTTAAATGTTGGTATTTAATGTGATTTTTAAAATACATGAGACTGAATATTTTCACACATTATTTAACCACATGTATTTCTTATTGTATGATTTTCTTGTACATATTCTTTGAAACTTTTCTCTCATTTTCTGAAAGTATAATTGTATATTTTGAAGGCATTTTGTTAATTAGGCTATTAACATTTTGAAATTTTACATATTTAAAAAACTGCTTTCATTTAAGTTGTTTATGGTAATTAAAGCATTTTATCAAAAATTTTTAAAAGGTGCTCACAATTACCAGGAATTTTCTTTATGTTTTATCCTTGTGCATTTATACTTAGCAACAATTCCCTAGCTTAAGTACAATTTTGTTTATAGTCTCTTGTGATTTCATTTGCATTTCATTTCTTATCCAATCCAGAACTTTATTGATCTATGTTAGATTTATCACCTGTTGATATAAAATGTATTGACAAGTAAATAAATTAAGTCTTCTATTTGGTCTTCCCTATGTCAACTTTTGCTCCTTTTCAATTCAATCTCTGCATTGCCACCAGAGTAATTTCATATCGCTAGGCCTCCTTTTTCTCATGTTAAGTATGTGGTCACAAATAAGTCATAAACACTGATTCCAATTTTTGAGATCTTAGAATTTTGTGGGGGCAAGACAAGGCCAATTCATAAAAGCAGTTAAACAAACTTGCAAGCTGGCAGTTCAAGAAATGCTATCTGGCAATGTGTGCTAAATGACAAATGACAGACATCATCAAACATATATAGATGTTCGTATAAAAGAGAGTACTTGAGAGGGCTGACATAGAATACCTAATGAACCAGGTTGAATTTGAGTTAGAGCTTGAGATATAAGTAAAATATACCTAAATATAATTCAATTTATATTAAACAGAAGAACAGCAAAAATAAGTAAGACTAGTGTTGGTAATATTGGCCATTTGGGGATAAAATAAATATAACATCTCATTTTAGCAAATAGCTGCTTTGTGGTTGCCATACACCTACAGAATATAATAATAGTGGTTGGTAATAAAAAATCAATAACTGTTATGTTATATGATCTATGAACATTTACTTAAATTCTCTAGAGCTCCATTTTCTCATGGTAAAATGAAGGAGGTAGATTTCTAAGGTCACTTGGAACATAGGTAATTATATGAGTCCATGATTCTATGAGTGCTTAAATTTTAGACAGGTTGGTGAACTGGAGAGTGTTGGAGAAAACCATTTATCAGCTATTAAGTCATTCCACGCTGGTGGCTGTCTTCTTTTACTAAGGATAGGCAAGCCATTTCTAGTCATCTTATATTCTAATTTATTTTTCCAATCTATGTAACCTCCTATGGACTGTTTTTGACTGCTTTGCACTATAAGAAATAATAATTTTTAGGCATTTACTAAGTACTTAATCATTTATTTTCATTATCTGCACTGCTTATACATAAAATAACTGAAATTATCAAGAAATGCCCGTAAAATTAACACAAAATTTACATATATATATATAACAATGCATATTTGCCCACAGGTATTAAAAATAACTTTGTATAGAAAGAAATTGCCATAGGAAACAATTTTCAGTAACCTCTGCCGGTCAGAATAATCTCAGATCTGTTTTTCGCTGAGGCAATTTTGCTTCCTATACATTTCACTCAGTTGTCATGCCAACCTTCCAATTCTTCTTAATGTGAAGATGGCTGGGTGTTAACCTGGACATTTGGACAGATAAGTTGTTAACTTCCAAACAGAAATGATGATTTAGGGTGCGTGGGGTGAGTTGCCAAATACCTATTCTAGTCATTTCACTCTAACCAAGTTTATAAATCCTTCAGGTCATACCCTGCTTTCTTCTGAAAAAATAATTTTGAACTTACTCAGGATGACTGCTGAAAAGCACTCTATATTTCAGTTATTTTCCACAGGTAAAAGTTCTGCTAACTTTTTGCAAGTCTTCTTCTAATATCAGAGTAGATATTGCATTTCATTGCTGATCAAGCAGATAGCATATAGTTGCACATTTCAAGAACATACTGTGTCTACAATTTTGTAAGGTTATATGTCACAAATTTTTCAGGAAGCTTTCTCAATTTCGGGTATTGTATTTGTTTCATGACAGGAAAATCATTTATTTTCTAACTAAAGTTAATATTTTAAATAAACTAATAAATTTTTAAGGATTATCAATAGGTACAATTTCTTTGTTCAGAAAATATGGCCACTTTCCAAAAGGAATCTAGGAAACAGTTGTTTCTCTAGTTCTTCAAAAAGACATTTTAATTAAAAAAAAAAAATACATGATCACCTAAACTCATTCAATTAATTGAATCTGAAAGTGTTTCTCTCAATATCCAATTAGTTATGGATTGTATTCTCCCAAATCTTGTACTTTTTAATTCATCAATCCATTATCACAACACCTGTACAACGAATCCAAAGCATGCTTCTGCAGGCAAGTTTGTGGAACTTAATTTACCTTGTATTCTCTCACTTGGATCCTTCTTGTACCCACTGCTCTCTTGTTTCATCAACTCTGGGGCTAATCACTTCCTGATCTATTGCTTCTAAGTATGTGTATCACCCCTTCGACTAGGAAGATATTTGCTTCCTCCATTTTGATGCTCATTAGTCTTCCTCTTCATTTGTTCATTGTTTCTTTTTAGTTCTCCAGGTCGAAACAATTGAGATTTCAGTTTAGCCAGTGTGGTTGAGTCTCTCACTTGCTTCTGCACCTCCACAGGAGTTGTTGGTTTTTTTCTATCGTTGCCGTAGAAGACTGTGGCTTTTGTTGGAAATTGCCAGATATTTTGATATAAAGAATTTGAAATAGGACTTTAGTGTTCATCAGAGCTCTGCCAGCTCAAAAACTTTAAGTGCCTCAAACTCTCTCATAGTTACATCACATGAAATAGGAATTTCAAAATTTGCTTCATTGGGGTATAGCAGTGATTAAATAAGATAACATATGAAAAGCGCCAAGTACTATTTTTGGCCAATGGTATGTTCTCAATAAATAGTAGAACAAATCTAGAAACTCTCAACTTTGAATCTTCTGAAATTTTTAAAACATGAGATAATTGGGGCTTTTTTTTTTTTTTTTTTTTTCCTGAGATGGTTTCACCCTTGTCGCCCAGGCTGAAGTGCAGTGGTGCGATCTCGGCTCACTGCAACCCCCACCTCCCAGGTTCAAGTGATTCTCCTGCCTCAGTCTCCTAAGTAGCTGGGATTACAGGTACCTGCCACTATGCCCAGATAGTTTTTGTAATTTTAGTAGAGATGAGATTTCACCATTTGGCCAGGCTGCTCTCAAACCCCCGTGATCCACCCACCTAGGCCTCCCAAAGTGCTGGGATTACAGGAGTGAGCCACGATGCCCAGTCAGGGTTTCATTTTTTTTGAGCTTTTTTTCCTATAGATGCAATAACATTTCTTTGGGCATCACTCATCACTAGAGAACACAGAAGTCTTAACTATACTCTGAAAAACCCCCATTCCATTGCTTGTAAGCTTGTGATGAATGTGGTCTTCTCCTTTAAACCATATCCAAAGTCTGACTTCACTTTTTGAGAGGTAACATTAATACTACAATTATTGCCTCCATGGATTGGACCAACATTAAATCAGCCGTAGAGAAAGAGCTATTTATGCATATATGAAGAGACTTTGTTCAGACTTCTGCTGGAGTTGTTGATTAAGTTATTACTGGTTTGGCATAAGTAACCCACATTTTCTTTTCCTGAAAATATTTTATACAAATTTAAATTGCAAGGTAAATTTCCCAACCAAAGAAGTTTATATGTTCATTTTTCCTTCATTATAAACAAAGTAAGCTCCAGTTTTAAAGTAGAGAGCCATGAACTTCTTCCATCAATCGAGGTAATTCATACTGTTTCAGAAGCTTCTCTTTTTCTTTAAATGCCATAGGAAATTTAACATTTCTTCTTCAAAATTTGGGGAATATAGAAGGGGATATGTTGATACGGGAAAAGAGAAAAAGGAAAGGTCTAAGTGTTTTCCTATTTCCAGATCTTTAGTAAAATAAACAAAATCTACAGAGTTCTAACCAACATAATGTAATAGACTGTTTCAGCAATCTGAAGAGAATTGCCAAAAATCTAAACTCTATATTTCCTGGTGGAGGAGAAGACCCTGAAACCTAATAGATGGAATAATATTGCTAACTTATATAAAGAAGTCATTGAAGACACTCAAAAGTAGTCAGGGAAGGAGTGGCTGTGGGGACCAGTGTGCAAATCAGTGCAACGATAAAGGGCATTCTCACTTATAAGATGGTAAACAGCCTTGGAATTTCTGTGGGGTCAGAAATTGTGACAGCTAGGTCAAAGTATACTCAAATGAATATAAACAACTTTCTTAAAACATAAATAATACTCAGAAAATTCTACACTATAAGCACAACTTAATGAGAGAAGAGGACCACTCTATGATTATATCTGAAATAATACAGAAAGGAGGACACCCTGCAACCACAAAAAAGTAAATTATTTCCTTTTTTACATCCAACATGAATTACCTTTTCAAAAAAACAAAAAACAAACAAACAAACAAAAAAAACAATGGCAATTCTAATCCTATATTCATCTTTCTGTTTTCTAATTATAATTATTAAGATGGCGAGTCACCTAATTACCTCAGCTTCCTGAAAGCAATCAACAAAAGAATGGACTCTGTTTCCTAAGTTACTGGGCAGGGAGAAATATTCCTGGAGTGTTGAAGTAAAGAACTTTGAAACGCACTCCTCCATAAAAGAAACAAGCACACTGGAAACACTTGTCAAAACTTATTGATTTTTTTCAGAGATCTGGGAATTAACAAAGAGCATGCAGCATTACAAGAAATAATTAATTTTTAAAAAGGCAGAATTTCAACTGCAACAATATTTTTGTGGTATTTTAACTTATTCCCATTTCTTTCTCCCTAGTCCTTAGGTAGTAATGGAAGCCAACAGTCCCACAATCATGGTAGCTATGAAACCAACAGTCCAGCAGCCAGTGGATGCAACAGAATGGGTTTCAAGCTCAATAAAAGCCCAGTTCCCAGAGAACTGCCATTATTTGACCTGACTAAAAATTCCCTGAAAACCCCTACTCACAATGTTTGTCTTTATGTGTCCTGACTCAGAGCTTGCTCAGTGTGAACAACTGTTCTCCTGATGCATTTGTCAAGAAGAGGAAGAAGGAGAAGGAGAAAGGGGAAGGGGAAGAAGAGGAAGAGAAAGGGAAGGAAGAGGAGAAGGAGGAGGGAGAGAGGGAGGAGGAGCAGAAGGAGGAGGAGTAGGAGAAGGAGGAGGAAGAGAAAAAGAAGAATCAGTGGCAGTTATTTAACATCACAGCTCTCTGAGTCAGCAACAAGAGCTGAGGCATAAGAGGGAGATCAAAACACTTAAAAGGAGAAGCTAGAAATGAGATGTCCATAAGGGATTTTGAAAAACTCCAACATATATCTAGGAAATTAGAAGTTCATGCATATGTGCAGAGCTGAGGACATACCCAGGAAAGATTTGCTAAGGCCTTAATTTCTCACCTGTGGGGAACACTAGGGGTCTGCACAAGCAGGAAGTAAAGCCTAAGACAGAGTTTAAACTGTTAGAATATTAAATGCGCACGCGCGCGCGCACACACACACACACACACACACACACACACACACACACACACACAGTCTCTAAAAAAAATAGGAAATGTAATGGTTCAAGGATATTAAGAAATTCTCTATAAATTACTTTGGGCAGTATGACCATTTTATGACTATTGATTCTTCCTATTATTCTTAACCATGAGCATGGCATGTTTTTCCATGTGTGTCATCTCTGATTTCATTCAGCAGTGTTTTGTAATTCTCATTGGAGACATCTTTCACCTCTCTGGTTAGCTATATTCCTAGGTATTTTATTCTTTTGTGATAATTTTGAATGGGATTATATTCCTAATTAGGCTCTTGACTTGGGTGTGGTTGGTGTGTAGGAATGCTAGTGATTTTTGTACATTGATTTTGTATGCTGAATTTTTGCTGAAGTTGTTTGTAAGCTTAAGGAGCTTTTAGGCTGAAACAATGGAGTTTTCTTTATATAGAATCATGTCATTTGCAAACAGGGATAGTTTGACTTCTTCTCTTCCTATGTGAATGCCTTTTATTTCTTTCTCTTGCCTGATAGCTCTGGACAGGAGTTCCTGTACTATGTTGAACGGGATTGGTGAGAGAGAGCTTACTTACCTTGTGCTGGTTTTCAAGGGGAATGCTTCCAACTTTTGTTCATTCAGTATGATGCTGACTTTGGGTTTGTCATAGACAGCTCTTATTATTTTGAGGTCTGTTCCTTTAATACCTAGTTTATTGAGAGTTTTTAACATGAAAGGATGTTGAATTTTATCAAAAGCTTTTTCTGTATCTATTGAGATAATCATGTGGTTTGGTTTTTGTCCGTAGTTATGTTTACGTGATGAATCACATTTATTGATTTGCCTATGTTGAACCAACCTTCCATACTAGGAATAAAGCGTACATGATCATGGTGGATTAGCATTTTGACATGCTGCTGGATTCAGTTTGCTAGTATTTTGTTGAGAATTTTTCCATTAATGCTCATCAAATATATTGGCCTGACATTTTTGTTGTTGTTGTTTATGTTGTGTCTCTGCCACGTTTTGGTATCAGGATGATGCGGGCCTCATAGAGTGAGTTGGGGAGGATTCTCTTCTCCTCAAGTTTTTGGAATGGTTTCAGTAGGAATGATATTCGCTCCTCTTGTACTTCTGGTGGAATTTGGCTGTGAATTCATCTAGACCGGGGCCTTTTTTAGCAATCACATAAAAGGAAAAATTGGCAAATGGTATCTACTAAAGAGCTTCTGCATAGCCAAAGAAACTGTCAACAGAGCAAACAGACAACCTACAGAATGAGAGAAAATTTTTACAAACTATGCATCTGACAAAGGTTCTATTATTCAGCTTTTATAAGATACTTAAACGCATTTACAAGAAAAAAAAACATTAAAAAGTGGGCAAAGTATAGTAACAGAAACTTTTCTATCCAAGAAGAGATACATGGAGCCAACAAGCATATGAAAAAAAAGGGCAAAATAACTAATAATTAGAAAAATGTAAATCAAAATCACAATGAGATACCATCTTATGTCATATCAGTCAGAATGGCTATCATAAAAAGGCAAAAAATAACAGATGTGGCAAGATTGCAGAGAAAAGGTAACGCTTATCTACTGTTGATGGAACTGTAAAGCAGTTCAGTGACTGTGAAAAGCGGTATGACGATACCTCAAGAGCTAAAAACATAACTACCATTCAAACCAGCAATCCTATTACCAGGTATATACGCGAGGAATATAAATCAGTCTGCCATAAAGACACATACGTGTAAATATTCATTAAATCACCATTCACAATAGCAAAGACATGAAACCAACCTATATACCCATCAATGTAACTTATGCCCATCCTATATACCTATCAATGGATGTAGAAAATGTGGTACATACACATCATGGAATTCTAAGCAGCCATGAAAAATAATGAGATCCTGTCTTTTCAGAAATGAGAATGGAGCTAGAGACCATTATCCTTAGCAAACTAATGCAGAAACAGAAAAGTAAACACTGCGTGTTCTCACTTATAAGTATGAGCTGAATAGTGAGAACTCATGAAAAGAAAAACTATATAAGGGAATAGTATGAATAATTACATGTAGAAATATTAAATATGCTAAATGTCTAACAAATAAATAGGTTAAATTTCTAATTTAAAAAATTCTGTCTGGGTGCAGAGGCTCATGCCTGTAATCCCAGCATTTTGGGAGGCTGAGGTGGGAGGATCACTTGAGCCCAGGAGTTTGAGACCGGACCGGGCAACATAGAGAGACCGTGTTTCTACAAAATAAATAAAGAAATAAAAAGTAGCCAGGCATGGTGGCAAGTGCCTGTAGTCCCAGCTACTCCAGAGGCAGAGATGGGAGGATCACTTGAGCCTGGGAGGTTGAGGCTGCAGTGAGCTGTGATTATACTACTGCACTTCAGACTGGGTGACATAGAGAGACCCTGTCTCCAAAAATAAAAGGAAAGAAACCAAAAGGAAAAAGAACATTTTAAATAAAGAAAATACTAGTACCAGATGGCTTTATAGGTGAATTTGACCAAATATTTAATGCAAAATGAGCACCAATTTTTCACAAACTCCTTCAAAAATTAAAAGAGAAGGAATCATGTTCTGACTTATTCTGTGAGGCCAGTATGACCCTGTTATCAAAGCCAGACAAAAACATCAGAGGTAAAGAAAAACACTGAGCAATATCTCTTATAAATATAGATGCAAAATTTTTTAAACAAAATCCTAGCTGAATCCAAAAACATGTAAAAATAATTATATGACATAACCAAGTGGGATTTATCCTAGTAATGCAAAATTAGTTCAATGAACAAAAAAGTTAATGAAATTTAAAGTAATATAATAACAGAATCCACATGATAATTGCATTAAGCTGAGAAAAATAAACTGACAAAATCCAATATACTTTTCTGATTTAAAAAAAAACCTCAGGCCGGGCGCGGTGGCTCAAGCCTGTAATCCCAGCATTTTGGGAGGTCGAGACGGGCGGATCACGAGGTCAGGAGATCGAGACCATCCTGGCTTGCATGGTGAAACCCCGTCTCTACTAAAAAATACAAAAAACTAGCCGGGCGACGTGGCGGGCGCCTGTAGTCCCAGCTACTTGGGAGGCTGAGGCAGGAGAATGGCTGCAGGAGGCGGGGCTTGCAGTAAGCTGAGATCCGGCCATTGCACTCCAGCCTGGGAGGCAGAGCGAGACTCCGTCTCAAAAAAAAAAAAAAAAAAAAAAAAAAAGAAAAAAGAAAAGAAAAAAAAAAAAACCCTCAAAAAACTAGTAATAAAAAAATTAAAAAAAAAATCAAAAAACTAATCATCCTTATGCTGGAGATTTCAGGTAGGACAATTAGGCAAAAAAATTAAATGAGTCATCTAGTTTGGAAGCAAAACAGTAGAAATACCTTTATTCTCAAACAAGATGATCTGGTATATACAAAATGCACAAGCACACACACACACACACACACACACACATATACACATACACACATACACACCCATGCTATTAAAACTAACAAATGAGTTCAGCATTGTGACATAAGAAAAAAAAAAGAATAAATCTTCATGATCTTGGATGAGAAAATTGTTTGTTAGACATAACAGCAACCAAAAGAACAATCAACAAAAGAAAAATAAATAGGTAAACTGTACTTTATCAAATTAAAAATATTTATACTTCAAAGGACGACACTAAGAGTGAAAAGACAACCCATAAAATGAGAGAGAATATTGCAAATCATTTATCTGTTGAGACTTCTATCTAGAATATGTAAAGAACTCTTAAATCCCAACAGTAAAAGATAAAGAATCAATAATATGCGGGCAACAGATATGAACACACATTTCTCTAAAGAAAATATACAAATGGATAATATGCAAATGAAAAGTTGCTCAACATCATGAGTCATAAGGAAATTTAAATCAAAACCATGTCGAGATACCATTTCATGCAGAATTGGATGGCTGAAATAAAAAAATCAGATAATAACAGATGTTTGTGAGTAGGTATAGATATTGGAATCCTCATACAATGCTGATGGGATTGCCAAATGGATAGTCACTGTAGAGAACAATTTAGAAATTCCTCAAAAGTTTAAACATAGAGTGATCATACAGTCTGGCAACTTCACTTCTAGGTATTTAAAATAATTGAAAATATATGTCCACACAAAAATATGTGCATGAATGATTATAACAACATTACTGATAGTAGACAAAGAGTAGGTACAATCCAAAATTTTCATCGATTGAGAAGAAGATAAACACAATATCACATATCCACTCAATAGAATATTATTTAACAATAAAATGGAATGAAGCAATGATATATACATGTACTTTCAAACTTACAAGAGTAGTTACAAAAATCCACTTATTGTATGATTTCATTTATATAAAATAATAGGCAAATCCAAAGAGACAGAAGCAAATTTGTGGTTGCCCAGGAGTAGATAGTATGGAAAGTGGGAAGTGACTGCTAACAGTTACAGTGTTTCATTTTGGAGTAATGAAAGTGATCTAAAATTAGATAGTAGTGATGGCTACACAACTGTTTGAATATACTAAAACCCAGTCAATTATATGCTTTAAAATGGTGAATTTTATGGTATGTGAATTATTTCTCAAACCATTAAAAAAAAATCAGTCAGCACAAGCCCAAATCTCATAAACAGCCTTTCCAAATTCCCTCTTATCAAAAGATACCACTCTCTATACTCTCTCTTTGCCATAAGCTAAAAAAACTTACCCTTTCTATTTTTACAAGAAAACTTTTTATTGAAGCATAACATACACACAGAAAATTGCACAAGTTATATATATATAGCTCAAAGAGTTATCCCAGTGTGAACACATCTATGCATCAATTATCTAGTTAAATAATTTTAATGTTCCCAATACAATCAGATAGCCCCTCTTGTTTATTATTGTCTGTGCTATCACTAATTAATTACTCTGGAGTAGATCTAAAACTCTGAAGTACGTCTACTGAAATCAAACTAGAGCTGGGAATACCTTGAAGGCAATTGGGTTTTCATTTTGTAGCCTGTGAGTAACCTTGCTAATTTTCTAGTTTTAGAAGCAAGATACAGGAAAGAATGTCCCTGTAATCACTACCGGTCTTTCCTCAAAATGTAAGCACCATCCTGACTTTGAACACCATTGTTTCTTTTTTCTTTTTTCTTTTCTTTTCTTTTCTTTTTCTCACTATTTTTGAACTTCATACATATTGAAAAGGCTACGTATATTACTTGATATTTAGCTTCTGCTGCTCAATATTATGTCTGTGGGGCTTGTCAATATTCTTGCAAGTAGCAATAGACTACTCTTTTTCACTTTTTTTCCTTCATCTTTTAAGTACAAGGGTACATGTGCAAGATGTGAAGGTTTGTTACACAGGCAAACGTGTGCCATGGTGGTTTGTTGCTCAGATCATCCCATCACTTAGGGTTAAGCTCCTAGTCTATTAGCCATTGCTCTTGAGGCTCACCCTCCTGCCACTGACTACCCTCGACAGGCACCAGAGTGTGTTGTTCCCATCCCTGTGTCCATGTGTTCTCATTGTTCAGCTCCCACTTATAAGTGAGGACATGTGGTATTTAGTTTTCTGTTCCTGCATTAGTTTTCTGTGGATAATGACTTCCAACTTCATCCATGTCTCTACAAAAGATATTATCTTATTCATTTTTATGGCTGCATAGTATTCCCTGGTGTATATGTACCACATTTTCTTTATCCAGATTCATGGGCTTTTAGGTTGATTCCAGGTCTTTGCTATTGCGAATAGTGCTAGCGCTGCAATGAACATACATGTGCATGTGTCTTTATATGTCTTTACTTCTTTGGGTGTATAACTAGTAATCAGATTGCTGGGTCAAATGGTATTTCTGCATCTACGTCTTTGAGGAGTCACCACACTGCCTTCCACGAGGGATGAATTAATTTACACTCCCACTACCAGTGTAAAAGTGTTCCTTTTTGTTCAGAACCTCACGAGCATCTGTTGTTTTTAGACTTTTTATTAACAGCCATTCTGACTGGCGTGACATGGTATCTCACTGTGGTTTTGATTTGCATTTCTCTAGTGATTAGTGATGTTGAGCTTTTTTCCATGTTTATTGGCTTCATGTATGTCTTCTTTTGAGAATGGTCTGTTTAACTTGCCCTTTATTGACTACGTATGTGTTTGTCCTTAGGTCTTTGGCTAGAGAATTTTACCAATTCCTCCATCCCTTTCACTGACAATGATAATGGACAATAATGTATATTCACAATGAATTACAATTTACCAATTTTTTTCTTCTGTGTATCATGCATTTTTCAGAAAAGTCTACCTAGGCATTAATACCGAAGACCATAAGACATAGGTTATTTACCAAATCCAAAGTTACAGGGCTTCTTGAGGTATTTTCAGAAATGGAAAACAAGTCTCCACATTTCAAATTATTTTAATTCATTTTGAGTTTGTGGAAAAGAATAATCACTTTGCTTTATCAAGACAAAAGTGGCACTCACTTTCTTCAGTAAACCTTAATTTTCTTGCCAAAATTAATACTAAGGGTTGCCAGTAGTAAATTCTGATCAGGGTCGAGTGTGTAGTATCTGGAGAGATAGTTGTGAGTAGTCAAACCTACTTTATTCAATTCCATTGAGGCAGTACTGCTTTGGAAGGAGCTTGCAATGTGGAATGAGACATGTAGGGTGTCTTATAGTCAACCATTTTTTTATAGTGTGACTCTAAAAAACATCACGGAACTTTTGTCATCCACGGTTCCTTTAATAGTATGGCCCAAATAGTAATACTATTTCTGAGAGATTATTTTAAAAAGTAAGTGGGATCATGTAAATTGAATGTGGCACACAAGAAAACTTTATAAATGGTAGTTAATGTTTATTATTGTCTGTACTATTATTAATTAACAACTCCAGAGTAGGGCAAAAAGTCTAAAGTATGTCTAGTGAAATCAAACTAGCCCAGAGCTGGGAATACCTTGAAGGCAATTAGATCTTTATTTTGTGGCATGTGAGAAACTTTGCTGATTTTCTATGTTTAGAAGCAAGATATGGGAAAGAAAAGTAGATATTAAATATTTCCTCTGAATCTCTGTGTTCTCATTTTCTCAGAATTACTCTGCTGTAATCTATGCAATCACCATTTTAACTATTTCATTATGAAACCAGCTATTGGGATTGAAGCCCGGGAGCTATAGTAAGAATCAGGAGGGCACCCATATTAATGAAAAATGACTAGGTCTCATTCTGCCACTATACTGTCTATATATTTATATTCTTTTATGTAAATTTTTAAATTTTAAATTGTTTTGGGTATGTAGTAGGTATATATGTATGGGTTACATGAGATATTTTGATACAGGCATATGATGTGATGTACCCCACATCAAGGTAAATAGGCTATCCAGTACCTCAAGTATTTATCCCTTGTCTTTCACACAATGCAATTATACACTTAGGTTTAAAATGTACAAGTAAATTACTTTTTACTGTAGTCACCCTGTTGTGCCACCAAATATTATGTCTTATTTATTCTAACTGTACTTTCATACTTTTGCATATGAATAACCAGTTATTAAAGCACCACTTATTGAAAAGACTGTCCTTTTTCCAATGTGTATACTTCTCAACTTTGTCGACAATAAGTACACTGTAGATATATGGATTTACTTCTAGGTTATCTATTCCGTTCCACTAGTCTGTGTATCTGTTTTTATGTCGGTACCATGGTGTTTTGGTTACTAAAGCCTTGTATAATTTGATGTCAGGTAATGTGATTCCTCCAATTTTTTTTGTTTGTTTGTTTTTGTTTTGCTCAGGATAGCTTTGGCTTCTGGGTCTTTTGTGGTTTCATGTAAATTTTAGGATTTTTTTCCCATTTCTGTGAGGAAGATCATTGATTTTTTGATAGGGATTGGATTCAATCTGCAGATTTCTTTGGGTAATGTAGACATTTTGACAATATTGATTCTTTCAATCCGTAGATATGAAACATCTTACCGTTTCTGTGTGTCCTCTTCAATGTCTTGCATCCGTGTTTTATAGTTTTCATTGTAGAGACCTTTCGCTTATTTGGTTAATTTAATTATTAATGTGTCTGGAATTGGTGGGTTCTTGGTCTCGCTGACTTCAAGAATGAAGCCACGGACCCTCGTGGTGAGTATAGTTCTTAAAGATAGTGTGTCCGGAGTTTGTTCCTTCAGACGTTCAGATGTGTCTGGAGTTTCTTCCTTCTGGTGGGTTCATGCTCTCCCTGACTTCAGGAGTGAAGCCGGGGACCCTCGCGGCGAGTGTTACAGCTCTTAAAGAGGGTGTGTCTGGAGTTGTTCCTTCCTTCCGGTGGGTTCATGCTCTTGCTGGCTTTAGGAGTGAAGCTGCAGACCTTCGCGGTGTTACAGCTCTTAAAGGCTGTGCAGACCCACGAGTGAGCAACAGCAAGATTTATTGTGAAGAGCGAAGGAACATGCCTTCCACACCGTGGAAGGAGACCAGAGTGAGTTGCTGCAGCTGGCTCCAGTGGCCTGCTTTTACTCCCGTATCTGGCCTCACCCACATCCTGCCTATTGGTCCAGTTTACAGAGAGCTGATTGATCCATTTTGACAGAGTGCTGATTGGTGCATTTACAATCCTTTAGCTAGACACAAAAGTTCTCTAAGTCCCCACCCAATTAGCTAGACACAGAGTGCTGATTGGCACATTTACAAACCTTTAACTAGACACAGTGTGCTGATTGGTGTATTTACAATCCTTTAGCCAGACAGAAAAGTTCTCCAAGTCCCCACCTGTTCCGGAAGCCCAGCCTGCTTCACCTCTCACTGTCATTGGCCACTGGCAATCTGGTAGCCCAGAGGGAGCTCATTCCCCAATCAACCCCAGCAGGGGCTGGCCGACTGCGAGGAGTGTGGGGCCCGCTGCTCCAACGCCCACTGGGGTCACACACTGGCCTGCCAGCACACCCGCAGCCCGTGGTCCCACCCCCACCTCCCGCTCCACACTTCCCAGCCAGCAGAGGGAGCCGGCTCTGGCCTCTGCCAGCCCCATAGAGGGGCCCCCACAGCACAGTGGCAGGCTGAAGAGTTCTTGGAGCACGGCCACAGTGGACACTGAGGCCAAGGAGGCTCTGAGAGCGAGCGAGGGCTGCTAGCACGTTGTCACCTCTCATTAGCTATTTTATATTATTTGTAGCTATTTTAAATAAGATTACATTCTTTATTTTTCAGGTTGTTCACTGTTTGTATGTTAATTTTGTACCCTGAAACTTATTAAATTTGTTTTTTAGTTCTTACAGTTTGTATGTGCGTGTGTGCATGCGTGTGTGTGCATGCGTGTGTGTAGTCTTTACATTTTTCCCAACATTAAGATCATGTCATCTGCAAAAGGGCATGATTTGACTTCTTCTTTCCCAGGGTGGGTGCCCTTTATTTATTTCTCTTTTCCAATTGCTCTAGCTAGGATTTCCAGTATCACGTTGAGTAACAGTGGTGAAAGTGAGCATTCTCATCATGTTCTAGGTCTTAGAGGAAAGCCTTCCAGTTTCTTCTCATTCAGTTAGATACTAGCTGTGTGACTGTCATATATGACTTTTATTATATTTAGTTAAGTTCCTTCTATACAATTTTTGAGGATTTTTATCATGAAAGGATGTTGAATTTTACCAAATGATTTAAAAAAATTTTTTTTATTATACTTTAAGTTCTAGGGTACATGTGCACAACGTGCACGTTTGTTACATATGTATATATGTGCCGTATTGGTGTGCTGCACCCATTAACTCGTCATTTACATTAGGTATATCTCCTAATGCTATCCCTCCCCCTCCCCCCTCCCCACAATAGGCCCTGTGTGTGATGTTCCCCTTCCTGTGTCCAAGTGATCTCACTGTTCAACTCCCACCTATGAGTGAGAACATGTGGTGTTTGATTTTCTGTTCTTGCAATAGTTTGCTGAGAATGATGGTTTCCAGCTGCATCCATGTCCCTACAAAGGACATGAACTCATCCTTTCTAATGGCTGCATAGTATTCCATGGAGTATATGTGCCACATTTTCTTAATCCAGTCTGTCACTGGTGGACATTTGGGTTGATTCCAAGTGTTTGGTATTGTGAATAGTGCTGCAATGAACACATGTGTACATGTGTCTTTACAGCAGCATGATTTATAATCCTTTGGGTATATACCCAGTAATGGGATGCCTGGGTCAAATGGTATTTCTAGTTCTAGATCCTTGAGGAATTGCCACACTGTTTTCCACAATGGTTCAACTGGTTTACAGTCCCACCACCAGTGTAAAAGTGTTCCTATTTCTCCACATCCTCTCCAGCACCTGTTGTTGCCTGACTTTTTAATGATTGCCATTCTAACTGGTGTGAGATGATATCTCATTGTGGTTTTGATTTGCATTTCTCTGATGGCCAGTGATGAGCATTTTTTCATGTGTCTGTTGGCTGTATGAATGTCTTCTTTTAAGAAGTGTCTATTCATATCCTTTGCCCACTTTTTGATGGGATTGTTTTTTTTTTTTTTTTTTTTTTTTTTTTTTTTTTTTTTTGTAAATTTGTTTGAGTTCTTTGTAGGTTCTTGATATTAGCCCTTTGTCAGATGAGTAGATTGCAAAATTTTTCTCCCATTCTGTAGGTTACCTGTTTACTCTGATGGTAGTTTCTTTTGCTATGCAAAAGCTCTTTAGTTTAATTAGATCCCATTTGTCAATTTTGGCTTTGTTTGCCATTGCCCTTTAGGTGTTTTAGACATGAAGTCCTTGCACATGCCTATGTCCTGAATGGTATTACCTAGGTTTTCTTCTAGGGTTTATATGGTTTTAGGTCTAACATTTACGTCTCTAATCCATCTTGAATTAATTTTCGTATAAGGAGTAATGAAAGGGTCCAGTTTCAGCTTTCTACTTATGGCTAGCCAATTTTCCCAGCACCATTTATTAAATAGGGAATCCTTTCCCCATTTCTTGTTTCTCTCAGGTTTGTCAAAGATCAGATGGCTGTAGATGTGTGGTATTATTTCTGAGGGCGCTGTTGTGTTCCATTGGTCTATATCTCTGTTTTAGTGCCAGTACCATGCTGTTTTGGTTACTGTAGCCTTGTAGTATAGTTTGAAGTCAGGTAGCATGATGCCTCCAGCTTTATTCTTTTGGCTTAGGATTGTCTTGGCAATGCAGGGTCTTTTTTGGTTTCATATGAACTTTAATGCAGTTTTTTCCAATTCTGTGAAGAGAGTCATTGGTAGCTTAATGGAGATGGCATTGAATCTGTAAATTACCTTGGGCAGTATGGCCATTTTCACGATATTGATTCTTCTTATCCATGAGCATGGTACGTTCTTCCATCTGTTTGTGTCCTCTTTTATTTCACTGAGCAGTGGTTTGTAGTTCTCCTTGAAGAGGTCCTTTACATCCCTTGTGGGTTGGATTCCTAGGTATTTTATTTTCTTTGAAGCTATTGCGAATGGGAGTTCATGATTTGGCTCTCTGTTTGTCTGTTACTGGTGTATAAGAATGCTTGTGATTTTTGCACATTGATTTTGTATCTTGAGACTTTGCTGAAGTTGCTTATCAGCTTAAGGAGATTTTGGGCTGAGATGATGGGGTTTTCTAAATATACAATCATGTCATCTGCAAACAGGGACAATTTGACTTCTTCATTTCCTAGCTGAATACCCTTTATTTCTTTCTCCTCCCTGATTTCCCTCGCCAGAACTTCCAACACTATGATGAATAGGAGTGGTGAGAGAGGGCATCCCTGTCTTGTGCCAGTTTTCAAAGGGAATGCTTCCAGTTTTTGCCCATTCAGTATGATATTGGCTGTGTGTTTGTCACAAATAGCTCTTATTATTTTGAGATACATTCCATCAATACCAAATTTATTGAGAGTTTTTAATATGAAGGGCTGTTGAATTTTGTCAGAGACCTTTTCTGCATCTATTGAGATAATCACGTGGTTTTTGTCTTTGTTTCTGTTGATATGCTGTATTACATTTATTGATTTGCGTATGTTGAACCAGTCTTCCATCCCAGGGATGAAGCCCACTTGATCATGGTGGATAAGCTTTTTGATGTGCTGCTGGATTCGGTTTGCCAGTGTTTTATTGAGGATTTTTGGGTTGATGTTCCTCAGGGATATTGGTCTAAAATTCTCTTTTTTTGTTGTGTCTCTGCCAGGCTTTGGTATCAGGATGATGTTGGCCTCATAAAATGAGTTAGGGAGGATTCCCTGTTTTTCTATTGATTGGAAGAGTTTCAGAAGGAATGGTACCAACTTCTCCTTGTACCTCTGGTAGAATTTGGCTGTGAATCCGTCTATTCCTGGACTTTTTTTGGTTTGTAGGCTATTAAGTATTGCCTCAATTTCAGAGCCTGCTATTGGTCTATTCAGGGATTCAACTTCTTCCTGCATTAGTCTTGGGAGAGTATGTGTCCAAGAATTTATCCATTTCTTCTAGGTTTTCTAGTTTATTTGCATAGAGCTGTTTATAGTATTCTCTGATGGTAGTTTGTATTTCTGTGGGTTCGGTGATGATATCCCCTTTATCATTTATCATATTTTAATACATCTATTTGATTCTTCTCTCTTTTCTTCTTTATTAGTCCTGCTAGTGGTCTATCAATTTTGTTGATCTTTTCAAAAAACCAGCTCCTGGATTCATTGATTTTTTGGAGGGTTTTTTGTGTTTCTGTGTCCTTTAGTTCTGCTCTGATCTTAGTTATTTCTTGCCTTCTACTAGCTTTTGAATGTGTTTGCTCTTCCTTCTCTAGTTCTTTTAATTGTGATGTTAGGGTGTCAATTTTAGATCTTTCCTGCTTTCTCTTGTGGGCATTTAGTGCTATAAATTTCCCTCTATTAAATTCCTGGATATCCTTGTTAACTTTCTGTCTCGTTGATCTGTCTAATGTTGACAGCGAGGTGTTAAAGTTTCCCATTATTATTGTATGGGAGTCTAAGTCTATTTGTAAGTCTGTAAGGACTTGCTTTATGAATCTGGGTGCTCCTGTATTGGGTGCATATATATTTACAATAATTAGCTCTTCCTGATGAATTGATCACTTTACCATTACGTAATGGCCTTCTTTGTCTCTTTTGATCTTTGATGGCTTAAAGTCTGTTTTATCAGAGACTAGGATTGCAACCCCTGCTTTTTTTTTTTTTTTTTTTTTTTTCCATTTGCTTAGTAGAACTTCCTGCATCCCTTTATTTTGTGCCTATGTGTGTCTCTGCATGTGAGATGGGTCTCCTGAATACAGCCAACGGATGGGTCTTGAGTCTTTATCCAATTTACCAGTCTGTGTCTTTTAATTGGACCATATAGTCCATTTACATTTAAGGTTAATATTGTTATGTGTGAACTGGATCCTGTCATTATTATATTAACTGGTTATTTTGCTCAGTAGTTGATGCAATTTCTTCCTAGCATTGATGGTGTTTACATTTTGGCATGCTTTTGCAGTGGCTGAAACTGGTTTTTCCTTTCCATGTTTAGCGCTTCCTTCAGGATCTCTTGTAGGGCAGGCCTGGTGGTGTCAAAATCTCTAAGCATTTGTTTGTAAAGGATTTTATTTCTCCTTCATTTATGAAACTTAGTTTGGCTGGATATGAAATTCTGGGTTGAAAATTCTTTTCTTTAAGAATGTTGAATATTGGCCCCCACTCTCTTCTGGCTTGGAGAGTTTATTTAACTTGTTTTATTCTTTTATGTTTTATTGACCTTTTGCTTTGTTTTGTTCAATTTCATTTATTTCTGCTCTGATTTTTATGATTCATTTTCTTCTACTAGTTGTTGGTTTATCATGCTTTTCAATTCTTCAAGATATATTGTTTGGTTGTTCATTTGAAGTTTTTCTTCTTTTTTGATTAGAAATTTATAGCTATAATCTTCCTTCTTTGTACTGCTTTTGCTGTATCTCATAAGTTTTAGTATATTTTGTTTACATTATCATTTGTTTCAGGAAAGTTTTCAGCTTCCTTCATAATTAACTTTTTATCCTGAATTAATTTTGTATTCATAGACATACTGACCATCACTCAGGAGCATATTGTTTAATTTTCATATATTCGTATCATTTCCAAAATTCCACTTGTTATTGATTTTTAGTTTTATTTCATTGTAGTCAGAGAAGGTGCTTGATATTATTTCAGATTTTTTAATGTTTTAATACTCGATTTGTGAGTTAACATATGGTACCTGCTCGGGAATGATCCATGTACTGAGGGAAAAAAAGTGTATATTCTGTAGCTATTGGATAAAATGATCATAAATGTCTATTTGGTCCATTTGGTCTATAGTGAAGTTTAAGTCCCATGTTTCTTTGTTGATTTTCTGGTGAGAAGATCTGTCTAATGCTGAACGTGGGGTATTGAAGTCTCCAGTTATTATTGATAGATGCAGGAGGCAGGTAAGGGAATCTGCACAAGGTCTTGCTTGGGCTTGCCTGCAGTGAACTGGGGACCTGCATATGCATTTTGAGAATGGAGTGGACCCACCAGTAATTCATGCCTTATGCAACGGGAGGAGCCGGACCTCTTCAGCTCATGTGTGGTGACCTGGTATTCAGTCTGTGAGGTGGGAGCCTTTTAGCAGAACCCCCTCCTTCTTTGCTGAGAGCTTTCTTTTTGTCTAATAAGTGCACCCTCCACATTCTTTGATGTGTCTCTGTGCCTATATTTTCCTGGTCATGAGATAAGAACTGGATTTTAGCTGAACTAAGGAGCAAAAAAATCCTAGATCATTATTGCATTGGCATTTATCTCTTTCTTTAGCCCTAATAATATTTGCTTTATGTATCTGGGTGCTCCAGTGTTAGATGGATATTATTTATAATCGTTATATTCCCTTGCTGAATTTACCCCTTTATCATCATCTTTGCCACTTCTTACAGTTTTTGTCTTGCAATCTATTCTGTATGATATAGTTATAGCTACTTTTGCTCTTTTTGTTTCCGTTGACGTGGACTGTGTTTTTTTTTAAAAAAATCACTCTATTTTCGGTCTATAGGTGTCTTAATAGGTTATTATTTTTTTTTCTTAAACACAACAGATCATTGTATCATATTTTTTAAATCCATTCATCCAATGTATGTCTTTTGAGTGGAGTGTTTAGTCCACTAACAAGCAACATCATTGTTGATAAGTAAGGACTCACTCCTACCATTTTGTTATTTGTTTTCTGTTTCCTTTTTTTGTGATTATCTCTCCTTCTTTACTTTCTTCTTATCTTCCTTTCAATGAAGATGAATTTCTCTGGTGATATGACTTAATTTCTTAATTTTTATTTTTTGTGTACCTGTTGTATGTTTTTTGATTTGAGGTTACCATGAACTTTGAAAATACTATCTTAGAAGCCATTATTTTAGGCTGATAACAACTTAACACTGTTAGCATAAACAAAGAAGCAAAGAAAATAAAAACCTCTACATTTTAACTTTATCACCTTACTTTACAACTTTTTGTTGATTCTATTTATGTATTATTATAATATATATGCCATAAAATTATATTTATTAGTTTTTATTGGTTCATCCTTTAGAGTTTCTGCTTAAGATAACAGTAGTTTGCACACCACAGTTTCAGTGTTATAATATTCTGTGTTTTTCTGAGTACTCACAATTATCAGTGTGTTTTTACTTTCATATTATTTTATATTGCTCATTTTCTTTCTGATTGCATTTTTCATCTTTAGGAGTTTATTAAATGCCTGGAGGTAATCTAATTTGGGTTAAACCTGCTTGATGTTCTATAACCTTTTTGTATTTGGATATGGATTTCTTTCTCTAGGTCTAAGATGTTCTCTGTTATTATCCCTTTAAATACATTTTCTACCCCTATCACTTTCTCTAACTCAACTTTAAGGTCGATAACTCTTAGATCTGTTTTTGGAGGTTATTTTCTAGATCTTGTAGGTGTGCTGTATTTACTTTTTTTTTAGATCTCTTTTCTTTTGTCTCCTCTGACCATGTATTTTCAAATAGCCTGTCTTCAGGCTCACTAAGTCTTTCATCTTGGACAATTCTTTCAGCTTGATCAATTCTGCTATTAAGAGACTCTGATGTATTCTCTGTATATCAATTACATTTTTAAGCTCCAGAATCTCGCTTTATTCTTTTTAATAACTTGAATCTCTTTGTTATGTTTATCTAATAGAATTTTGAATTCCTTCTCTGTATGTTTAATTCCTTTCAGTTTCCTCCACAGAGCTGTTTTGAATTATCTGTATAAAATGTTGTATGTCTCTGTTTCTCCAGAATTGGTCATTGGTTGCTTATTGATATAGTTTGGCTTTGTGTCACCACCCAGATCTCATCTTGAATTGTACACTCATAATTCCCACATGTTGTGGGAGGGACCCAGTGGGAGATAATCAAATCATAGAAATGGTTTATCCCATAATATTCTCGTGGTAGGAATTAGTTTTCACAAGATCTGATGGTTTTATAAGCATCTAGCATTTCCCCTGCTGGTACATTCTGTCTTTGCCTGCTGCCATCCATGTAAGATGTGACTTGCTCCTCCTTGCCTTCTGCCATGATTGTGAGGCCTCCCCAGAAATGTGGAATTGTAAGTACAATAACCCTCATTCTTTGTTAAATTGCCCAGTCTTGGGTATGTCCTTATCAGCAGCATGAGCATGAACTAATACAGTAAATTGATATCAATAGAGTGGGGTGTTGCTGAAAAGATATCAAAAAATGTTGAAGCAACTTGCAACTGGGTAACAGGGAGAGGCTGGAACATTTTGGAGGGCTCAGAAGAAGACAGAAAAATGTGGGAAAGTTTGGAACTCCCTAGAGAGTTGTTGAATGACTTTGTTCAAAATGCTGATAATGATATAGCCAAGGAAAGCTGAGCTGAGGTGGTCTCAGATGGAGATGAGGAACTTGTTGGGAACTGCAGCAAAGGTGACTCTGGTTATGCTTTAGCAAAGAGACTGGTGGCATTTTGCCCCTGTCCCAGAGATTTGTGGAACTTTGAACTTGAGAGAGGTGATTTAGGGAATCTGGCAGAAGAAATTTCTAAGCAGCAAAGTATTCAAGCGGTAACTTGGGTGCTGTTAAAGACATGCGATTTTATAAGGGAAGCAGAGCATAAAAATTTGGAAAATTTGCAGCCTGACAATGTGGTAGAAAAGAAAATCACATTTTCTGAGCAGAAATTCAAGCTGGCTGCAAAAAAATGCATAAGTAAAGAATGTTAATCCCCAAGACAATGGGGAAAATATCTTCACGGCATGTCAAAGGTCTTCATGGAAGTCCCTCCCATCATAGGCCTGGAGGTGTAGGAAGAAAATGTGGTTTTCCATGCTATGTGCAGCCTAGGGACTTGGTGTCTTGCGTCCTAGCTACTCCAGCCATGGCTGAAAGGGGTCAACATAGAGCTCAGGTTGTGGCTTCAGAGGGGGAAAGCCCCAAGCCCTGGCAGCTTCCACATAGTGTTGAGCCTGCAAGTGCACAGAAATCAAGAATTGAGGTTTGGGAATCTCCATCTAAATTTCAGAGGATGTATGGAAATGCCTAGATGTCCAGGCAGAAGTTTGCTGCAGGGGCAGGGCTCTCACGGAGAACCTCTGCTAGGACAGTGTGGAAGGGAAATGTGGGGTCAGAGCCCCCATGCAGAGTCCCTACTGGGGCACCACTTAGTGGAGCTCTGAGAAGAGGGCCATCATCCTCCAGACCCCAGAATGGTAGATCTACTGACAGCTTGCACCGTTCACCTGGAAAAGCCATACATGCAATACCAGCCCATGAAAGCAGCCAGGTAGGAGCTATACTCTACAGAGCCACACGGGTGGAGCTTCCTAAGACTTTGTGAACCTACCTCTTCCATCAGCATGACCTGAATATGAGACATGGAGTCAAAGGAGATCATTTTGTGGCTTTAAGATTTGAGTACTTTGCTAGATTTCAGGCTTGCATAGGACCTGTAGCCCAAAGACGAATTTCTTTCATTTGGAATGTCTATATTTACCCAATGCCTGTATCCCCATTGTATCTAAGAACTAACTTGCTTTTGATTTTTCAGGCTCATGGGCAGAAGAGACTTGCCTTGTCTTAGATGAGACTTTGGACTCTGGACTTTTGAGTTAATGCTGAAATGAGTTAAGACTTTGGAGGACTGATAGTAAGGCATGCTTTGTTTTGAAATGTGAGGACATGAGATTTGGGGAGGGGTCAGGGGCAGAATGATATGGTTTGGCTCTGTGTACCTACCCAGATGTCATCTTGAATTGTACTTTCATAATTCCCACATGTTGTGGGAGAGAACTGGTGGCAGATATTTGAATCATGGAGGTGGTTCTCCCATACTGTTACCCTGATAGTGAGTAAGTGTTCATGAGATCTGATGGGTTTGTAAGCATCTGGCATTTCTCCTGCTGATACACTCTCTCTTTGCTTGCTGCCATCCACGTTAAGATGTGACTTGCTCCTCCTTGCTTTCTGCCATGATTGTGAGGCCTCCCCAGCCATGTTGAACTGTAAGTCTAATAAACCTCTTTCTTTTGTAAATTGCCCAGTCTCAGGTATCTCTTTATCAGCAGCATGAAAGCAGACTACTATACTTATTTAGTCACTTTGTGAGGTCATTTTCCTGGGTTATCTTGACACTTGTAATTGTTTATCTGTGTCTGGACATTGAAAAGTTATGTATTTGTTGTAGTCTTTGTAGTCTGAGCTTATTTGTACCCTTTGTTTTAGGGAAGGCTTTTCAGATATTTGAAAGACCTTGAGTGTTGCAATTTAAGTTGGTCTGCATTAAGGGCCACCCCAAGCCCAGTGGCACTGTGGTTTATGCAGATTAGAGGCACCACCTTGATGGTCTCAGACAAGATCTACGAGAATTCTCTGGATAACCTGGCAGAGACTGTTGTTCTGTTCCGTTACTTTCTCCCGAACAAATGGACTCTCTCTCTCTCTCCCTCCCTCCCTCCCTCCCTCCCTCCCTCCCTCCCTCCCTCCCTCCCTCTCTCTCTCTCTCTCTCTCTCTCTCTCTCTCTCTCTCTCTCTCTCTCTCTCTCTCTCTCTGTTCTAAGCCATTTTGATATAAATGTGGAGTGACACAAGCACCTCTGTGGCCACCACCACTAGGACTGTGCTAGGTCAGACCTGACCCAGCACAGCACTGGGTCTCATTCAAGGCCTGCCGTAACCACTTCCTGGCTACCTCCTATATTTTCTCAAGGCCCTGGGGTTCTACAATCAGCAATTGCTGAAGCCGGGCAGACTTCTTTCCTTCTCTTCAGGGAAGCAAGTTCTCCTAGGCCTTGGGCAGTTTCAGTGGTAATGTCCAGAAGCCAGGAACTAGAGTCAGAAACCTTAGAAGTCTACCTTGTGTTCTATTGTACTGCAGTTGAGATGACACTAAAACCACAAAATGCAGTCATACCCACTCTTCCCTCTTTTCCAAAGGCAGAGGACCTCGCCCTGTGGCCACCACCACCACAAGCCCACAGGGAGTTCTGCTAGGCTATCTCTGATGTTCCCTTAAGGCCAGTGGCTCTTCAATCAGCTTGTGAATGGTACCTGAGCTAGGAATCACTCGTCAGGGCAGTGGGCTCCCTTTTGGCCCAGGGCAGTTCCACAAATGCTTTCCAAGAGCCAAGTCCTAGAATCAGGGACCCCAAGAGTCTGCTTGGTGTTCCACCCCTGCTTTGGCTGAGCTGGTGCCTAATGTACATATAACAAAGTCTCCTTTATTTTCTCTCTGCTTTTATCAAGCAATAGTCTCTTCCTATAGACACTATAGCTGGGAATGTGCTGAGTCTCATCTTTTCCTATAGCCACCATAGCTGGGAATGTGCTGAGTCTCATCTGAAGCCAGCAAGTTTCAGAGTCTCACTCAAGGCTCATGACATACTACCTGGGTATCACCACTGATTTTTCACTGAAGATCCCACCCAAGGGCTCTTCAGTTAGCCAGTAATAAATTCTGCCAATTCTAGGTCCTTCCATTTGGGGCAGCAGGTTCCCTTCTGGTCCAAAGTGTATTTAGAAATGTCATCTGGGAGCTAGGGCTTGGAAAGGGAACTTCATGACTCCAACTGGTGTCTTATTTCTGCTGTGGTTGAGTTGATTTCTGAGATATAAGACAAAGGACTCTCCACTCTTCCTTCTCTTCTCAAGTGGAGGGATGGGGTCTCTTTTGAAGCTTCGAGCTGTGCATCCTGGGGTTAGGGGAGTTGTGGTACCAGCACTCTCCTAGGTTCCCCAGTTGGTGTCTCAGTAGGTCACATGCCACTGAAGTCCCCGACTCTGAGCTCAGTTCAGCACTAAAAGTTGCATAGCTGTTGCAGTCCTGGTGGTCTACACTGCCTTTCCAGTTTATTTAGAGCTCCAGAGCACTTTTGCCCATGGTGGCAAGGCTTGCAGGAGTTCAGGTTCTTACTGCTGGGATAAGTGATTCCTCTCTGTTTAGGGCTGGTTTATTTTATTTTTTATTTTTTATTTTTTTTATTATACTTTAAATTCTAGGGTACATGTACATAACGTGCAGGTTTGTTACATATGTATATTTGTGCCATGTTGGTGTGCTGCACCATCAACTCGTCAGCACCCATCAATTCATCATTTATATCAGGTATAACTCCCAGTGCAATCCCTCCCCCCTCCCCCCTCCCCATGTTAGGCCCTGATGTGTGATGTTCCCCTTCCCGAGTCCAAGTGATCTCATTGTTCAGTTCCCACCTATGAGTGAGAACGTGCGGTGTTTGGTTTTCTGTTCTTGTGATAGTTTGCTAAGAATGATGGTTTCCAGCTGCATCCATGTCCCTACAAAGGACGCAAACTCATCCTTTTTTATGGCTGCATAATATTCCATGGTGTATATGTGCCACATTTTCTTAATCCAGTCTGTCACAGATGGACATTTGGGTTGATTCCAAGTCTTTGCTATTGTGAATAGTGCCGCAATAAACATACGTGTGCATGTGTCTTTATAGCAGCATGATTTATAATCCTTTGGGTATATACCCGGTAGTGGGATGGCTGGGTCATATGGTACATCTAGTTCTAGATCCTTGAGGAATCACCATACTGTTTTCCATAATGGTTGAACTAGTTTAAAATCCCACCAACAGTGTAAAAGTGTTCCTATTTCTTCACATCCTCTCCAGCACCTGTTGTTGCCTGACTTTTTAAGGATTGCCATTCTAACTGGTGTGAGATGGTATCTCATTGTGGTTTTGATTTGCATTTCTCTGATGGCCAGTGATGAGCATTTTTTCATGTGTCTGTTGGCTGTATGAATGTCTTCTTTTGAGAAATGTCTGTTCATATCCTTTGCCCACTTTTTGATGGGGTTGTTTGTTTTTTTCTTGTATATTTGTTTGAGTTCTTTGTAGATTCTGGATATTAGCCCTTTGTCAGATGAGTAGATTGCAAATTTTTCTCCCATTCTATAGTTTGCCTGTTCACACTGATGGTAGTTTCTTTTGCTGTGCAGAAGCTCTTTAGCTTAATCATATCCCATTTGTCAATTTTGGCTTTTGCTGCCGTTGCTTTTGGTGTTTTACACATGAAGTCCTTGCCCATGCCTATGTCCTGAATGGGATTACCTAGGTTTTCTTCTAGGGTTTTTATGGTATTAGGTCTAACATTTAAGTCTCTAATCCATCTTGAATTAATCTTCGTATAAGGAGTAAGGAAAGGATCCAGTTTCAGCTTTCTACTTATGGCTAGCCAATTTTCCCAGCACCATTTATTAAATAGGGAGTCCTTTCCTCATTTCTTGTTTCTCTCAGGTTTGTCAAAGATCAGATGGCTGTAGATGTGTGGTATTATTTCTGAGGACTCTGTTCTGTTCCATTGGTCTATATCTCTGTTTTGGTACCAGTACCATGCTGTTTTGGTTACTGTAGCCTTGTAGTATAGTTTGAAGTCAGGTAACGTGATGCCTCCAGCTTTGTTCTTTTGACTTAGGATTGTCTTGGCAATGCGGGCTCTTTTTTGGTTCCATATGAACTTTAAAGCAGTTTTTTTCCAGTTCTGTGAAGAAACTCATTGGTAGCTTGATGGGGATGACATTGAATCTATAAATAACCTTGGGCAGTATGGCCATTTTCACGATATTGATTCTTCCTATCCATGAGCATGGTATGTTCTTCCATTTGTTTGTGTCCTCTTTGATTTCACTGAGCAGTGGTTTGTAGTTCTCCTTGAAGAGGTCCTTTACATCCCTTGTAAGCTGGATTCCTAGGTATTTGATTCTCTTTGAAGCAATTGTGAATGGAAGTTCATTCATGATTTGGCTCTCTGTTTGTCTGTTACTGGTTTATAAGAATGCTTGTGATTTTTGCACATTGATTTTGTATCCTGAGACTTTGCTGAAGTTGCTTATCAGCTTAAGGAGATTTTGGGCTGAGACAATTGGGTTTTTTAAATATACAATCATGTCATCTGCAAACAGGGACAATTTCACTTCTTCTTTTCCTGACTGGATACCCTTGATTTCTTTCTCTTGCCTGATTGCCCTAGCCAGAACTTCCAACACTATGTTGAATAGGAGCGGTGAGAGAGGGCATCCCTGTCTTGTGCCAGTTTTCAAAGGGAATTTTTCCAGTTTTTGCTCATTCAGTATGATATTGGCTGTGGGTTTGTCATAAATAGCTCTTATTATTTTGAGGTACGTTCCATCAATACCGAATTTATTGAGTGTTTTTAGCATGAAGGGCTGTTGAATTTTGTCAAAAGCCTTTTCTGCATCTATTGAGATAATCATGTGGTTCTTGTCTTTGGTTCTGTTTATATGCTGGATTATGTTTATTGATTTGTGAATGTTGAACCAGCCTTGCATCCCAGGGATGAAGCCCACTTGATCATGGTGGATAAGCTTTTTGATGTGCTGCTGAATCCGGTTTGCCAGTATTTTATTGAGGATTTTTGCATCGATGTTCATCAGGGATATTGGTCTAAAATTCTCTTTTTTTGTTGTGTCTCTGCCAGGCTTTGGTATCAGGATGATGTTGGCCTCATAAAATGAGTTAGGGAGGATTCCCTCTTTTTCTATTGATTGGAATAGTTTCAGAAGGAATGGTACCAGCTCCTCCTTGTACCTCTGGTAGAATTCAGCTGTGAATCCATCTGGTCCTGGACTTTTTTTGGTTTGTAGGCTATTAATTATTGCCTCAATTTCAGAGCCTGCTATTGGTCTATTCAGGGATTCAACTTCTTCCTGCTAGGGCTGGTTTAAAATGCTCCCTTCATGAGCAGGCATGAACTGAGTTCATTCCAGTTTCACTTTCTGCTACAACAGGGCAGCACTGAGTTCAATGTAATGTCTCACAATTACTGTGCCCTCCAACTCCCAAGAGTTCTGATTCCATCTCTGCACATCACCACTACTTCCAGGGGATGGGGTAAAGACAGCTTAGCATTTGAAGACTGTTTCTTCTACCTCTTCAAGTGCCTCTTTCAGCAATAGGAAGTTAAAACCAAGTATTGTGAATGCTTACCTGATTTTTGGTTCTATTAAGGTGCCTGTTTCGTGCAGATAGTTGTTAAATTGGTATCCTTTTGGTGGAATGTGTGGGGTAGAGATTGGAAGAGGCTTCTGTTCCTCCATTTTTCTCTACCTCCTCCTACATTTATATTCTTAACCAAGAATTGCCACATTCAAATTTTGGACAACATATCAATAGCTTATATTTAAATAGTACCTGGTTTGAGAAATTCAAGTTTTCCTGTAGCCAGTATTTATTTTACTTAGTCTCCCAAATACCCTCTGAGTTATTTATGAAAAAAAAAACACAGAAACAAAATATTATTTTAAAATACATATAAGGAGACTAAGGATGAGAGAAAATGAATCAACTTATGAGACTGTATGTTGGGAAGCTTGTAAAACTGTGAGTGCAGCCTGCCTACCCTTCTAGGGTTGACATAAGGGTGTCTCTTATGCCTGAAACATTTTCTTACATGCATATAACCAGTCCTCACAGCTTGTGCCAGACATATAACTTTGAACATATCTTCCCTTTTCTGGGTTTCCTTTGTACATTCTTGTTCTGCTTAAGCATGTGTATAATATGGCACCTAACCAACCACACTGCTATCTATAATCCAAGTGAGGAGGGAAATGGAGCATTCATCTTCAGCACAAAGTGGGTAAGTGTGGACTATCTCCCTGCATGAGCTAGATACAGGCTGAGACCTGCTGGTTGCAGGGAACCTATGCGTACTACAGAAGCTGATCTTTCTCTGTGTCTTTTCTAAGAAAAGTCTTGTTCTATTCAGTGCCTATATGATGGGTAAGTGTGATATGTTGTCCATGTTTCTCTTGATAACTGTGACACCTTCAAACAATGCAATGAATTAACACCCTAGGACTGTTCCTGTTGGTAGGCATTGTTGTGCTCTTTGCTGTTCTCTCCACAGTGGGACTCTTCCCCTGGGGATTGTAAGAGGGATCACTTGCTGAACACTGTGTGAGTGACAATGGTCATGGTTGCTGACCTTGGTGCTACCATTATTAACTTGGGTATGATCAATAATTTTTCCATGGCCTTTTCCTCTGATGTAACTTGTAATCTACATATTGCTACTTATTGCTGGAGAGAAATGGCAGTTTTGTTGTTGTTGTTGGCATTGGTAATGTCTTGGTCTGTCTTTTCAAAGTACCATTCAATGTGATTTTTCTTCTTAGGTGTGTTGTCAGTATTCTATGCATGTAAATGAGTTTTAGCATTCTTACAGTTTCCCTACTTCTGCTTCATTAAAGTGATTTTGATAACTGGTTTCTATTTTTTTAAGCCAATAATTTCTTTTTTCATATTTTACAGTTTCTAGAAAATAATTTCCTATATACTTTTATATTTTTAGGAATGTAACTGTTGTTTCCAGTTTGAGAAACAGTGCCTGAGTTCTGACTCCTCCATTTTTCAATTTGTCAATAGGCTTATGAAATTTTCATTCAATGTTGCATTTTACATTTTTGTAGGCATGTGGCCTAAAGATCTTATACTTGTTACTGTATCATTTGAAACTCCTGCAATTTAAGAAATTATGTTTTATACCCTTGAAATGCATTAAAGAGAAAAATTGGAAATGACATAAAATTAATTTTAGAGAAAATGAAGGATGCATTTACTTTCCCTTTATAAATATCTTATATTCTAAATCAATGTTATTCAATAGAATTTTTGGTAATAGAAATAATCTATGACTGTGTTCACCAATATGGCTAGACACATGTGGCTACTTAACATTTGAAATGTGGGTACTGCTAGTCAGGAATTAAATTTTAATTTTACCCCATTCTAATTAACAATGTAACATCTAAATAAGCACATGTGGGTAGTGTTTACAAGGCAGATCTAAGTCTTACCATTAATATGTGTTACATACAGTTTTCCAATATTACTGAATTGGAAAATGGTTCATCCTAAGTTAAAAGACTTATAGAAAACTAAAAAAAAAAAAAAAAAAAAAAAAAAAAAAAAAAAAAAATCAATATTGTCATGGAAGCAACATGGAATTTGTAGTCATACAGAACTAAATTTACATTGAAGAAAGGCTTTTAATCTCCTCTAGGTTCTATGAAAAGAGTATTAGTGCCTATTCCTCTTATAAATGTGTGTTGTGGAGTTAAATCAAATGTGCATGTAAACTTCAGCAAAAGTAAGGGACTCAGTCAAAATTGGTTGCTGTAAATCTATCCTAATTTGGGTATCTACACCTTTTATCACAGAGTATTTTCAACTGATCAATTTGGAAACCTTCCTCAAACAGGCATATGGATACTTGCATGCTTTTCTTGCAAGCACACATTAACAGTTACATGTAACATGATAATATATAATATGGTAATATGTAAATGGTAAGATTTAGTAGTGTGCTAAGTATTTCACCTAATATTTATTTTGTAAATACAAATACATGTTTTTATTATGACTTATGATTTCTTTCACTATTTGCCTCTGATTAGAGATCTATTTGTGGTGAGACACGTATATATATATACCCCCACCTCTTCCCCTTCCTCCTTGGCCTACTCAACATGAAGAGGATGAGCAGAAAGACCTTTATAATGATTTACTTCCACTTAATGAACAGTAAATATATTTTATCTCTCTTATGAATTTTTAAATGACATTTTTCATTCATTTATTTTAAGAATATATTATATGATACATATAACATACAAAATATGTGTAATTAACTATGTTATTGGTAAGACTTCTAGTCAACAGTAGACTGTTAGTAGTTAAATTTTTGAGAAGTCAAAGTTATAGGTAGATTTGCAACTACACTGAGATCAGCACCCCTAACCCTCACGTTGTTCAAGGGTCTCTCCCTCCCTGATCTCTCTTTCTATATCTGTCCATCCATTGTCTATCTATAGAGAGAGTTGGCATTGTATATGCATGTGTGTTTGTATATGTAGACAAATAGATATGCTTTGGTTTTAACTATATATATATATATATATATATATATATATATATATATATAGTTAAACTATATAGCTTACATAGATAGATATAGTTTAACCATATATATATGTGTGTGTGTGTGTATGTGTGTGTGTATATATATATGGCTTTGACTTTAGCCACAAGTATTTGAATTAGTAAAATAAGGAAACTGCCTGTTCCCCTTGTGCATTGGTTTCCTTGTTAGTGTCCTGTAAGGAAAACTGAAGCCACACTAGAGAAAACTGGTTGTATGTATTGGAAGTGCTGAGAGAGGAAAGGATGGAGTCACTTAACTAAGCTGTCAGTATGTAAAGTAAGCAGTAGCCACCGGCCCCTACTGCACAGGTGGGTGAATTAAAGTGAGGAGGAATAGGAGCTTTCAGAGACTTAGGAGAGGCCACCTGGGTAGTACTGGAACTGCAAGGGTGGAGCTTCTACTTTTCTGGAATCAGAAAAGTTGAGTCCTGTGATTAAAGTTAAAATTTCTTAATAAATGTGCACATCTAGTAATCCTGCCAGACACAAAAAGAGAGGAAGACAGTGGTTTCTGCCATTCTCATGCCATCTGATCTCCTATTAGTGCCTCCTATTGGCGGAAACTAACAAGAAACTAACTGTCACAGGGCCTGGGAAATGAAATCTGCATACTGTCAGCCACAGCATTAAAGAGCAAATAATTTGGATATGGGGCTGAAAAATGAAAGGTTTATTACAGGTGTATTTTTTGTCAAAGTGATGAAAGCTCACAAAAATTATATAATGGCTAGCTTGCTTGGTGATTTCCAAGCTCCTTGGATTTGTGATTTGATGTCTGGCTATACTTTTAGAACATTCTTCTTCTTCATTTTTTCAAATATATCTTTTGTCAATTTCTCTCTTCTTATATCTGATATTTCAATTAAGAACATATTAAATAATTTGATAGTGTACTATGGCTCTTGCATGCTCTTTAACTTTATTTTCTCTGTGTTTATGTTTGGTTAGTTTCTGTTTACATATTTATAAGTTGATCTACATCGTAAATAATCTGAAATAGGAAAAGAGGGTATTTTTCTATTTTTTAAATTATTCTTTCATCCCCTGAGGTGGCATTTTATACTAATACCTGAATAGATTTATTGTTGAAAAAAATGCATTCTCTGACTCGCTGGAGCATTCCTTTTGCAAGAGATCCTTTGAAAAGGACATCCTCTGAATAAAGAGGAATAAAAGTAATTAAAACCTCACTTATTTTGCCAATATGACAGGCCCAAAACAATTTGAATGAAGCCAAATCAATAAATCAAAAGAATGGTGATTTAAAATATCAACTGCTACTGTTAGAAGAAAATTAATTTCTGCTTTTTCCCCCTCGAGGGGGAAAAGGACTTGAGCAGACAAGAGATCAGTTCAAAAAATAGCCAAAATGTGTAAAGTCTACAAGAGTATAACATTTATATGTTCTTTATAATATTTTAATGTAGACATAGTAAAATATTTACTACTGAAATTGATACATATATCAATAATTATTTAGAATTGTTTTCTAGTTTTTATTTGATTGTAATATATTATTTAAATTTTATTTTAATTTTTATTTAGAAATTTTTTTCATGCTTTCAGCTCTAATTATTACCTTTTCCATATGATTTCTTAACTTTTTGGAATATACGTATCTATAGAGAGAGAGAGAAAGAGAGAGAAATTCATATTTTTAAATCTATATTTACACCTACCTGAACATTGAAGTCTGAATCTCTCATTTGACCTGTATGTGGAGTTCCAGAAATCTGTAGGTTAATGCTTACATATTTCTTCTGGCACCCAGCAGTGCATTTTGAACTACTGACCTGATAGTTTGTGATGTAATATATGCCAGATATCTAAATTTAAAATGTCCTAAACTTCTTTTTTTTTCCCCTGTGGACTCAAGATAAACATTTTTTCCTGACTCCCTGTTTATACTAATAGTAGAACCAACCTCAAATCTTGGGGTTATATTTAATTCACTCTCCAGCAACCAAAGGCTTTAACTTTTTTTTTCTGCAAATAGCAAGACTTTAAATTTTTCTATTTCCTGAATAAATCTTTACTGAATCTCTGTGTTGATTTCTGACACAAAGATGCAGTTTCTGCTATATATCACTTATTCATTCAACTGATATTATAAACATCTACTTTATGAGAGACATTGAGAAACTACAAAGGGACACCCTGAGCTCAGAGATTATAGAGTCTATATAAGAAGACCAATATTAAATAGTTATATTGTAATTTATTGACACATGAGTTCTTAACATAACCCCACTTGCCTTGCAAAAGAAGCTAAAATTTCACCTCCTTCCAAGGAACTTTTCTTTGTCATTCTTCAGTCTCCATAGCCTGGTCATTTATACTGTATTTATAATGCCAATCTTTTATCTAATTTTAAATTACTTAATTATAGTTACCTCATTATATGCTCATCAAGAATATTCAACTCCAAATTTCACAGTTTCTGGAACTAATAGAAAACCAATAAATGCAGTGATTGTTGAGTACAGATTGAGCATTCCTAACAGAGAATTTGAAATCTGAAATGCTCCAAAATTCAAAAATTTTGAGCACCAACATGATGCCACAAGGAGAAAATTCTACACCTGCCCTCATGAGACAGGCTACAGTTAAAACACAGGCACAACACGCAGTATATTCAGCATCCCCATAGTAAAAAGACTACTTCAGCCCTGTTCAGCTACAAAATGTATTTTCCACACATGGCCAGATTTCCCCACACAAGCATGGCCACAAAATGGCATATGAAATGGCATAGGTGCAGACTAGATGTGCCAATGGCATGTTCCCACGAACTTCTCAAAGTCAAGATCTTTGTGCGTTAATCACTGTATTTTATTGTTGTTGTTGTTGTTTACTTATTCTCTGCGCCATGTTATGAAGATATTGCTGAAAATGTCAAAAAAAACTTCTGCATATACACTATGGGCAACAGCGATAAAAAAAGAGGAAATACTTATTTTTATCTTTGCCACAGAAAGTTAACCTGTTAGAGAAACTAGACAGTGTGAAATGGCTTGCAGAAGACATTTCTGTAATGTAATATAAGACAGTGTGAAATGTCTTACAGAAGAGTATAGTATTGTAATGACCGCTATGTATGATGTGAAAAAACAGAAAGATAAACTGTTGAAGTTATGTTCTGAAAGTAATGAACACACATTAATTAAAAATTAAGAAGCAGTGCATAAAGCTGAAAATGAAGGTCTTTATTGTGTAATAAAAGAGTGGTCCTTTCACAGTGAATACATACCACTTACGATATGCTGATCGTGAAACAAGCAAAGATCTATTACGGTGAATTGAAAATTGAAGAGATCTGTAAATATTTAACAGGCTGATTGTAGAAATTCAAGAAAAGGGCGTTCTTTTCTAAGATTTGTTGTAATAAAACAACTACTGATGAAGAAGCAGCAGAGAAATTCATTAATGAGTTTGCCACGGTCATTACTCATAAAAATCTGATGCCAGAACAAGTCTATAATGCTGATGAATCATCACTGTTTTGGTCTTTTTGCCCCAGAAAGACACTGACTACAGCAATGAGACAGCTCCTATAGGAATTTAGGCGGCCAAGGACAAAATAACTGTACTTGGATGTCCTAATGGGCCAGGCACACTAAGTCAACTTGCTGTGATAGGCAAAAGCTTGTGTGCTCATTGTTTTCACTGGGTGAATTTCTTCCCAGTCCATTACTGTGTTAAGAAAAAGGCATTAATCACCAGAACATTGTTTCTGATTAGTTTCACAAATATCTTATACTAGCATCTTGTATTCCACTGCAGCGATGCTGGAGTGGATAATGACTGCATAATTTCTTTATTCCTTGACAACTCTTCTGCTCATCTTCCAGCTGAAATTCTCCTCAAAAATAATGTTTACGCCGTCCTCTTTTCCCTAAAATGTGATTTTATTAATTTATCCATGTGACCATGATATCCTTAGATAAATGAAGAATAGATATAAAAACACTTTCCTGAACAGCATGCTAGCAGCAATGAACAGGGATGGGGGCATGGAAAGTTTTCAAAAGAGGTTTAGCATGAAGGATGCCATATATGCGGTTGTCAGTGTTTGTAACACAGTTACTAAAATGTGAGTTGTGTATACATGGCACAACTTCTTGCTGGTGACTATGTTCAGTGATGATAATTAATGAGGTGATGACTTTAAAGGATTCTATATGTCAAGTGATAAAAAAATGATTTCCTTTAATGTGCAAAAATATATCTTCAGAATCTGTCAGTAAGCTGGAATAAGTGAATATCGAAGCTGTGTCATTTATAATGATGCTCCAGAGTTGTTCCTGCATTGACTGATGGTGAAATGGCAAATGGTTGTGAATCAAGGTGGTTGAGATAATAGTGAGATCATGATGCTAGCACTGCCAAAAAAGTACCTACATGGTAAAAAATGTGTGAAGGGTTTATTGAAGAACTAGAGCATGGTGCATCCATAACAGAACAAGAAATCCTGTCAGTTCATAAAATCAAGGAGATATTTCTAAAACATAAGGCAGATGAGTCTGGAGGAAACATTTTAAAGAGCTATCCAGCAGAATGCCTCCTTATCCCTAGATGATTCACCTCCAGGTTCCTCAAGTGCTTCTGACATTTTCCTCACCAAATGAAATAAAATACAGTGTACAGTAAGCTTTTGATCAAAGCACAACGTCGTAGGTGGTGACTAAAAGCTTGCCGTTGTTAGGGGATGCTGTGGTTCAACAGCTGATAGAGGTATTCTGGTGATGCTACTGTGCTGCTTAGCTAACTTGAACATTTTACTTTTTTACTACATTAATGGTATGTCATATTTTTTACTGTTAAGCACTTATGTGTAAATAACTAAGAAAATGATTGCTTATTGGTAGCATATAAATTCAAAGTCAGGAATGACAGTGGTGTCAAACAACCACAGATTGTCCATAAAGTTTGCTCTGATAGTGCCACCTTTGGTTTCTGATGGCTCACTGTATACAAACTTTGTTTCATGCACAAATTATGAAAAGTTTGTATTAAATTACCTTTAGGCTATATTTTGAATGTATATATGAAAAGCAAATAAATTTTATGTTTAGACTTGTGTCTATCCTCAAGCTATTTCATTAGGTACATGCAAGTATTTCAAAATCTGAAAAAAAAAAATTGAAATTTGAATCACATCTGGTTTCAAACATTTTGGGTAAGGGATACTTGTATATAACACCAAGTGTATATGTTTTATTGAACAGACTGTTTTCAAATTCCTTTCTGCTCTGTTTTCCTTGTTTTTATTCTTCATTACCAAGAAATTAGAGAGTTGTCAGCTGCCTTATTATTATTCACTAGGGTAATGTTACACATGTTGGATTATTTTATTACATGATATGAAAATAACAATAAAATGAAACATAATGCGTGGTAAACAAATGAGTCCAGGAATTACTCCAAAGTAGTTCTCTCTATCATCTTATGAATGCATGTAGTAGGTGAGCATATAGAATAAACAAAACCTGCCTAATGCATTCTAATGCCTTTGTTTATGTTTTGTTTTGATTTAAAAACATGTGAAAAAGTCAAATTATAAAATTTTAAAAAATTATAGAGCACATGTTTTGTCAACACATTTTTAAAGAAAAGAATGAAATTTTATTGATCATTTTCTTATTAGTCACACCAGGGTGCAAATGTAATCTATTCCTTCAATCCAAATCTTCTCTAAAGAATGACAATACTCTACCACTGAAAATAACCTAAGAATGTGCCACATACTAAGTGAGGCTCCAGAAGTATAATTTTCTTTTGGTCCCTTGATTTTAATACATTGCTTTTTGAAATTTCTATCTCTAAGCTACAAAAGCGTTAATTTTTATTATTGGACTGCTGGATAAGGCTTTTACAGTTATTTTTGTTAAAAGAAAGGGTGTATCATTGTAACAGATGAAGACTTATAGAAACCGGTTTAGTTTTAATAGTAGTCCTATTTATTTTCATGCATAAACAATGATCTTTAGTGAAGAAAGTGGCATCTTTGGGAAGAACCAAGGTTAGACTGGCAAGGCAATTGCTTAGTGAAATGCAACTAGTAATTCTGTTTTATTTTTGACTAATTGCTATTGTTTTGCTTTTCCAAATTCATTTAAATAAAAAGTTAAATAGCAATGAATTTGACCTTGTTTTCACAAAGGTTTTTTCATTTTTTGGATTTATTATTTTAATTAACATGTAATTATTGTACATGTTTATGGGGTAGAGTGTGATATTTTGATACATGTATACAATGTGTAATGATCAAATCTGGTTAATTAGCATACTCACCTGAAACATTTATTATTTATTTGTATTGGGAACATTCAAAGTCCCTTCTTCTGTTATATAATATATAATAAATAATAATATAATTTAATATATAAATAGCATAGACATATAATAGAATATATTAATAATTATAATATAATACATATGTATATTAATATAAATATATGATATGTAATGTGATATATAATAAATAGCATAATAAACAATATAACATAAATATATTAATATATAAAATATAATAAATAATATGCTATATAATATATATTTATTATATAATATATAATGTTACATATTTTATTATAGTATATTTTATTATATAATATGTTATATATTTTATTATATGATATATAATGTTATATATTTTATTATATAATAAACTGAAAATATATAATGAACTGTTGAAAATATATAATAAACTGTTGTTAATTATAGTCACCTTGTGATGCTATAAAACAATAGAGCTCATTCTTCCTACCTAGGTATACTTTTCTACCCATTTAACAATATTTAGATATCCTTTTATACTTCTCTAGCTCTTTTAACCACGATTCTACTGTCTACTTCTATGAGATCAACAGTTTTTATCTTCCACTTATGAGTGGTAACATGAAATATTTATCTTTCCGTGCCTGGCTTATTTCACTTAGCATAATGTGCTCCAAATTCATCCATGTTGCTACTAATGACGTAATTTTGTTCTATTTTTATGGCTAAGTGATATTACACTTTGTATATATACAATTTTTAAAAAAATCTATTCTTTTGTCAATAAACAATTATCTTGACTATTGTAAATTGCCTGTACTAAACACGGGAGTGCGGATATCTTTTTAATATGTTGATTTCCTTTCATTCTGTTTACTCACCATTGAGATTGTTGGGTCATACAGTAGTTCTATTTTTAGTTTTTTGAGAAATGTCCATCCTGTTTTCCATCATGGCTGTACTAACTTACATTCCCACAAATAGTGTATAAGAGTCTCCCTTTCCCCACATTCTCACCAGCATTTATTTTTTATTTGATAGTAGTCATTCTAACTGTAGTAACGGAATATCTCATTACGGTTCTGATTTTTGTTTCCCTGTTGATTAGTGATGATGAGCATTTTAAAAATAAACCTGTTGACTACTTGCATTTCTTTTGAGACATATGTATTCAGCTCATGTGTCCTTTTAAAAAACTAATTTCTGGGTTTTTTTTTGTTGTTGTTCTTGCTGTTGTTGAGTTGTTTTAGTTTATTGTATATTCTAGATATTTATTTTGCTGTGCAGAAGTGGTTATTTTTATGAAATTACATTAATCTAGTTTGCTTTTGTTATCTATGCTTTTGAGATCTTTTCCATAAAATCTTTGCCTAGACCAATGTTTTCAAGCATTTCCCTGATGTTTTTTTCTAGTAGTTAAATAGTATTAGGTCTTACAGTTAAGTCTTTAATAGATTTTGAGTGGATTTTTGTATATGATAAAATATAATTTTATTTTTCTGCATATAAATATCTGATTTTCCAGTATCATTTATTGAAGAGATTGTCCCTACCCCAATAAATATTCATGGTACATTTGTTGAAAATCAATTGGCTTTAAACGTGAATTTGTTTCTGGATACTCTATTCTATTATATTGGCTTTGGGTCTGTTTTTTTTTTTTTTTTTTTTTTTTTTTTTTTTTGAGACGGAGTCTCGCTCTGTCACCCGGGCTGGAGTGCAGTGGCCGGATCTCAGCTCACTGCAAGCTCCGCCTCCCGGGTTTACGCCATTCTCCTGCCTCAGCCTCCCGAGTAGCCGGGACTACAGGCGCCCACCACCTCGCCTGGCTGGTTTTTTTTTTTTTTTTTTTTTTTGTATTTTTTTAGTGGAGACGGGGTTTCACCATGTTAGCCAGGATGGTCTCGCTCTCCTGACCTCGTGATCCGCCCGTCTCGGCCTCCCAAAGTGCTGGGATTACAGGCTTGAGCCAGGGTCTGTTTTTATGCCAGTGCCATGCTCTTTTAGATACTACAACTTTGAGTATATTTTGAACTCTTGAAGTGTGATGCTTCCAGGTTGGTTCTTTTTACTTAGGATTGCTTTGGCTATTCAGGATCTCTCCTGGTTCCATCCACATTTTAGGATTGTTTTTTCTAGTTCTGTGAAGAATATAATTGGTAGTTTGTTAAGAATTGCATTAAACTTTTAGACTGCTTTTGGTAGTAGGCTCATTTTCATAATATTCTTCCTATTTATGAATATGGGATTGTGTGTGTGTGTGCATTCTCTTCAATGTCTTTAATGAGGACTTTGTCGTTCTTGCAGAGAGCATTTGCTTCTTGTGATAGTTTATTTCTAGGTATTTTATTTATTGATAGCTATTGACATTACTTTCTTGATTTTTTTTTTTTTTTTTTTTTTTTTTTTTTTTTTTTTTTTGAGATGGAGTCTCACTCTGCTGCCCAGGCTGGAGTGCAGAGATGCTATCTTGGCCCACTGCAACCTCTGCCTCCCGAGTTCAAGTGATTCTCCTGCCTAAGCCTGTAGCTGGGATTACAGATGCCTGCCGTCACAACTGGCTAATTTTTGTATATTTAGTAGAGTTGGGATTTCATCATGTTGGCAAAGCTGGTCTTGAACTCCTGACCTCAGGTGATCTGCCCACATCAACCTCCCAAAGTGCTGGGATTACATGCTTGAGCCACCATGCCCGGCCTACTTTCTTGAATTTTTAAAAAGTAGTTTATTCTTGGTATATAGAAACACTGCTTATTTTTTGTATGTTGATTTTGTATCCTGCAACTTTACCGAATTTGCTTATTTCTAAGGCATTTTTGAAGAGGTTTTAGAGTCTTTTATGTATAAGATTTTGCCATACGCAAACAGAGACAAATTAACTTCATCCTTTTTCAATTTGGATGCTTTTTATTTTTTTCTCTTGCCTAATTGTTCTGGCTAGGACTTCTAGTACTGTGTTGAGTAAAAGTGGTAAAAGTAGGCATTTATGTCTTATTCTAGCTCTTAGAGAAAAAGCTTTTAACTTTTCCTCATTAAATATGATGTTGGCTATGGGTTTGTCATTTATGGCCTTTGTTGTGTTGAGGTGGTTTTTTTTTTTCTATACCTAACTTGAGAGTATTTATCATGAAGGAATGTTGTGTATTTTTCCGATATCTTTTCAGCATTTATCAAGATGATCATATGGTTTTTGTCCTTTATTCTGTTGATTTGATGTATCATGTTCATTAATTTGCCTATGTTAAACCATCCTTGTGTCTCTCCCATAAATGCTCCTTGGTCATGATGAATGATCTTTTTAATGTGTTTCTGGATTTGGGTTACTAGTATTTTATTTTTCCCCCTTTTTTTTTTTTGAGATGGAGTTTCTCTCTTTTTCCCCAGGCTGGAGTACAATGGTGCAATCTCCGCTCACTGCAACCTCCAACTCCTATCTCAGCCTCCCAAGTAGGTGGGATTACAAGTGTGCACTACCACCCCTGGCTAATTTTTTATCTCTTTTTAGTAGAGACAGGGTTTCACCATGTTGATCAGGCTGGTCTCAAACTCCTGATGTCAGATGATTCACCTACCTTTGGTTCAATTTTGGTAGACTATGGAGAGGTGACAATGTGCTAGCAGCCCTCCTTTGCTCTCAGCGCCTCCTTGGCCTCGGCGTCCACTCAGGCGGTGCTTGAGGAGCCCTTCAGCCCGCCGTTGCCCTGTGGGAGCCCCTCTCTGGGCTGGTGGAGGCCAGAGTCACCTTCCTCTCCTTGCTTGAGGGGAGGTGTGGAGGGAGAGGCACGGGTGGGAACCAGGGCAGTGTGCGGCACTAGCAGGCCAGCGCGAGTTCCCGGTGGGGGCAGGCTGGAGGGGCCCACATTGAGAGAGAGGCCAGCCCAATGCCTCCCTGGACAGGGAGGGGCTTAGCACCTGGGCCAGCAGCTGTGGAGGGTGTACTGGGTCCCACAGTACTGCCTGCCCACCCAAGCCAGGCTCCAATTCTCTCTGAGCTGCCTCTCTGCCGGGTAAGGCTCAGGACCTGCAGCTGCAATGCCCGAGCTTCCCTAACTGGTGAGCTCCCACCCGGCCTGAGCCTCCTGGATGGGGGGTGCCATCCCCTGCTCCTTGGTGACAGGTCACATGCTGCCCAAGGGCTGAGGAGTGCCAGCTTGTGATGAGTGACTGGTGGGCAGCTCCACCCAGGGCTCCAGCGAGGGATCCACTAGGGGAAGCCAGCTGGGCTCCTGAGTCTAGTGGGGACTTGGAGAACTTTTATGTCTAGCTAAAGGATTGTAAATGCACCAATCAGCACTCTGTGTCTAGCTCAAGGTTTGTAACCACACCAATCAGTGCTCTTTGAGTAGCTAATCTAGTGGGGACTAGGATAACTTTTCTGTCTAGCACTCTACGTCTAGCTAAAGGATTGTAAACGCACCAGTCGCACTCTGTGTCTTGCTAAAGGTTTGTAAACGCACCAATCAGCACCCTGTCAAAACGGACCTGTCAGCTGTCAGTAAAATGGACCAATCAGCAGGATGTGAGTGGGGTCAAATAAGGGAATAAAAGCAGGCTGCCCCAGCCAGCGGTGGCAACCTGCTCAAGACAACTTCTGCACTGTGGAGTCTTTGCTGTTTTACTCTTTGCAGTGACTCTTGCTGCTGCTCACTCTTTGGGTCTGCACTGCCTTTATGAGCTGTAACACTCACTTCGAAGGTCTGCAGTTTCACTCCTGAAGCCAGTGAGACCACGAACCCACCAGAAGGAAGAAACTCCGGACACATCTGAACATCTGAAAAAGAAAACTGCAGACACACTATCTTTAAGAACTGTAACACTCACCATGAGGATCCGCAGCTTCATTCTTGAAGTCAGCGAGACCAAGAACCCAGCAATTCTGGACACAGTAGGTGTCCCAAAATTTGTTCACATATAGTTGTTTGTAATAGTGTCCAGTGATCATTTGTATTTCTATGGTGTTGGTTGTAATGTCTTTTTTTTTCTTTTGGATTATTTTTTCATTTTGGGGGTCTTGTTTTCTTTTTTCTTGGCAATCTAGCCAATGTTTTCTCACTTTTTTATGTTTTCAAAAAAACAACTTATTGAACCTATTTTAGTCTCAATTTTGTTTATTTCTGTTCTGATCTTTATTATTCTTTTCTTCTACTAATTTTGAATTTGCTTTGTTCTTGCTTTTCTAGTTCCGTGAGATGCATCATTATACTGTTTATTTGACTTTTTTTTTTTTTTTTTTTTTTGCTTTTCTGGTGTAGGCATTTATTCCTATGAATTTCCCTCTTAACGTATTTTCTGGATTCTATAATTTATGTTTATATTTTTATTTGTTCCTTCTTAATTTCTTCATTGACCTGTTGGTCATTCAAGGGTATATTGTTACAATTTATTTGTACAATTTAAAATTTTGTATTTATTGATCTCTAGTTTTATTCCATTGTGGTAAGAAAAGATACATAATAAAATGCTAAGTCTTTTAGATTTGTTGAGACTTGGTTCATTGCCTAACATGTAGCCTGTCTTAGATAATGTTCCATGTGCTAAGGGAAAGAATGTGTATTCTGTAGTTGCTGAATAAAATGTTCCTTAAATGTCTGTTTGATCCATTTTATGTAAAGCATGGTTTAAATCTCATGTATCTTTATTGATTTGTCTGTCCAGATGACCTAATGCTGAGAGCTGCACATTGAAATCCCAACTGTTGTAGTATTGGAGTCTATCTATTCCTTTAGATCTAATAGCATTTGCTTTATATATCAGTATACTCTGGTGTTCAGTGAATACATATTTATAATTGTTATATCTTCTTGCTGACTTTTCCTTTGTCATTGTATAATTATAGTTTTTTTTTTTTTTTTTTTTTTTTTTTTTTTTTTTTTTTTTAGAATTTATAGTCTGTTTATCTAAGTATAGCTCTCCTGCTCCATTTTGACCTCTATTTGCATGGACTATATTTTTCTGTTTCTTATGTTTCCATTTGTCTTTTTAGAGGAAGTAATTTTCTTGTAGGCAGCATATAATTGGGTCATTAAAAAATTTCTTGAACCAATCTTTTAAGTAGGGGCACTTAATCCATTTACATTCAAGGTTATTACTGATAGCTGAAGACTTACTCCTGCAATTTTGTTAATAGTGTTCCGGTTGTTTTGTATTACTATATGCTTTGTTCCTTTCTTTCTCTCTTATTATTTATCATTGTGTTTTAGTGGTATTCTGCTGTTACAGGGTTTTGTATCTTTTCTCTTTCTCTTTCATATATCTGTTCTACCAGTCATTTTATACTTTCCATGTATTCATAAATGTAACATTATAGGGTGACTGTAATTAACAACAATTTATTGTATATGTTTAAATCACTGGAAAAGCAGATTTTGAGTGTTCTCAACACAAAGAAATGACAAGTGTTTGAGGTGATGGATAAGCTAATTACGCAGAATTGACTATTATGCATTGTATACAAATATCAAAATGTCACATTCTACCCCATAAATATGTGGGATTATTATGTGTCAATTAAAAATGATGAAAGCAAAAGAAAAAAGCTGAGAGATTAACCGAAGTTTGTCAATAAAATAGTTTTTGGAGTGGTTTTATTTGCTGCTCCTATAATCAGTCTGGTCAATAACTGTGAACTTGAGAGAAATGTATGATAGCGATAACATAGGGATAAGTAAGTGTCTTTTCTCAGAGAATTGTCTGATCTATTCTGATCACATCAGTGTCACGTGGTCAAGGGCTATCTTGAAATTAACTTTGACTTGTTTAAATTATGGAATCAGACCATTTCAGCAATAAAGTGTTTCATAATGTGTTAGGATGTTTGAGTAGATGAGCACTCCAAAAAAACAAACAAACAAACAAACACATGCACAGACACAAGTGTGGGTAGAAGTTCCAGAAAATGTATAATTTCAGAGTTTGTCATCATATAAAACCACTCTTCAGATAATATAATTTCAGATACATATAACAGTTATTTGCATAAAGATCTTTTCCATTTAATAACACCAGGGAGGATATTATAAATAATTATGACAGATGTAGTTTGTTGAGTAAACAAAATGAGAACATTTATAGTCCAAGAGAAAATGAATGCCAATTATTTTGGGCCTAGTGAGTTTTATTTTGAATATAGCCTCAATGATATAGAAACACGTTTGCAACCTGGGTGTTATTCATATATCCCCTGCATCACCTACCATTTGTTCTTACACATATTTGCTCTTATTTCTTACACATATTTCTATGAGATTTAAATGATTTCCTCAAGAAAACATTTACGAACTGCTTTTGAATTGGGACTATTCACATATTAAAATTTCTTTATATTAATAAAATGGTTGTGGTTTGATTTCTTATTTGAATATTTTTTTCTGAAAGTTCGATTTGCTAGCATGGCTAAAAATACTAAACATATTAAATGTGTTCACCATTAATGTTCCAGTTGGGGATTTTATGGGGTGTGTGTGTGTGTGTGTGTGTGTGTGCTGATTATTTTGTTTAGGTGAAGATACTTCAGTCCCCTAAATCCAATGAGGTGGTTAGCTTTAAGAAATTACCTTTTAACAATACAAAATATATGCCTCTTTTCATAGAAAAAAATTGCTTTTACCATTATAATGATTTTGCACATGTATCCCACAAGAATATAGTAAGATTGGAAATGCAGTATCTGACTAGAATTTGAGGAAACAGCAAGAACATATCATCTTCTGAGATTGAAGCTAATAGAACCAGTATAAGAGGAATCGAAATAGCCAGTCTTAGGCATGGACTTCTTAGTTTCAATGAAACAAGGATACTAACTATGAAGTAAATATTAAAGCACGTGTATAATGTTATAACAATAAAAGCATACAAAAGCAAGGTGAAGATACAAGAAATAAGCATATGTCACTTTGCTTTCTACATTTTGTAAGAAATAGGATGCTCTCAGTAAGTAAAATCATTTGCATTTTTTAAATAAAGGTCTTACTCTTATCAATTGCTGGGGCGGATGATAAGGGGAAGTGCAAGAAAACCCCGCAGGGTATCACAGGTTAGAGCCATGATTCCGAATACAGAATGTGTCCTCAGGTTTCCCAAGGTTGTTGAGGAACACAGACCGCTGGAAGTGGTTTGAAGCACAGGGCAAGAGAAAACAAATGTCAGGCTTGTTCTAGGAGAGCTGAGGTTCAAATTCTGCTGTCAACATTTTTTTTTAACCGGGAAATACAAGATAGAGATATCAGGAGCATAAACCTGGTAGTCATAAGAGTGGTAGATCAGCAAGAGTGGAGGAGGATGGCTACATAATTTACAGGGCCTAGTACAAAATGAGCGTGTGCAGCCCTTTATTCATAATTATTATGAAATTCAAGACTGCAAAAAAATGATAAACCGAGTGTGGACCCTTCCAAGTGCTGAGCCCTATGAAATTGAACACATATAAATGTGGCCCTGGGAGAGTGAAGCAAAGCAGAAAGATGTATCGTTTCATCTTTTAAAAAATGTGAAAAAAAAGACAATAAATGCTGGGAATCATATTCATATTGTTACATTTAGGTGATTTTCTTTTCCCCTTAAGCTTTATAAAAGTTTGTTTTCTGTGGCAAGGCAATGCACAGGCAACACTATTTTACATGACCAAGTAGAACGTTTTTAATGTTAATTGTTGAGTACATGGTGCAAAATAGTGATTTTTGTGATTCACTTAAATTTGTTTATTTCAGAACAATTATTTTGTAATTTTAGCTGGTAGTCTGTTTCCATCCACAGACCAACTAGGAATGAAAAGATATTTTTATTATTCAAATTCAAGGACATTGCATGATACATTAAAAATTACATTTGGGTTGTTTCATTAACATAATATTCAAGACTGTCAGTGAATCAATTAAATTAAATTTATGTAAATTTTATATTATGAATGTGTCAAGCTACTTGAAAGATAATGCATGTTTTCCCATTTGTAAATCAAGAGTTTATCTAAAGTTTATTTAATACTAACTGATACGGTTTGACTCTGTGTTCCCACCCAGATCTCATCGTGAATTGTACTCCCATAATTCTCACTTGTTGTGGGAGGGACCCAGTGGGAGATAATTTGAATCTTGGGGGCGGTGTTCCCCATATTGTTCTCATGGTAGTGAATAAGTCTCACAAGATCTGATGGTTTTTATCAGGGGTTTCCACTTTTGCGTCTTCCTCATTCTCTCTTTGCCTGCTGCCGTCACGTAAGACAGGACTTGCTCCTCCTTGTCTTCTGCCATGATTGTGAGGCTGCCCCAGCTACTTGGAACTGTAAGACCAATTAAACATGTTTCTTCTTGAAATCACCCAGTCTTGGGTATGTCTTTATCAGGAATATGAAAACGGACTAATACACTAACATTGATATAGGTGTGTGTGTGCATGTGTGTGTCTGTGTGTATATGTGTGTTTTCGTCTTCATGTTTTAAAACATTTCACCAAGGGTGGGAAAAGCAAGCAATGAACCTGAGCCACCTAGAATTGCAATGTGTTCTATGTGAAGGAGAAAAAGCCAATGACCTTTGAGGAACAATTAAAAAAAAAAAAAAAATCTAATTCTGTTATTTTCTAGGGCCATTTTACCATTTCTAGCAGCTAGATATTTATGTATTGCTAAAACTAATAAAAGGTCTTTCGTGGGGTTAATTAGAAATAAAGGAAGGTAGTATCCTGATCACATCACAGTTGTCATTTCTCTACCAACACACATTACAGAGTAGAGTGGACAACTTCCTTTAAAATTGTTGTAGGGAATGGAGTCTTTTCAGAAGACTTTCTATGCCTGAGAAATGACTGTTACAAGCAATTTACTCTTAAGTTTTGGGCTTTAATACAAATATACATTTTGTCTTCCTAAAAACATTTTAAAAGCCTCTGTATTTGAAGGCCTATAGCTACATTTCAGCCCTGGCTATCCATGAGAATTACATGGAGAGGTTTTCACAAGGACAAGTGTGTAATCTGCAATCCCAGAGATGTTGAAAAGCTGATAAAGATGTGGCATAGTTTCTGTAGTTTTGTATTGTTTACATTCCCCAAGTCATCTCAATGTTTAGAAAAACTTTGAAAATCACTGGTTCTGAATCCACATGTGTATAATTTATATTGTCTAAAGATAGAAGGATATTTGTTGCTTTAATAATGACAGATCAAAGTACCCCAAACTCCTAAACCTTAGCATCTCTTTCCTTTGTGTAGTTTCATGTCTTAGGTCTGATAATTTTGAAGATGAAGATCTGAACAAGATGGATCACAGTTATCCTGCTGTGGCAAAACCTAGAACGTGATGTCTTTTAGGGGCTGAGCGTAAAGCCACAAGTTTCTGCACTTATGGAGCCTTGGTGAACATATTAGTCTGGGGGGAAGTAGAAGTGACATCACTGAGAGGGTTCCTGAAAATGGCCAGGAGCCACTATTTGTGACAGATAATGAGGAGTCAAAACTTCACACGGTGACTGAATCTGAGTTAGCTGAATAACTCAAGCATGAGTTATTCATGTTTGCCAACCAGCAAACTTCCGTCTCCTGTGCACATGACTGGCCCTAGTGGGGAGGAAAGTTAGAACACTTTCTATAATCATGGGTCCTATAATCATGAAATCCACAAAATAATAGTTTCGTTAGCAGATCTAAATCACAAATCACTACAGTGAACATCACACACAACTAAAGACCACCAAACAGCTTTTATGATAGCGTGGTCATAGTGGCGAATAGCATGGAGGCTAAGAGCGAGCGTAAGAGCCTGAACCTAAATCGTGGCCCTACTGCTTGTGAGCTGTGGAACCCCAGGCAAGTTGTTTTGGCTTTCTAGGCTCAATTTCCTCACCTGTAAAATGGGAATACTAAAAGTAGCTAATTTAAGTTGTTTGGAGTTTTCATTAAATTAAAATGGGAATCGTGTTTACTTATGCAGTAAGTAGTCAATATATGTCAGCGATTTTAATTATTTTGGGGTAGTGCAACTCTGATACTCCAAAAAAGACTGAGAATATTCCCAGTATTTTAGCACTTGCTATGCTAAATAGCTTATAACTCAGAGCTAGCGGAACGCACCCGCTATCAAGAGCTGTGAAGGGGGTGACTTACCACCAGGCACACTTCCATCTGTTGCTGTTGATTAAACATGCCATTGAAATTAAAGTTGTCACACACTAATTATAAAGCTGGTATTGGTTAATTCATGTGCCTTTGAAATATACTCCCAGAGTAGCAGGTAGACAGCGTTGGCAGTTATAGCATCTCATTAATTCTGTAAAAAGTGATAATATTAGTTTGAATTAGGTGGTTAATAGTCCCCTTTTCCAGAAAAAGTGAAAATGATGGAGGAGTTGAAAAGCTTCCAATCTGCTACCAGATGTAAAATTTAAGTATAAGGAAGAATCCTAGAATTTGAAACAAGGAGGTTTTTCTTCGCAAGCAAACCGCCTGCTGAGCGTAGTTTGATGACTGAAATACCACTTCCATAATAGTTTGGCTCAGTTTGTTTGTTGAGGTTCCAGAAAATTATTCCCCAGAGGACCAGACAAGTGGGAATATCGTTTGCACCTCACATTTGCTGTAAACATCCTAGATTTCACTGGGCTAGTGCTGCAAGTCAGCACCAATTAAGAGAATTCTGGGACTTCACAGGCTATTCAGGCCAGCTGTTCAATGTGTACCTTACTGTCTGACTTATTAATGCACTAGTTAAAACTAGGGTAGAGAAACAGTTGTCAACAAAAGAGGCCTGGAAGATTCTGTTCTTATTTATAGTACATTAAACGTGCTTTTCATGGCTCTCTTGCAACAGAGAGCATTTATAATTGTTTTAAACAGCAGGACACTGTATACCTTCATATTTATACCAGCAAATTTTAGAATCTTCAGAGTTTTCAGATGCTTTGTAATGTAATCTGTTTGGTACTGGTTATGAATCTCCTAAATTGCTTGTTCAAATATTTCCTTCATCTGCATACTGTTGTCTGTGGCTTGTCCGTAGCTTTAAATTCGGTATTAATTTCCTTTTAAGATTCTTTGCCTTGCCTATTGACACTAAAGTTTCATAACGATTGCTGGACCTCACCTAAGGCAACTCCGCTATTTCCTTCAGATTTTGAACTCAAGAAATTCCAGATATACATAAGACTAGTCTGACATTGCTTTCTTAACCCTATATCTCAGTATATAGCCTATTAGAGATATCATTCCCATCTAGGATTTTAATTATAATGCAAGGAACAAGCAGATCAAATCAGGAAAATATTAAATGAAAAACACATGCCAAATGTATAACATTGTATCAATAGAATTTTGGTTGACTTCTCAGTAGAAATAAATGTGCAAATTGTAGGAAGCTACAGTATAAATTATGTAGTTTCTTCAACAAATATTTTGCTTGGCAGAGGTAGGACAACAACGATAGCAGAACCTAAGGATTAAAAAAATATTGAAAAGGATATTTAAATTATTAGGTGAAACTAATGATAAATATTAGACATTTTAAAAATCTAAATTTTGTATTGATATACTTTTATATATTATTATTTTTATTATTTTTACTCTTTTCAAGCAGTTTTAGGTTAACAGCAAAGTAAACTGGAAAGTACAAGGAGTTTCCATATAAGCTCCCCAACCACCAGCTTTCTCCACCGTCAACATCCTATACCACAGTGGTACATTTGTTACAATCAATGGACTTCCGTTGTCTTATCTAAAATACATGTTTTTAATGTTGTTGATTAATTTGTAATAGCATGGGCACGTGTACATGTGTGTGGTGTGCATCTGTGTATAATATTTTTAATAGTGATATTTTACCTGTTTGAACTATATTCATATGGCAAAGAAAGATGAATAAAAGAAAAGATAGAAATGAATTATGATAATTTTTAAGGATATTCATATTCATAATTATATTAGAAACAAAAACAAAATCATTGATTTTGCAACTTTGTTTTATTTTTAATTGATATATAATAATTTTAAATATTTCTGGGGTACAACGTGATAATTTGATACATTTGTACAAACTGTAATGATCAAATCACAATGATTAGCAAATCTATCACCTCAAACATCATTTCTTTGTGGTGAAAACATTTAAAAGCCTTTCTTCTGGGTATTTTGAAATATACAACACATTATGGTTACAGCTAACAATAAGTTCTAGTGTTCTATCGCACAATTTGTACCCATTGACCAACCTCTCCTCCTTCTCCCGTCCACCCTAATCTTCCTAGCCTTTGGTAACCACTATTTTAATCTGCGATTCTATGAGATCAACATTTTTAGAGTGAGATCATATGCTGTTTGTCTTTCCATGTTTGTCTTTTTTCATTTATAATATCCTCCAGTTTCATCCTTATTATTGAAAATGACAAGTTTTTTTTTGTAGATTAATAGTGTTTCACTGTGTACATATTCTTTTGTGCATATATATTTTCCTTATTCATTAATGGACACGTCAATTGATTCCATATCTTGGCCATTGTGAATAAGTGCTTTGAATAAACCTGGCAACAGAGATACAGATGATCAATAGGCATATGACAAAATGTTCAAAATCACTCATCATTAGTGAAATGCAAATCAAAACACAGTAAAATATCACCTCACTCCGGTTACAATAGCTGTTATGAAAAAGACATAACAAATATCGGTGAGAGTGTGGAGAAAAGGAAACCCTTCAACAGTGTTGCTGGACATGTAGATTGGTACAGTTACTGTGGAAAACAGTGTGGAGGTTCCAAGAAAAATTAAAATAGAACTACCATATTATCCAGCAGTCCCACTAATGGGTATATTCAGTATTCTTTGGTTATATATATACACAAAAGAAATGAAGTCAGTATATTGAAGAGATATGGAATCATCCGGTTAGGTAAAGTAGTTGAGACAAAAAGTTAAAAATTGTCAATTAATATTAATTATTTTAAAATCAGAAATGTAGATTCAGAAGGTGAGATACACAGGCCAGGATCAGCAGCTCACACCTACAATTCAAGCAGTTTAGGAGGTCAAAGCAGCAGGATCACATGAGCACAGGACTCTGAGACCAGCCTGGGCAACATAGGGAGACCCCATATCTACAAAAAATTTTTTAAATTAACTGGGCAAGTTGGTGCACACCTGTGGTCCCAGCTACTTGGGAGGTTGAGGTAGGAGGATCACTTGAGCCTAGAAGTTCTAGGCTGCAGCAGTGAGCTATGATTGTGCACTTCAACCCATGTGACAGTATGAGATCCTGTCTCAAAAAAAAAAAAAAAAAAAAAAGGAAAATCAATACAAGTGAGATACACAGAAGACTTCCATAGCTGGCCAAACTGGAGTTTGGATGTTTCCTTTGGAGTTGCTTGCTATTTTTCAATTATTTTCTATAACTCCGTAAATGAATTCCCAAAGCCTGCATTGCATTTTCCTGAGTCTGCAATTATGGTGGGTGCAAACCTAGCAAGATACAATACAGGCCTTGGAAATTAGTTCCTGGAAGCATCATGTGGGACTTGGAGAATCATAACAGTCCAAATTGACAGAGGAGTTTTTGAGATTTCAACTGCCTATGCATCTCCCTCTCTCTCTCTCTCTCTCTCTCTCTCTCTCTCTCTCTCTCTCTCTCTCTCTCTCTCTCTCTCTCTCTCTCTTTTGAGACAGAGTCGCGCACTCTTGCCCAGACTGGAGTGCAGTGGCACAATCTTGACTTACCACAAGCTCCGCCTCCTGGGTTCACATCATTCTCCTGCCTCAGCCCCCTGAGTAGCTGGGACTACAGGCACCCGCCACCATGCCTGGCTAATTTTTGTATTTTTAGTAGAGACAAGATTTCACCTTGTTAGCCAGGATGGTCTTGATCTCCTGACCTCCTGACCCGCCTCGGCCTCCCAAAGTGAGGGCATTACAGGCATGAGCCACCTCGCCCGGCCACATATCTCTGGATCTAGTAGAAAACTCTTGCCTATAAATGGCATTGCCTTCTCAGTAACAGCCTCCAGGTCCAGGAAGTGTATTGTAATCTCTTAGAAAACTGTACTGCCTGTCACGAGTCATTTGTGTCTGTTGCCTTGCAATGTTAGCTTTGGAGCTCAGCAAGCATAGCGTTCCTCTAAAAGACTATAAATTTCACCCACAAGCTCCTTATTAGACCTCATAGTAACCACCTAAATACTTCAGTTAATCATATTGAAAAGAGGACCAAATCGAAACTAATGTTGAAACTTTTGAAGTAGTCTTCATAGATAAAGGGAAATTACCCTCATTTTAGGGCTCATCAATATATTCTTCTCATATCATTAGAAGGTAACTTCTATTACATTTCTTATTATTGGAATAATGTCTTCTGTAAGGTAATTTTTATCTCTGCTTCTTCCACAATTGGAAGAATGACTAGTACTATATATCATAATGCCATTTGCTTTCTAAATGTTTTATTTGATGACCTCCTTAGACTTAAAATATCTACCAATAATAGCAGTTTAGCAAGAACATCAAACATATTCATAATCTATATCTTGTTTGAAATGTCTCTTGATAACTTGGTACAATCTTGCTCATATCACTTATATGTTATCTGCCTTAGGTTTGAAAGACTGTGGTAATTATTTTAGGATAGAAATTTTCAGTGTTCTGAAATAAGTTACACAACCCCAGTTCTAATCTAGTTTTCGTCACTAATAATCTATATTACCACAGCAATGCCATGTAACATTTTTAGATCTTGATCTTTGCTTTTACAGAAAACACATATTGGACATAGTGAATGAAAGACCCCTTCCAACTCTAGGAATCAAATATAGGAATATTTAAATTCGAGTCAGAATGTTATAAAATAAAAGTTTTGTTGCGATTCCTTTTAGTTTCGAAGTGATTGTATTTACCCTGAAAATATTTACTTGCCCTTACTCAATCTCTTAATGCTTTAAAGGAAAGAGAAGCAATCTATCCTGGACTATTGCGTTTGAAAGTAGATTTAAATTCATAGAAGCCAAGTAGAATCGTGGTTACCAGGGCCTTGACTGGGCGTTGATGGTGAGGAGAGGCTGGGGAGATATTGGTGAAAGGCTACAAAATTTCACATAGATAGAGAGAAGTTTAGGAGATCTATTGTACAACTAGATATGGTATACATAGTGATAATAGTTATTATAGCAATACACTGTATACTTGAAAATTGCTTAGAGAGTAGATTTGAAGTGTTCTCACCACCACAAAATGACAAGTATGTGAGAAAACAGAATGTTAATTAGCTTGATTTAGCCATTCCACAATGTAAACATAAATCAATACATATTGTACACTGTGAATATATATTTTTATTTGTTGCTAAAAAGAAAAAGAAAAAAACAAATAAATGATTAGTTTGTGAAAAAGATTAGGCATTCCAAAAGAATGTAATAATTTTTTTATTATTATACTTTAAGTTCTGGTATACATGTGTAGAACGTGCAAGTTTGTTACATAGGTATACACATGCCATGGTGGTTTGCTGCATAGGCTATCCTTTCCCCAGTCCCAGTCCCCCTACAGCTCCCCATGTGTGATGTTACCCTCCCTGTGTCCATGTGTTCTATTTGTTCAAGTCCCAATTATGAGTGAGAACATTTGGTGTTTGGGTTTCCGTTCCTGTGTTAGTTTGCTGATGGTTTCCAGCTTCATCCATGTCCCTGCAAAGAACATGAACTCATCCTTTTTTATGGCTGCATAGTATTCCATGATGTATATGTGCTACATTTTCTTTATCCAGTCGATCATTGATAGGGATTTGGGTTGGTTTAAAGTCTTTGCTATTGTGAACAGTGTTGCAAAAAACATACATACGCATGTGTCTTCATAGTAGAATGACTTATAATCCTTTTGGTATATACCCAGTAATGAGATTGCTGGGTTAAATGGTATTTCTGGTTCTAGATCCTTGAGGAGTCACCACACTGTCTTCCACAATGGATGAATTAATTTACATTCCCACCAACAGTGTAAAAGAATTCCTATTTCTCCACATCCTCTCCAGCATCTGTTGTTTCCTGACTTTTTAATGATCACCATTCTAACTGGCATGAGATGGTATTTCATTGTGGTTTTGATTTGCATTTCTCTAATGACCAGTGATGATGAGCTTTTTTTCATGTTAGTTGGCCACATAAATGTCTTCTTTTGAGAAGCGTCTGTTCATGTCCTTTGCCCACTTTTTGATGGAGTTGTTTGTTTTGTTTAAGTTATTTGTAGATTCCGGATATTAGCCCTTTGTCAGATGGATAGACTCCAAAAAATTTCTCCCATTCTCTAGATTGCCTGTTCACTCTGATGATAGTTTATTTTGCTGTGCAGAAACCCTTTAGTTTAATTAGATCCCATTTGTCAATTTTGGCTTTTGTTGCCGTTGCTTTTGGTGTTTTAGACATGAAGACTTCGTGCATGTCTATGTCCTGAATGGTATTGCCTAGGTTTTCTTCTAGGATTTTTATGGTTTTAGGTTTTACATTTGAGTCTTTAATCCATTTTGCATTAAGTTTTGTACAGGTGTAAAGAAGGAGTCCAGTTTCAGTTTTCTGCATATGGCTAGCTGGTTTTCCCAACAGCATTTATTAAATAGAGAATCCTTTCCCCATTGCTTGTTTTTGTCAGGTTGGTCAAAGATCAGATGGTTGTAGATGTGTGGCATTACATCTGAGGCCTCTTTTCTGTTCCATTGGTCTACATATCTGTTTTGGTACCAGTACCATGCTGTTTTGGTTACTGTAGCCTTGTAGTATAGTTTGAAGTCAGGTAGCTGATGCCTCCAGCTTTGTTCTTTTTGCTTAGGATTGTCTTGGCTATATGAGATCTTTTTTGGTTCCATATGAAATTTACAGTAGTTTTTTCTAATTCTCTGAAGAGAGTCAGTGGTATGGGAACAGCATCGAATCTATAAATTACCTTGATTCCTCCTATCCATGAGCATAGAATATTTTTCCATTTGTTTGTGTCCTCTCTTATTTCCCTGAGCAGTGAAGGTAATGATATTTTTAGCAATATTACTGTATCTGGTTAAATGTCTTCAGCTTTATAACTCTTCTGGTGAGAAAACACATACACATATTTTCATGGGCTGACTACAATAATGTGAAATATAATATGTCTTGGTGTCTACAGTCTTATAGATCCCGAAAATGACATGCCTTACTTTTTATTGTAACACTTTCTTTGCGTTATGTCAGTGCTAGTGATTGCACTAACTTTAAAAGCTCACATAATAATGACAGCACATATCAATAAGTTAACTTGGTGAATATCAGCCACCTACTCCTCTTATTATGGCTCCATAATCAAAGTATAAAGAAAAATCTTCATTTTAACACTATTCATAATCCAAGTAATAAACCACATCTGAAAACCCTAAGCATTAATATTTTCTTATTGTTTTATCATTCAAATTTTATTAAATATTATGCAGAAATCCAATACAGAATGGACTAAGATGTTCAGCTAATCATGAGAGAGATACATTACAATTCTTAAACATGTAAGTTGGGGCAGGCCATTTTTTTTTTAAAGTCAATAAATTCAATGAATGCTTATATATTACAGTTTAGATATATTCCAGAATACTCTTGATGTTTATGAGCTATTGTCAAATAAATGAAACCTATGGATCTGTGGGGTTAAAGACTCAGATACATCTAAATATCCCCATAGGGATCATAGAAACCTCAGTCTTTGGGTTTTTCTCTCCTAGACTTTCATCCTTTTAATTTTTGTAGGTGAATTTGCATAACATAAAATTAATGTATTTCTAATTAAATAACTTGATGGCATTTAATACATTTACAGTATTGTGCAACTATCACCTCTGTCTAGTTCTAAAATATTTTCGCCACTACAAAATGAACTCTGTCTCCACAAATAGTTATTCTTCATTTTCCCCTCTCCCTGGCAATCACTAATCAGCTTTCCTTCTCTATGGATTTACCTATTCTGCCTATTTCATTTAAATGGAATCATAGAATATGTAAACTTTTGTGTCTGGCCTCATTCACTCAGCATGTTTTCAAGATTCATTCATACAATAGCATGTATCATCACTGTTCATGCTGAATAACATTCCATTGTGTGTATATGTCACATTTTGAGTATCCACTCATCCACTGATGAACATTTCTGTTGTTTCTACCATATGCATCTTGTGAATAGTGCTGCTATGTATTTACAGCATGTACTTGTTTGAGTCCATTTCCAATTCCAATAGTCCATTTCTTGAGTTCATTTCCATTTCCAGCTCCTTTGGATACATGTCTAGGATTGTACTTGTGGGATTACATGGTAATTCTGTTAGATTTTTGAGAAACCACCAAATTATTTTTTCCTTGTGGCCAAACTGTTTTATATTACCCTCACCAATGTAGAAGTATTTGCATTTCTCCAATTTCTCACCATGACTTATTTTCCTTTTTTTATCTTTTTATTTATAACCATGCTATTGATTATGAAGTGGTACTTCATTGTGGTTTTGATTCACTTTTCCCTAATGACTAATGATATTGAGCATCTTTTCATGTATGTGTTGGCCATTTGTATATTTTCTTTGGAGAAATGTCTATTTAAGTCCTCTGCTTATATTTTAATTGGGTTGTTTATCCTTTTGCAATTGCATTATAAGTGTTCTTTTTGTATTCTCTGTACTAGACCCTTATAATATGGATGAATTGCAAATATTTTCTCCCATTCTGCAATTGTCTTTTCATTTTATTTATAATGTCCTTTGATGCCAAAAAAGTTTTAATTTTTATGAGGTCTAACTTATCTATTTTATTATTTTGTTGTTCATGCTTTGGGTGTCATATCTAAGAATCCATTGACGAATCCAATAGATTTGTCATGAATATATACTACTATGTTTTCTTTACCATTAGTATTATGGTTTTAGCACTTATATTTAGATTGAACTAGTTTGAGGTACTTTTTTATGTATGTGTGGTAGGTCTCAAAATTTATTATTTTGCCTGTGGATATCCAGATATTCCGGCACAATTTGTTAAAATGTCCATTCTTTTCCGATTAATATCTTGACACCCTTGCCAAAAATTAATTGGCAATAGATTCATGGTTTACTTCTGGACTCTCAGTTCTCTTCCATTATTCTATAAATGTATTGTTCTGGTACCACACTGTTTTGAATGTGTTGCTTTGTAATAAGGTTTGAAATCAGGAAACATGAGCCATTCAGTATTTTTTTTCTTTTGTAAGATTATTTTGTCTGCTGAGTCCCTTGAAATTTCATATAAATGTGAGAATTGCTTTTATCATTTTTGCAAACAAGGCTGTTAGAATTCTGTAGGGATTGTACTGAATCTGTAGATTTCTCTGGGTAACATTGACATCTTAACAATATTAAGTCTCAATCCAAGAATGTAGGTTGCCTTTATGTTGATTTTTTTCTAGCTGTATTGAAGTCTAATTGACAAATAAGCATTATATATATTTAAGATGTGTATAATGATTTAATGTACATACACATTGTAAAAGAATTACCATAATCAAAATAAGCAATTCATATATCATCTCACAGTTATATTTATTTTGATGAAAACATTTACGATCTCTCCTAGCAAATTTCAACTTTATAATTTATTATTATTAACTATAGTAATCATGCTGTACACTAGAACTCCAGAACTTATTCAGGTTATAACGAAAAGTTTGTACCCTTTGACTAATATCTCACCATTGAATCACCACTCTATCAAACCATTGTAACCACCATTCTACTCCCGTTTCTAAGAGTTTGAATTGTTTAGATTACCCTCATAAGTTATATCACGCAGTGCTTGTCTTTCAAAGTCTGATTATTTGACTTAGCATGATGTCTTTGATGTTTATCCATGTTGTTGCAAGTTAAAGGATTTCCTTTTTTTAAGGTTTAATAGCATTCCATTGTGTAGGCATGTATGTGTGTGTATATATATGTGTGTATGTGTGTGTGTGTGTGTGTGTGTGTGTGAATATTTCACATTTTCTTTATCGATTCATTCACTGATGGACGCTTAGATTGTTTGCGTATCTTGGCTATTGGGAATAATGTTTCAGTGAACATGAGAGTAGAGACATCTCTTCAAGATCCTTATTTTAACTCCTTTGAATATATATCTAGAAGGAGGATTACTGGATTATACAGCAGTTCTTTTTTAAAATTTTTTTGGAACCTTTATACTGTTTTCCATAATGGTTGTACCAATTTACCTTCTGACCAACAATTTACAAGGGCTTCTTTTTCTTCATGTTCTCAATAACACTAGTTATCATTTGTATTTTTGATAATAGCCCTATTAGCGGGTATAATGTCATACATCATTGTGGTTTTGATTTACATCTTCTTAGTGACTAGAAGTGTTGAGCACTTTTCATATGCCTGTTGCTCATTTTAATATCTTTCTTGGAAAATGTCTATTCTTCCTCACTTCTCACTTTTTAATCAGGCAATACCTATTTATACTATTGAGTTGTATGAATTTTTAATATATTTTGGGTAATAACCTCTTATGAGATATAGGGTTTGCAGATATTTTATTTTATGGGTTGCATTTCATTCTGTTGTTTATTTTTCTGTGCAGAAAATTTTAACTTGATGTAGTCACAAATATTAATTTTTGCTTTTGTTGCCTATGCTTTTGGTGTCATAGTCAAAAAGTCATTGCCAAGATAATGTCAAAAAGGTTTTCCCCTATATTTTCCTCTAGGAGTTGTACAATTTTAGGTCTAATACTCAATTCTTTAATTTACTTTGTGTTCATTTTTTGGTAAAAGATAAGAGTTCAATTATTTTTTATTTTACATGTACATATCCAATTTCACAACACCGTTTTTATGAAGAGGCTATTGTCTCCCTGTTGTGTATTCCTGGTGCCTTTGATGGAGATTAGTTGACTATACATATGTGTGGGCTTATTTGTAGATTCTCTGTCTGTCCTATTGGTCTATGTGTCTGTTTTTAATGCCAGTACCATACTGTTTTCATTACATACTTTTGAAACATAATTCGAGATCAGGTACTATGCCAACTTTGTTCTTGTTTCTCAAGATTGCTGTAGCTATTATGGGTCTTTTGTGGTTCCATGTGAATTTTAACATTTTTTCTGTATCTGTTACAAATACTATTAGAATTTTGATCAAGACTGTACTGAATCTGTAGATCACTTTTGGTAGCGTGGGCATTTCAAAAGTATTCATTATTCCAAGCAATGGACATGGGGTATCTTTTCACTTATTTGTATCTTCTCCAATTTGTTTCATTATTTTGTACTTTTCAGTGTATAGATTTTTCATCTTCTTGTTAAACTTTATTCCTGACTATTTATTATTTTGGATGCCATTTTAAATGGGATTATTTTGTTGATTTTGTTTTCAAATAGCTCATCGTTAACATATAGAAACACAATTGATTTTTATATGTTGATTTTGTATCTTGCAGCTTTCCTGAATTTGTTCATTATTTCTAACTGTCTTTTGGTGGGGACTTTGAGGTTTTCTATACATAAGATCATGCCATCTGCAAACAGACAATTTAACATCTGTCTTTCTAATTTGTATGCACTTTATTTTTTTCTCTTGCCTAATTGCTCTCGCTAGGACTTCCAGTACTATCGATGTGTTGAATATCATGGTGAGAGTGGGGATCTTTGTCTTATTCTTCATTGTAGATAAAATGCTTTCTGGTTTTCACTTTTGCGCTTATTTTTTTATTTTTTATTTTTTTTGTCTTTTTTTTTTTCCTTTTTGTGGAGAACGGGGTCTCGCTGTATTACCCAGGCAGGTCTCGAACTACTGGGCTCAAGCTATCCTCCCGCCTCTGCCTCCCTGAGAGCTGGGATTACAGGCGTGAGCCACCACACCCGGCTGGTTTTCACTTTTGAATATGATGTTGGCTGTGGCCTTGAAATACATGACCTCTACTAAGTTGAGGTAGATCCTTTCTGTATCTACTTTATTGAGAGTTTTTGTTTCCATAAAAGGATTTTGACCATTGTCAAATGCTTTATCTATATCTGCACAGATAACCATATGATTTTTATCCTTCATTTTGCTCATGCAGTGTATCACAGTTTTTTATTTGTATATGTTTAACTATCTTTGCATTCCAGATAAATTCCACTTGATTGAGACATATGATCTTTTTAATATGCTGTTAAATTTTATTTGTCTGTAATTGGTAAATATTTTGCATCTATGTTCATTGGGGATGTGGGCCTGCAATTTTGTGTTTTTTAGGGTTATTGTCTGACTTTGATATCAGGGTAATGTTGTCCTTGTAAAATTAGTTTAGTAGTGTTTGCTCCTCTTTATATTATTGGTTAAATTTGAGCTTATTGGTATTAATTCTTTAAATATTTGGTACAATTGAGCAGTAAAATCACAGGTCCTTGGTTTTCATTTTATGAGAGACTTTTTACTTCATCAATCTACTTGGTATTTGTTCAGATATTCTATTTTTTCATGATTCATTCTCAGTAGTTGGTATATTTTTAAGCATTTATTCTTTTTTTGTTTATTTAATGTTTTGGCATATAGTTTTTCATAGTAGTCTCTAATGATTGTTTGTATTTCTACAATATCAGTTGTAATGTCTGTCGTCTTTCATTTTGATTTTATTATTTGAGATTTCTCTTTTTTTTGTAATCTAGCTACGAGTTTGTCAATTTTGCTTATCTTTTTAAAAAATCAGTTCTTAGTTTTGTGACTATTTTCCATTGTTTATCTAGCTTCTCTTTCATTCAGCACTTATCTTTGTATTTTCTTCCTTCTAACAACTTTAAGCTTAGTTTATTGTTGTTTCTTTACATACTTGAGGTGTAACATTCAATTATTTAGAGCCTTTTTTTTTAGAACATAGCCATTATTGCTATAAACTTCACTGTTGGAACTGTTTTTGCTGCATCTCATAAGTTTTGGTATGTTGTTTTTCCAGTTTCATTGATCTTCAGCAGGTGTCTCTGCTGCCATGTTGGTTATGTTATGTTAGGTGCAAATGTTGATAGAGAAACTGGGTACTGAATCATGGAAAGGTGGGGAGTGACAGTGGCTATGGGGCCGGAGGCATAGGATAGCCCACTGTGGTAGTGGCTCAGATGTCTAAGGTGTGGGTGTTCTCAATACAGCAGTAGAAATGGTGCCCAGAGGACAGGTACATGCAGAGAGACCCACTACTGCAATAACTGGGGTATGAACTAGCCTGCAAAGATGCAGATATAGCGGCTCTGGTGTTTGAGGTAAAAACACATGAGCAGTGGAGGCACAGAGCTAGAGTCTGGAGTACAAGGGCAGTGGCTCAGATGTCTAAAGTATAAGTACTCATGTAGTGGTAGTGGAGCCACAGTGTGTGGCATTGGTGTGTGCAGAGCAACTGACGCTCCAAGGTAAGTTGTAGTCTTGGTGGTGAAGGCTACTGGGATCTTTCTAATCTATTTTTCTCCCACCAAGAAGTCATGGCTGAGAGAATCCTATGGGAAATGAGTCTACCTTGCAGGCATTCTAAATGTCTAAATGTCAGTGCCCTAAGTGTTTGAGGTGCAGGAGTGCAGTGTGGCTGCAGAGCTGGGATGTGGAATACAGACATGCGTGGAACTGCTGCACCTAGATTTGAGAGGTATGTTGGCCCTGGTCCCAGGGTAATAAAACAGAAGCTCACTCTTGTGGATGGTGGGTGCAGCAGCATATCCTTTCGAAGGGGCCAGTAAGCAGTAATGGCTTTTATTTATCTCAGTGACAAAAGATGCCAGTGTCCTTTGCAGAGCAAGTATCTATTTGCTGTCTTTTGTGAGGGGATGAAGGCTGGTATCTTCTAATCTGTCAGACTGCTGACATCACTTGAGTATCATTTTAGATGTAAATTTTTCTTGAGTGTACTTTATGATGTTAAGGAAGTTCCCACCAATTGGTAATTTTTAGAGTTTTTTGTTTTATGAAGTGGTGTTAGATTTTGTCAAATACTTTTCTGCATTGACTGATACAATTATGTGGTATTCCCCTATTGTTTTAGTTAAATGCACTATATTGATTGATTTGCTTATGTTGAAATTATTATCCTGTATTACTAGGATAAATCTCACTTGGCCATAGTGTATAATCTTTTAATATGCTGCTGGATTCAGTTCAGTATTATTTTATTGAGGATTTTTACATCTATAATCAAAAGTCATATTGTTCTGTACTTACGCATTTGCTTTCTACTTTAAGAGTAATATTAGCCTCATCAAATTACTAGTCTCTCTCACTCATTTTTTTAAGAGCTTGAGAAGAATTGGTGTTAATCCTTCTTTAAATTTTTTGGTTCACTAGCAAAACCATCTGGTCTAAGCTCTTTTTGGTAAGATTTTTGATAACTACTTCGATTTTATTACTTGTTATATGGTTTGTTAAGATTTTCTGTTTCTTCTTGAATCACTTTTGGTAATCGGGTGTTTTTAAGAATTGTCCCTTTCATCTAGCTTATCTAATTTTCTGATGTACAGTTGTTCATAGTATTCTCTTATAATCATTTTTAACATTTCTGTCATGTTGAAGTCACATTGCCACTTACATTTCTGATATGTTTCTTGTACTTTCTATTTTTTTTTTTTTTTTAGTGAATCTAGCTAAATGTTTGCCAATTCTTAAATTTTTTCAAATAATTAACTTTTGATTTTCTTATTCTTTCTATTGTTTTAATATTGTCTATTTTGTTTACTCCAATCTTGATTATGCTGTATATTCTATTGTTGAGTGGAGCATTTTTTATATGTCTGTTAGGCCTAATTGGTTTATAATTTTTTCAGTTTCTTCTTTTATATTGATCTTCTGTTTGGTTTTTCTATCTGTTATTGAAAGTGGGATATTAAGGTACTCCAAGTATTATTGTAGAACTCTGTATGTCTTCAATTCTGTCAATATTTGCTTTATAGATTTTGGGGCTATGTTTTTTGGTCCATATAGGATTATAATTTTTAATTTTTTTATTAATTTACTCTGTTATCAATATATGTTCTTTTTGTAAATATTTTTAGTTCAAGTGTATATTGTCTGATATTAGCATACCTACTCCTTTTTTATTGGTATATACATAGAATATCTTTTTCCATTCTTTCATATTTTACCTATTTATAACTGGATCTAAAATAAACATTATAGATAGTACATAGTGGGATCAAGTGTTTTTTTTAATAAATTCATTTTGCCAGTCTCTGACTCTTGACATGACAATTGAATCCATTTATATTTAAAGTAATTATCGGTAAGGAAAGAACTTCTGATATTTTGCTACATGTGTTCTCTGTTCATTATTCATTTCTTTCATTACCATCTTCTTTATTTTTATTATTGGTAGTGTACTATTTTGATTTCCCTCTCATATACCTTTATATGTATATTTTTGAATTCTTCTTAGTGGTTATCATAGAATTTAAGAAATGTTCTAAATTTATAATCATGTAATCTGAATTGATGCTAACTTAACTTTAATAGCATTCAAAACTCTGTTCCTATATCATTCCACCTTCCCTTTTACATTGTTATTGTTAGGAACTACAACGTTCTTCATTTCATGTGTTTTACCATACATTTATAATTATTTTTTAGCATTTGACTTTAAAGTCATATAGGAAATTTTAAGAGGTATTACAAACCAAAAATACAATGATAGTGTCTTTTATATTTACCTATGTAGTTACCTTTACTGGAGTTCTTTATTTCTTCATATAACTTCATATTTCTTCATATAACTTCATATAACGTCTAGATTATTTTTATTTCAGCCTGGAAAATTCCCCTTAATACATCTTTTAGGACATGGTTAGTAGTGACAACTTCCCTCCCTCAACTTTGAAAACAAAATCTGAGGATGTGTTAATTCTTATTGCATATATGAAAAATAGTTTTGCTGGACAAAATTATTATTTGTCAAGAATTTTTTTTTTTTCTTTTAGAACTTAAAAAATGCCATCCCACTCCCCTTTGGCTTCCATGGCTTCTGATGAGAAATCTTCCATTGATCCTCCTGAAGATGCCTTGTACATAACAAACTATTTTGCTCTTGCTTTGTTGAAAATGTTTACTTTGACTGGCTTTCAACAATTTAGTTATAAGGTGTCTCAGCATATAGCTCTTTGTGTTTATCTTTACTGGAATCTGCTATACTTCTTAAATATGTAGATTAGTGTCATTTATTAAATGTGAGAAGTTTTGGCCATTATTTTTTATAATATTTTCTGTATCTCCTTTTCTCTTTTTAATTCTCATAAAACATAAATTACTATGCTTGATGATATCTCATTTGTCCCGTAAGCTCTATTAGCTTTCCTTATTTTATTTTATTTTTTTTTTGTTCTTCTCATTCTGGATAATTTAAATGAATCTGTCTTCAGATTTGTTTGTAATGTCTTCTGTCTGCTTGAAGCTAATATATAAACTTCCTTGTAATTTTCTTGAAATGTCAATTCCTGTACTTACTAGCTACAGAAGTTTTGGACTTCTTTCTTTTTATATTTCCTATCTTTTTATTGTTATTTTCTATCTGTGCATACATCATTCTCTTGGTTTCCTTTAGTACTTTTTCATGATTTTCTTTAGATCTTCAAGGACATAGTTGATGCTTTCTTTAAAGTTTGTATCTAGTAAATCCAACGTTTATGCTTTCTCAGGGATGGTTTCTGTCAATTTCTTTTGTGAATGAGTCATACATTCATGATTTTTTCCATGCTTTATAATGTTTTTTTTAAAAACTGGACATTTTGAACATTCTAATGTGGTAACTGAAGATCTGTATTTCCCCTTATAACATGTATTTTATTGCTGATTGTTTGTTAAGTTTTCAAAACAATTTTATCAAGTCTATTTGCTTTATATTACGTGTTTTCTGAAGTCTCTGTTCTTGTAACTTATATTTAGTGTTTTGACATAGATTTCACTTGAACACCAGAAAAGAAGGAGAAAAAAAGAAAGATAAAGAAGCAGCAGCAGCAACAGAAAAGAAGAAGAAGAAGAAGAAGAAGAAGAAGAAGAAGAAGAAGAAGAAGAAGAAGAAGAAGAAGAAGAAGAAGAAGAAGAAGAAGAAGAAGAAGAAGAAGAGGAGGAGGAGGAGGAAGAGGAAGAAGAAGAAGAAGAAGAAGAAGAAGAAGAAGAAGAAGAAGAAGAAGAAGAAGAAGAAGAAGAAGAAGAAGAAGAAGAAGAAGAAGAAGAAGAAGAAGAAGAAGAAGAGGAGGAGGAGGAGGAGGAGGGAGGAGGAGAAAAAGAAGAAGGAGGAGGAGGAGGAGAGGAAGAGTAGTAAGAATGGGAACTCTTACTATCTACATAGATTAGTTCTGAGCTGGGACCCTTTTTCAATGTGTAGCCAGGCTTTCTACAACTCTGTCATATTTCTGAGTGCTTCTGTTGATCCTCATGCTCAGCCAGAAGACAAAGCTTAGAGTCTTCTCAGATCTTTTCTGAGCAGGGATCTAGCTCTGGGTACACACATTACTTTCTAAAATTTCCATTATTCACAAACACTTTTGAAGCCATAATTTCCCAAATAAACTCACTCCAGCTTTTCCTTTCATGGTTTCAGTGTTCTGTTGTTTCCTTCAATTCGGTAAATCTGTTATAGCTTTTGAATTGTAATCTTTTGCCCCCAGTGGCTGTAAGTTGTATATTTGCCTTACAATGTTTCTGAAGAATGCCTATTACTTTTTATCCTGAGTTCCTAAATAGATGAAACTAAAACAGGCACCTTGTATCTGTACTTCAGGTGGACTTGAGACAAGTTGGAACAGACAAACACAATTCTTTCTTCATGAATAATAATTTATATGGCTTCTGCCTGGCGAGGTGTCAGAGCCCCCACATCAAAGAGTGATTGGTTTGCAGATTGTTGGCTAGTAAGAAGCATTTACCTATGACATTATAGGTTTGAAAATGGAAGTTTTATTAGATAGAAAGTATGAGCACACAGCAGTGGATTTTTCCCTATGGGTATTTATGGACTGTAAAGCCGGAGTTTAAGGATAATTTGGATAGTATTAGCAACATAAGTCATGATAAATGATTACATTGTAGACATTTTGGTGCCATACACATTTTGGTGTCCTGATGTCACCAAGGGTTGCACAATGAGTTTTGATCTGCATGCATTCTGGAAATATATCAAAATTCTAGTTATAATTTTTTTAAGCCTGGTACCGTGGGAATTGAACAGCGAGAACACATGGACACAGAGAGGGAACATCACACACCAGGGCCTGTTGGGGGGTCGGGAGCTAGGGGAGGGATAGCATTAGGAAAAATACCTAATGTAGATGATGGGCTGATGCATGCAGCAAACTACCATGTCGTGTGTACACTTATGTAACAAACCTGCATGTTCTGCACCTGTGTCCTGGAACTTAAAGTACATATATTAAAAAAAAAAAAAAAAAAAAAAAAAGCCTGGTACCAGATGCTGGCTTTAGATAATAGGGAAGTCTAATTACTTTTAATTCCCCATGTAAGGAGTTTTACCTCTGGATGGTCTGCTTGATGCCCAGCAGGTGGTCTTTGTTCTCTTCATTATATTTCTAAATTTCTCAGATAAGGAGTTTTGCCTTTGGATGGTCTGCTTGATGGTCCCCAGGTGATCTTTACTGTCCTCAATGTCTCTATCTGGAACCAGGGACCAGCATGCAACACTGGGGATGCAGACTGACATCTTCAATATTGCCACCGTGCTGAAAATGGGGTGGGAAAAGGGCAAGCACAAATTATTTTTAAGTTGCTCTTTTCTTGATTCAATGTTTGCTTGTTACTGCAAATATTTGACTCTTTTCCTGAATTCTGACAAAGTTGATTCTGTCTTTCTTGAGCTTTCAATGTTTTTGTGGAAGTCCAGACCCTTGGGGTTACTTTTGTCACAGGCATCGCTCCCCATTTTCACTTTTAAAAAGATAACAGAGTTTCAGATAGTTGATTTTGATACCTTTCTTTTCTCTCAGTCTTGCAGACCCACAAAACAAAACAAAACAAACAAAAGAAGATTCCTTTCTGTATACATTTCAAAAGAGATTTTAAACAATTGAGTTGGATTCTTTTTCTTTTATATCTGTGTAAAAAGAAAATATATTTTGATTCCTGTGTTTATAAGGAGACCATTTTCATCCTGGAAAATACTCAAAACATCTCAGAGAAAAAAATGCATTTCCTTCTTGTGACACAATGTTAGAGTTTTTTAAAATTTTCATAAACTTATCAAAACATATAAACATACATGAAGTACAATGTCTCCTGATCCGTAAAAATCTAACATTACCATGCTACTACATATGGTAGTAATAGGAGGAAAGGAAATTTTTGGAAGAATGTTTCTGGGCTAAGAGTTACCCTATAATTTGGAGGTGTGTGTTTTGGAGTTCACATAGTTTATGCTTTGTTCTATGTACTACAAGAAGCCCAAGCTACATGGAGATGTCCTACTTGGGCAGTTCAGTTGGCAGTGTCAGCTGAGCCCAGACATTGAATGTGAGCCCAGACATTGGGATTACAGGCATGGGTCACCACACTCAGCTTGCTCATATGAAGACATTCCGTGCATACCTGATATCTGAGTAAAGAAGCATGCAGCTGCTTTCTGCCCTCTAACATTTGAGTCACCTTAACTAAGGCATGGAAGGTGAGGCAAGCTACATCTACAGTCTAAATTTCTGATCCACAGAATAAACAGCATCATACAACGTGGTTACTTTATGCCATTAAAATGGGGTAGCTTGTCATTCAGCAAGAGATAACTAGAATACAAAGTCAAAACTAAGAAATCACCTCATAGAATTCTAAGAGCTAAGTCAGAAAATGACTATAAGGAGTCCGGCAGTTTCTAATAAATAACAGCTACTCAACAAGGTTAGGCCCTCATCCATCATGCTCAGAGGGGTTTGTTCACATTAATCATACTTGACTTAGTGAGTATGTCTCTTAGCAGAATCCTACTTTATTTAGCAAATAAGAGACACAAGTCCTACCTCTATCCAAACCCATCCATGCCTTCAAAAATGGTTAGCATGTTGAAACTCTTTGCCTTTTACTTTTAAAAATAGGTTTAATATACCAAACAGCTTATGCATACATGAAAAAATTCCCCAGAAACATTTGTGACACAGTCTTTATATGAGCAAGCTGAGCATGCTGGCCCACACCTGTAATGCCAGCACTTGGAAAGCCTGAGATTGGAGGATTGCTTGAGCCCAGGACTTTGAGACCAGTCTGGGCAACACAGTGAGACCCTGTCTCTACAAATAAATACAGCAATTAACCAGGTGTGGTGTGCACTTGTAGTTCAAGCTACTTGGGAGGCTGAGACAGGAGATTGCTTGAACAAAGGAAGTCGAGGCTACAGTGAGCTGTAATTGGGCCATTGAACTCCAGTCTGGGCAACAGAACAAGGCCCTGTCTCAAAAAAAAAAAAAAAAAAAAAAAGTCTTTATATGATCAGGTCTATTGTCCTGAAAAGACAAAAAAGAAATCCACCTCGGAGTAAATTCATCCATTACTAAACTATACTAAATAGTAATGGTTTGATTTTAAGAGAAATCATTGTCTACTTTTGGAAGATACACACATTTTTCACATTTCATACTTCCATTCAAAAAGAAAAGACTGTGATCATAATTTCATATTTTACAACAACAACTTTTTCTTGAGTGATTACAATATAAGAGGTCCACCAGAACATTTCTCTGCAGTCCTCAATCATACACTTATAGTAAGAAATAATATAATTTTGATAAGGTCTGAACTTTTATAGTCCTGTTACCATTTAATGTGAACATAAGAATTGAGATACAGATAAGTCGGAAATATATAGTTTTGTTAAAGTTCACTTGGATATTACCAGTGAAAGAAAGCCCTCAAGAAAATAGGAGACTAAGTAATTGAGTCAAGAGCATTCACTGAGAGCCTATAGTATTTCTCTCATAAACAAAACCATGAGTGACAAAAGAAATCCCATTAAAGTGTACCTATTGACTGTATATTGCAAATGTATTAGGTGTATTAGATGTGGAACAGTGAAAAGGCATAAAATGAGTCCATGTGTACTGATAATGCCTGAAAACTTTTTTTTTTTTTTTTTTTTTTTTTTTTTTGAGACAGAGTCTTGCTCTGTCACCCAGGCTGGAGTGCAGTGGCCAGATCTCAGCTCACTGCAAGCTCCACCTCCCGGGTTCACGCCATTCTCCTGCCTCAGCCTCCCGGGTAGCTGGGACTAAAGGCGTCCGCCACCTCGCCCAGCTAGTTTTTTTTTTTTTTTTTTTTTTTTTTTTTTGTATTTTTTAGTAGAGACGGGGTTTCACCGTGTTAGCCAGGATGGTCTCGATCTCCTGACCTCGTGATCCGCCCGTCTCGGCCTCCCAAAGTGCTGGGATTACAGGCTTGAGCCACCGTGCCCGGCCATGCCTGAAAACTTTTAATCTCACTTTGGAATCAAGACAGATAAAGCAATTAAAATAAATTCAAGCTTAGCCTAGGAATAGGAAATAAAATGTGAGCTGCTGCAGTCATGGTGTTAAGAGCTTTGGGCGGAGGCGGGGGGGGGAAGGAGTTAGCAATGTAGAAACAAGTAGGCAAGTAGAATTTATTGTGAAGCTTGAACTGGATCTGCAGTTTGAAGGAAGAAACACACATATTCTAATACTCAGTTTGAATGCTGGATATGAGTCGAGTGAAATACATGTAGATAAATTATGGCTAGTTCATTATTATTCTGTGAATTAAGAACTGCACTTGTGTAAAAGTATCTTACTTAGGATAATTTCTTTCCCTCCTCTGTATGCTTTCCTGAATTATCCTAACACCTACACATATCTTAGAATTTTGTTCTATTGAAATAATCTATTTTTTGTGTCTTTTTCTTTCATTGCAACATGGACCGTTTGAAAAGAAGGACCATACCTCATTCAGTTTTGTGCATCTCATGGTTTCTTTGGAATATCGTAATTTATAAAATGTATCTCAAATGGTTAAGTACATCACCAAAGATTGTACTTTTAGTAAAAGACAGAGTTAGAAATTAAACCCAGACTCTTTGGGACAGTAAAGCCCATTGTGTTTACTAAAATGTGCTTTAGTAAAAATATATGAATAGTTAAAATTCTTATTCCTGAGCCTCTTGCCAAATAAGAACATATAGATCTTATATATTTATCTGGAACACAACAAAAAGATAAGAGTTGAACTACCACCACACTGAAAAGCCACGAACTTTTGGTTGAGTCAAGCAGTATGTGAATAGACAAACGGAGATCCCCAGGAGTGTTTTGTCACCTTGTAAGAGGAGGCCCACAAAAAATAATTATGAAAATTATGGAAGACGAAAGCCATAACTCATTCTTCGTTGCAGAATGAGAGACCAAGATCACAGAAATAGTACAACAGATCGTGAAATGCATCTCCCTTGATAAGTCAAGCACATACTGGCACCTATGTTGAGACATTTCTGGCCCTGAGCAAGCGTTTTTGACCAAAAAAAAAAAAAAAAAAAAAGGGAATATTTGCATTTAATTTCTGTCAGGTATTTTCCCCTCCCACATCAGTGAGAGAATAACAATGAACTGTGCCTCCTATTATCTGGGTAATTTTCAATGCTCCCTCCTTGGGAATCAGCCTCATTTTTTGGACAATTTCTTGCTGCTTCTGGGAGCCAAATAATTAGCAGCATAAAACTGAGCTAGAGGAGGTCACATGGCATGTGTTATATGCTTGAAAATACCAATTTTTAAAACCCTATAGTTTAATATTGTAAATTAAGGCACATAAGACAGACCTTCAACACAAGTATACATCAAAAGCCTCTCCTCCATTACATTTTGAGAATAAAATAAAATTTAAAACAACAACAACAACAAAATGAAAATGATAAACCGACTTCAGGGATTCTTCTAAATCTGCTGGATAATTCAAGAAAGCATATATTACACTTGGTACCTATACCATAGCTACAGTTTTCCCAAATCCACAAGTTGCTTATTGATTGACTTGCATAGTTTGATACTTGTGGTTTAGCTTGAAAGATCTGTTATTGAAGGCTTTTAAAAGACTTAATTTGGTGCTCAGTAATTCAAGCAAATCCTCTTGGTATGAAAATGAAATCTCAGTCATTGAGAGTCAAAAGGATGAGAAGAGCTGGCCTCCCTGTAAAAATCTGCATTCATGTCTATGTAGCTGAGCCTGGGGACATATAGGCCCACATGCTGCTGTTTGCCAATTAATCACAAGTACTTGGCTTGAATACTTAATAACTATGACCAAAACGCTTCAGTTTGTTGCCCTTCAATCAATATAGTCAAGCTTTAAGTGTAATTGCCATTGAATTAAAGTACATAGAGCTTTTCAATGTAAAATGACACCCAGGTGTGACTGTTATTCAAAATGAAATTTTTGTATTTTGCCACCCTAAGTAGTGCTACATGAAGTATAAGAACATTTATAGATGCATCTTATTCAAAGGAACCTAGAATTATAAGATATTAGAGTCATAGACAAATCTAGGATGATTTTTCTTCTTTCACTTAGAAGACATTTATTGAGCACCTGTACTGTGCCAGGCAGAGACCTACGCATTGGGGATAGAAAACTGTAAACAGTGTTCTCCCACTCAAGCAGGGAGAAGAAAAGACAATAAGGATATTAGCAAATAGATGGGCAACATTATTTCAGTTAGCCAGAAAATCTACAAGGAAAAGGAAAAGGATTTGTAGAATGCAGAAAGTGGGGAAGAGCGATAATTTCAACTTTTATTAATGTAGGAATCTCCACCATAGCAAAGGTTAAGAGTGATCATTTTGCCTGTACTTGCACATGTTCTACCCTCTAAAACTTTTTCTCAGTGGACATTTCACTCTTGCCTCATGTCCCCTGCCCAAGTATAACGCACCCTGCCCACTTTGTTATCTCAGTATTTTCCATCATTAAATATAGAACTTGATTGCAGTCATCTGTCTACATTTTTTCTTCTCCCAAAAGCTATGACATCTCTAAAGCAGAAATTGGCCATATTTGATTCATTTCTATGTCCCGTCTACCCCGAAAAGACTTAGTATAAAGTATGCAGTCAATACAAATATTTAAAGAATAAATGAACTGGGGAATGAGACACAAGCCAGCCATTCTATTTATTGTACAATCTTATTTCTCAATTATTTGTCCCCTACTAAATCTCAAGTCTTCTCTTCATAGCTTTCACCTGAGCTTTCTTTTACTCTCTTAGCAACACATGAAGGAATCCCTTTAAAGATGTCAATGTATCTTTCTTTCATGCCTTCCCATGCCCAATAATGGGTAATGTTTTCAGGCTAAAGAACCTCTATTGCATTCTTCTGGTTATAATATTACAATTATTACAATTTTTACCATTTTTGCCAATGTACTCATAATTAACTCTAGTTTTCTAGTTTTTCTTTCAAAGAAAAGGTCTTAAAAATTATTAAATCAGCTGTATTCTGAACATTCCAAAGGCCTATGGTATAATTACATCTTACCATAACCAGTAGTGAGTGTTTTTGATGCCAGGTTAAGGACCTGAAGATAATAAGTCAATATGTAGATATGATATGACTTGGTATTGAAAATATATTTTTCATTTATAGCAATTATTTCCTTCCTCTGTTCTAGGTATCATAGAAATGAAAATGGATTTGAGACTCAATAAATTTAGAAGTATCAAAGGAATACAGAACCTATACACTTTGTATGTGTGTATGTATATACAATATAATCTTGTGTCAGTTCTGTTTCTCTTGTCCTGACTGATGCAAGGTGTGTGGTAAGATTGATTATAGTGCAATTATAGTGGGTAAGGTCAAATAGAAGCCTCCCTCTGAAAATGAGTAGAGCTTAGCCTAGTAGCATATTTTTAAAAGTTGTGTGTGTGTGTGTGTGTGTGTGTGTGTGTGTACATGTGTGTATAAAACACTCCAGGTAGAATAGCAGAAGTTAGTGATGATTTTAATCACATAAAAGATACATGTGTAGTGTTTCTAATATTTTTATTTATATCAAGTCTACCTCCTATAAAAGTTAAATGATCATGGAGGATGACAGTGGTTTTTTGAAAAGCTATCCTAGTAGCAGTCCCATTTGCACCTACTATGATATATATGAAGTCTTTGTTAGAGCATACTGACTTGAGCTAAGATGAAAATAGTACATCTAGGGCAGGCACAGTGGCTTATGCCTATAATCCCAGCACTTTGGAAAGCTGAGGAGGGAGGATCACTTGAGATCAGGAGTTCGAGACTGGCCTGGCCAACATGGTGAAACCCCATCTCTACTAAAAATAGAAAAATTAGCCAGGCATGGTGGTGCATGCCTGTAATCCCAGCTACTCAGGAGGCAGAGGTTGCAGTATTGCAATGAGCCAAAATTGTGCTATTGCACTCCAGCCTGGGTGACAGAGTGAGACTCCATCTAAAAAAAAAAAAAAGAAAGAAAGAAAAAGAAAAAGAAAATAATTCATCTACTATCACTATCATAGTCAAGCAGTCAAGCATTTGGGAGGTCTCAAGTAAACCACATCAACTAGAGACTCAGAGCTGCATATCAGCTACAGCTTTTGCCCCCAGTAGCTCTTCCTCAGTTTACATCTATGGCTTCAGCAGCCATCACTATTACAAGTTGAAGGAGAAGAGAAAATATGTTTGTTTTATGGATTTGTCAGCTTCAATTTTGGATGCAGGTGAAAAGTGCCTTTTAGCTGCACTAAAGGCTCACTCAGAGATAACAGAAAGAAAGCAATGAGTGGTAAATAGGCAGGAATTTAGTCTATGTGCCTGGCCACCCAGATTGTCTATGAAAAGAAGTAGCCTGAAGGGTATAGGTATGTGTATGTATGCACAAACATGTTTACAGGCATACTTCATTGTATTGTACTTTGTTTTATTGTACTTCTTAGATATTTCAATTTTTACAAATTGAACATTGTGAAAACCCTGTGTTGAGCAAGCCTACCAGTGCCATTTTTTTTTTCTAACAGCATGGCCTCTCTTTGTGTCTCTGTGTCACATTTTGGTAATTTTTACAATATTTTGAACATTTTCCTTATTATAGCTGTAATGGTGATCTGTGATCAGTGATATTTGATGTTACTATTGTCATTTTTGGGCGGTGTCATGAACCATGACCATATAAGATAGCAAATTTAATCAATAAATATTGTGTGTGTTCTGACAACTCCACAAACTGGCCATTCCACTATCTCTCTCCTTCTTCTAGGGCTTCTCTATCCCCAGAATCAGCAATATTAAAATTAGGCCAGTTAATAAGTGTATTAGTCCATTTTCACACTGCTGATAAAGACATACTTGAGTCTAAAAAGAAAAAGAGGTTTAATTGAACTTACAGTTCCAGATGGCTGGGGAGGCCTCAGAATCAGGGCGGGAGGTGAAAGGCACTACTTACATGACAGCAGCAAGAGAAAATGAGGAAGATACAAATGTGGAAAATCCTGATAAAACCATCAGATCTCGCGAGACAGAATCACAACCATAAGAACAGTATGGGGGAAACTGCCCCCATGATTCAAATTATCTCCCACCAGGTCCCTCCCACAACACAAGGGAACTATGGGAGTACAATTCAAGGTGAGATTTGGGTGGGAACACAAAGCGAAACCATATCATTCCACCCCCGACCCCTCCAAATCTCATGTCCTCACATTTCAAACCAATCATGCCTTTCCCAACAGTCCCCTAAAGTCTTCACTCATTTCAGCATTAACCCAAAAGTCCGCAGTCCAAAGTCTCATCCAAGACAAGGCAAGTCCCTTCTGCTTATGAGCCTGTAAAATCAAAAGCAAGCTAGTTACTTCCCAGATACATTGTGGGTACAGGTATTGTGTAAATACAGCAGTTCCAAATGAGAGAAATTGGCCCAAATAAAGGGATTACAGGGCCCATGCAAGTTTGAAATCCAGCAGAGTTGTCAAATGTAAAAGCTCTAAAATGACCTCCTTTGACTCCAGGTCTCACATCCATGTCATGCTGATGCAAGAAGTGGGTTCCCGTGCTCTTTGTCAGCTCCACCCCTGTAGCTTTGCAGAGTACAACCTCCCTCCTGGCTGCTTTCACGGGCTGGCATTGAGTGTCTGTGGCTTTTCCAGGTGAATGGTGCAAGCTATCAGTGCATCTCCTATTCTGGGGTCAGAAGGATGGTGATTCTCTTCTCACTGCTCTACCAGGTGATACCCCAGTAGGGACTCTGTGTGGGTCTCTGACCCCACATTTTCCTTCTGCACTGCCACAGTAGAGGTTCTCCATGAAGGCCCCACCCCTGGCACAAACTTCTGCCTGGGCATGTAGGTATTTCCCTACATCTTCTGAAATCTAGGCGGAGGTTCCCAAACCCCAATACTTTTTTTAATATACTTTAAGTTCTGGGGTAGATGTGCAGAATGTGCAGTTTTGTTAAGTGAGTATACACATGCCATGGTTGTTTGCTGCACCCATCAACCCATCACCTACATTAGGTATTTCTCCTAACGATATCCCTCCCCTAGCCCTCCACCCCGCAACAGGCCCCATTGTGTAATGTTACCCTCCCTGTGTCCATGTGTTCTCATTGTTTGACTCCCACTTATGAGTGAGAACATATGGTGCTTGGTTTTCTGTTTTTGTGTTAGTTTGCTAAGAATTCTAGTTTCCACCTTCATCCATGTCCCTGCGAAGGACATGAACTCATCTTTTTTTTATGGTTGCATAGTATTCCATGATGTATATGTGCCACATTTTCTTAATCCAGTCTATCATTGATGGACATTTGGGTTGGTTCCAAGTCTTTGCTGTTGTGAATAGTGCCATCATAAACATACATGTGCATGTATCTTTATAGTAGAATGATTTATAGTCCTTTGGGTATATACCCAGTAATGGGATTGCTGGGTCAAATGGTATTTCTGTTCCTAGGTCCTTGAGGAATTGACACACTGTCTTCCACAATGGTTGAACTAATTTACACTCCCACCAATAGTGTAAAAGCATTCCTATTTCTCCACATCCTCTCCAGCATGTTGTTTCCTGACTTTTTAATGATCACTATTCTACCTGGCATGAGATGGTATCTTATTGTGGTTTTGATTTGCATTGCTCTAATGACCAGTGATGATGAGCTTTTTATCGTCTTATGTTTGTTGGCCACATAAATGTCTTCTTTTGAGAAGTGTCTGTTCATATCCTTTGCTCACTTTTTGATGGTGTCATTTGTTTTTTTTTCTTGTAAATTTGTTTAAGTTCTTTGCAGATTCTGGATTATTAGCCCTTTGTCAGATGGATAGATTGCAAAAATTTTCTCCCATTCTGTAGGCTGCCTGTTAACTCTGATGATAGTTTCTTTGGCTGTGCAGAAGGTTTTTAGTTTAATTAGATCCCATTTGTCAATTTTGACTCTTGCTGCCGTTGCTTTTGGTGCTTTAGATATGAAGGCTTTGCCCATGCCTATGTCCTGAATGGTATTGCCTAGATTTTCTTCTAGGATTTTCATGGTTCTAGGTCTTACTTTTAAGTCTTTAAACCATCTTGAGTTAATTTTTGTATAAGGTGTAAGGAAGGGGTCTAGTTTCAGTTTTCTGCATATGACTAGCCAGTTTTCTCAACGCCATTTATTAAATAGGGAATCCTTTCCCCATTGCTTGCTTTTGTCAGCCAAACCCCAATTTTTGACTTCCATGTATTTGCAGTCTCAACACCACATAAGAGCTGCCAAGGCTTGGGGCTTGCACCCTCTGAAGCTATGGCCCAACCTCTATGTTGGCCCTTTTCAGCCATAGCTGGAGCACCTGGGACACAGGGCACTAAGTCCCTAGGCTGCACACAGCACAGAAGCCCTGGGCAAGACCCAGTAAACCATTTTCTCTTAAGCCTCTGGGCCTGTGAAGGGAATGGCTGCCGTGAAGGTCTCTAACATGCCCTGGAGACATTTTCCCCATTGTCTTGGGGATTAACATTCTGCTCCTTGTTACTTATGCAAATTTTTGCAGCCAGCTTGAATTTCTCCTTAGAAAATGGGTTTTTCTCTTGTATCACATTGTCAGGCTGCAAATTTTCTAAACTTTTATGCTCTGCTTCCCTTATGAAACTAATGTCTTTAACAGCACCCAAGTTACCTCTGGAATGCTTTGCTCCTTAGAAATTTCTTCCTCCAGATACTCTAAATGGTCCTCAAGGTCAAAGTTCCATAAATCTCTAGGGCAGGGGCAAAATGCCTCCAGTCTCTTGGCCACAACATAACAAGAGTCACCTTTGCTCCAGTTCCCAACAAGTTCTTCATTTCCATCTGAGACCATCTCTGCCTCGATCTTATTTTTCATATCGCTATCAGGCTTTTGGTCAAAGCCATTCAACAAGTCTCTAGGAAGTCCCAAACTTCCTCACATTTTCCTGTCTTATTCTGAGCCCTCCAAACTGTTCCAGACTCTGTCTGTTACCCAGTTCCAAAGTCGCTTCCACATTTTTTTGGCATTTTTTCAGCAATGCCTCACTTTGCTGGTACCAATTTACTATGTTAGTCCATTTTCATGCTGCTGATAAAGACATACCTGAGACTGGGAAGAAAAAAAGGTTTAATTGGACTTACAGTTCCACATGGCTGGGGAGGCCTCAGAATCATGGTAGAAGGTGAAAGTCACTTCTTACCTGGTGGCAACAAGAGAAAATGAAGAAGATCTAAAAGCAGAAATTCCTGGTAAAACCATCAGATCTCGTAAGACTTATTTACTACCCCAAGAACAGTATGAGGAAAACCGCCCGCATGATTCAATTTATCTCCCACGGGATCCCTCCCACAGCATGTGGGAATTATGGGAGTACAATTAAAGATGAGATTTGGGTGGGGATACAGAGCCAATCCATATTATAACCCTATTTTGGCTTCTAGGTATTCAAATGAAAGGAAGATAAATCTTTAATTAAATGAAGAGTCAATTAGTGCAGCAAACTTTGTTGTTTCATTTTTACATATTACCACAACCACCCCAACCTTCAGCAACCACTGCCCTGTTCAGTCAGCAGCAGTCAACATTGAGGCAAGACCCTCCCTCCACTAGCGAAAAGATTTTAAGCCCCTTAAGGCTCAGATGATTGTTTGCATTTTTTTAGCAATAAAATATAGTTCATTAAGTTATGTACTTTTTCAACTTAATGCTATTACCCACTTAATAGACTACAGCATAGTGTAACATAACTTATATACTGGGAAACCAAAAAGTTATGTGACTTGCTTATTGTAAAATTTATTATGGTGGTCTGGAGCCAAACCACTGGTATTTCTAAGGTATGCCTGCATGTACATATATACTCAAATAAACATAAACACACACGCATACAAGATTACAAAAGTAGTGGTGAATGGGCTTATTCAATAGTCATGGTGCTGAGAGGAACTAAAGAGAGAGCTTGAAAAATCAGAGTGAAATTACGTTCAGAAAGAGACTTGTAGTTGGGTGAACTTATGGGGATTTGGTATAAAACACACATGAAAAAAAAAACCTACAAATGAGAGTCTAAATAACCAAGTTAAAAAAAATAACTGCCAGTTGATGTCTGCTGACCTCTGTCATTAGCCATGTCAGTAAAAAGAAAAAAAAAATAGGTGCATGAAGAAAGACAACATGGTACTAGGAATGGATGTTATGCATGGGTCCAAACAGCCAGAGTGTTTATTTACCAAGGCTATTCTAGCTATTGCTAATGCCACCTGTCCAATCCACAAACATCATAGATTCCTCAAGGACATCAGGTACGTTATTTGAAATCAAGTTGATTACATTAGATTTATTTTACCCTTCAAGAGACAATGCTTCATCTCAACTCTTCAGCACATATTCTAACTATAAGTTTTTCTTTCCTATTTGTATGGCTTCATTCAGCCCTGATATCTAAAGGCTGACAGATATTTGAGCCATTAACACAAGAGCCTGAATGATACTGCACCGAAACAAGGGCTGCTCTTTACAGCAAGTGTGAAAGTAGACTCATGACTATAGGGTCCACTGGTCTTATGACATAATACGCTCTTCAGGAGCTGACAGCCCGACTGACATGTGCAACTTGGAGATGATACCTTGCATAGGTGAGGTACCAACCTACAGGACTCAGCATATATCCTAGGTCAATAATTATTATTTGATACTTTGTCCTTAATAGGCAAAATAAATTGGTCAAATGACCACAGAGTGAAATAGATGTGGCTCTGCTTACTACCACGTCCAGTGACCTGCTTCAGGAATTTGTGCTTTCACCTCCCACAACGCCGAGCTCTGTGAGCTTAGAGGAGTCCTAGTTTCCAGAAAGAAATTTCTTCCAAAAGGAGACTCCCATTTATTCTTAAGACATAGCTTGCACTCTGTAATGTTGGGCTCCTCATATGGATAGTCTAGAGACTATTAAGAAGGATAGGGATCACCATACCGGAGGTATAATTATTTTGATAATCAGGAGGAGGTAGAACAGTTGTTACCTAGTGTATGCAGGAAAGAGCATATTTGGCACCCAAATAATACACTTTGGCGTGTCTTGATACTCTCTTGCAAGTTTCAAGGATAAATTGACTAATTTAGCAGCCATGGCCTGAGAAAGTGTGGTGACTTAGACTTAGACTCCCAATTGCTGGAGTTCTGGGTCTCCTCATTAGAGTGTCTAGTTGATGGTGAGGGTAATACAAAATTGGAAGAAAAAAACATATTTGATATCATCCAAAGACTGAAAAGCTCTGAAACTGTGCTTCTCACCTTCAGACAAAATAGAAAATGACATATATATGTTGCAGTCAGAAGGGGTTATCAATTATTTACTAATCTTCCTTTTGTGTTTTCCTATGAAAGGAAGTCAAGAAGATTCCTGAAGTAAAAGTTCCTAAAATCCATCAAATAAGACGGTGGACCCAAGTGGAGTGAGGGCTGGATTATAGCAGATGCTTTTGGCAGACTACCTAGAAACTCCTCATTTACAACACTGCATTATTTGCATTCCCCCAGCAGCTGGCATTATTGATGATTTTCAGCTCTCAGCTTACTCCTTCTCTAAAAATTACCCTCAACTGGTGAGCTACTTATTAAACTCCTTCCCTAGGCACAGTTTACAACTGATCATAATTCTGGGACGTAATAGCGTGGCCCTTTTGCCTCATTGCAGAAAGAGTCTGAATGGTCATTTCAGCTCCGGAACGCTGTAGAATAACTTAAAATCCTTCTTGTGACTGTATAGCAATTTATTATGCCCTCTACCCAATCCTGTTTCCTCTTGAGGAAACAGGTGTTGATTTTGAGAGTACTTTCCAGTAAATATTCTACACACAAATCTGTATCTCCGAGTTTGTCTCCCAATAATGTACAACATCAGGCAATGGAAAATAGAAAAGAATGAAGGAAAAAGAGTAAGAGAAATACAGTGCCTTGAAACAATGGATTAAAAAATTCAATCTGCCTGGTATTGCAGATTGTCATCCCCAAAGCAGATGCTGAGATGAAAATTAGCATGCATGGCATTTATTAGGAATAAACAGCTTAGTCACTTCACAAGGGAATGGGAGGAGCATATTTGACCTGTGAAAATTGTCCCGTCGTTGCTGGGATGGCCTGTTCCTTGTACACTTTACACTTGCCTTAATTAGTCACTGGATGTGGTCAGCTCCAGGATGAGTGTTTCCTTGGGCAAGGCAGCTCTGTTACCTAAGACAAACTCTGAAGAAGTTGTCAGCTGGAAGTCGTCTGGTGACACTCTCAGCACCTGGGGCAACAAATCTTTCTATGAAGAGGGATCTGGAGAGGGCATCTCCACGTCTGCCACATTACACAATGAATCAAAGTTCTAAAATGTATCAGCTTTTACACTGGGCAGGTACTTGATCTCTGGAATTTTTTTTTAATATAAAGTAAGAAAAACAATAGTACCTATCTTTTTCATAATTGTGTGAATAGAATTACGAAGCACATGGAAAGTAATATCCATAGGCCTGTTTGGAAAGTGCTTAATATTGGTTAGGCTGTTGTTGTGGTTATGATTATTAAATAAGAAATATAACTTTGTAGTTCACTAATTAGAAAAGTTGAATGAGAGATGAAGACCTTCCTTTCTGTTTTACAGAAATATTAACTTGTCAGGAGCGTAACAGCCATTCAGTTTAAGTTTAGGGGTTCCTGGGTGATCACATGTCAGCATTAACTGGAGGGCTCTTTAAAATACAATTTTGAAATTCTTTCCACATACATTCTAACACTTTAACTTTGGGTAGGTATTTAGGAGATTTTATGTAAAAAAAAAAATAAAATTTAAAAAAATTACCAAGTAATTTACCATGTTTAGATACTACTGTTTTACTGGAACAAATGTCCTGTAACCAATTAAGTGTTTGGTTTCCACCATTTTCTATGGGAACTGCATATTTAATGAGTGAATTCTACACAGAATCCTTAGATTCTCTTCTCACTTTACCATTTTACTATTCCCATGTGTGAATCAATCCACAATTTCTGATCTTACAAATGGTTATGGTAAGCATTGTTTTATATGTCAGTGATGCTACATAGTTTTCCCAAACTCACGTCAATCCTATAAAAAGGACTGTGAAGTCTACTATTTTCTAACTGTTATCAGTTTTCCACTTTCTGTTACTGTTTTCTTTGCCTGCACTCTCTTTGGGATCATTATTTAAGCAAGGATGACTGTAACCTTTCATCAGAGAATTAGAACTACAAGTTAAATGTTCCCTATCCAAAATACTTCAGACCAGAAATGTTCTGGATTTTAGATGTTGTGAATTTTGGTATATTTGCATACACATAATGAGAAATCTTGGGAATGAAACCCATCTCTAAACATAAAATTTATTTATGTTTCATATATACCTTAAACACATAGCCTGGAGGTAATTTTGTATAATATTTTAAATAATTTTGTGTATGAAACAAAATTTTGACTGTTTTGACTGCAACCTAGCACATGAGGTCAGGTGTGGAATTTTCCACTTGTGGCATCATCTCAGTACTCAGTTTTAGATTTGGCAGCATTTTGGATTTCAAATGTTTATATTATACCTCAACCTGTAATACATTTTGTATCTCAAGACCGACTGCCCACTGATCCTGCTATTCTGATGGCCCAGCCTCACCGCACCATAAATAGCTATTTTTTTAGAACGACCTGACTATTATATGAGCTACAAACAAAACCTTGAAAATATGCTCCTTTGTTATTAAAGAATCTAGGTGAGATGAGAACTAAGGCAAAAGTTAAATTATCAAGTGCCACCATTCCAGACTTCATCTAAATGTTTCATGAAAGCACTACTTTCTAATCCAGTCAACCAAACTCACTTTATTTGAACTCATTGAGAAGATTCTTTTTTTGGTATAGTCCTTTGAATATCTATGTGTATAGAACAGAAGGTAGAACCGTTACACAGAACAGAGGAAAAATCATAATCTAAATTATTTTTGTGCAAAGCTCGTTAAATACTATCAAGTTTGAAAAGAATACAAACTCAATTTCTGTCAGTGGAAGCAAGACTGCCTTTTTGCCTACAAACAACTGCATATGCAAACTGAAAGAATATAAGACACTTTAGATAATTTTACCACTTGCAAAAGGCATTTTTGAATATGCCCATTATATGCAGACTAATAAAAATAAATATTTTGTTGCTATATTCTTAGTTTTCTTAATCAAGTAATATGCCTTCTATTCATTAGCTCTACATTGATATATTTACTGTCACAAATTGTAGAGTGTTTCTGAAGGGAGTCCTCAATATATATTTTTAATTCCCAAATCACCCACAGATATTTTTAATATAGATTACTGCATACCTTAAATTTCATATTCTGATTTAATGTAGTTTAAAGTGCTTTAGTGTGATGCAGCAATTTTTAATAATATTATTAGCTATTAGAATTTTTATTTTCTAAATTGCCCTCTTACCATTTGTCAACTTCTCATGGTTTCTTAGACTAGGTCTGTCAATTTCAGGCACATCGACACTACACTGACGCACATAACCGTGCTCTGACAACATCTGGTTACTCATTTCTGTTTTGAAAAGAATCAGATCCTTGATTTAATCATCTGTTTTCTCAAAGTCAGTTTTTATGTATAGGCACAAATGTGACTGATCTAATTTTATGAGAGGAAAATGGAAACACTGGAAAGAGCAGTGGTTTAGAGCGTCATTAACATTGTATTAATTCTGGTTTCAACATTAACTAGATGTGTTCAGTTTGTGCAGCCTCTAAACTTCTGGAAGGTATGTCTTCATCTTCAAATTGGGGTTGTTATTGCACAACTAGCAGGTTGCAGTGATAATTAAACGAGAAACGTATAAAGTGTCTAGTGAAGTTATTGTCAATATTAAAATTATTGAACTATTATGCGGGGTTCATTAGAAGTTTGTGGATGATAAGCACCTGTAGGCAATATTTAACACCACACCCTCAGTATGAAGTAAGACAAAACAACACAAACTTTACCAAGGAAGAAGCAAATGTATTTATAAGTGGAAAACTTCTAAGGAAAATTGTGTTGACTCATTACCTAGAAGACATGGAACTAAGTGGCATTTACATGCTTATTCACGCATTGATTCATCCAACAAAAAATATTATTGGCTAGAAAGAGAAAATAGAGCAAAGTGGATCGAGGCATAAGACTTAAAATGCCAGAATTTTTAATGACCAAGTACAGGAACTAAATCTTCAAAGTAAGAAGGCAGGAAAGAGACCAAAAAAAAAAAAAAAACAAAAAAAAACAAAAGAGAGTACTTTTCAAGGAGAAGGCTATATCAGAGTGTGGAAAATAGTTTGAATGAAGTGAGAGGTAGTGGAGTCAGATGACAACTAAAATGTATTATTTGTATGTAGTAACTGAAAAACAGTAATATGGGTGGAGAAAAGTCCTATATTAGAGTCTATTAAAATGTGAATGTCAGTAGAGAATACGTAAACAATGGCTAGGAAAGAATAAGGAAAGATAGGGGAAGAAATAGAAATAAGGACACCAGCTGGATTTTGAATTGAGAGGGAGATATGCACCCAGTACCAATCCATTCAATTAATGAACATTGTTCTGGAGCTAGTTGCATGACAGTGCAAGGGATATGTAATATAGCCAAAAATGTTGATAGCTACTATTGATTCATAAGTTATTTTTATGTGAGTACATTATGTTGGACATTTTATTATTTTCATCATGTATGGACTCTTATTTTCACAGTAATTTTATAAAGCAGGCCATGGCAACTTGCCCCAAATCGTACAGCTAGAAAGTGACAGAGTCAGAGTTTGAGCGAACCTGGGCAACCTGACTGCACTGTAACTATTCTTACAAGATGTCCAACTGCCAAGCCATCAGCATACTTACAAAGGACAGGAGCTTTACCGGGGGTGAGGTGGGGGTGTAGGGGGCAGAAATGTTTTATTGTTGTTGTTTTTTCCTGTTTTATTGCTTTTGGGTTTGTTTGTCGCAAGTGGATACATAGTGATTATTTCAAATAATTACAAGTCCAGTTGTGTATCAAGTTGGGTGACAGTCCCATCGTTTCAAGCTACCTGGGGTGTGAAGAAAATAAACAGCCTCATAAGGAGGGTGGTTTTAGGAGGAGCAGCAGCAAGGCAGCAGAAGGGATTCCATTATTTGCTTTCTTTCTCCTCCTTTGTTTCTAAATACGTCACTGAATTCTTGCTATACCCTTATATGCTGTTGGTGGGAACGTAAATGAGCTCAGCCCTTGTGGAAATAAGTTCAGAGATTTCTCAAAGAACTTAAAACAGAATTACCATTAGACCCAGCAATCCCATCACCGGGTATATACCCAAAAGACAGAAAATCCTTCTGCTAAAAGGATACATCCACTCACGTGTTCATTGCTACAGTATTCACCATGGCAAAGACATGGAGTCCACCTAGGTGCCATGAACAGTGGACTGAATAAAGAAAATGTGGTACATATACACTATGGAATACTATGCATCCATAAAAAAGAATAAAATCATGTCCTTTGCAGCAACATGAATGCAGCTGAAGGACATTATCCCAAGTAAATTAACACAGGAAGAGAGAACCAAATACTGCATATTCTCACTTATAAAAAAAGGGAGGTAAACATTGTATATTTATGGACAAAATGATGGCAAAAATAGACACCAAAGATTACCAGAGGATGAAGTCAGGAGTGAGGTAAGGGATGAAAAATGAACTATTGGGTACACTTAGTACCCGGGTGACATAATCATTTGTACTCCAAACCTCAGCATCACAAAATATACCCAGCTAACAAATCTGAACATGTACCCCTTTAATCTAAGATAAAAGTTGAAAAAAAATTGATTTCCCCAAGTAAAAAAGAAAATAGACAAAGGATTTGAATAATAGACATTTCTTCAAAGAAGATACACTAATGGCCAAAAAGCACATGAGATGGTGTTCAACATTATTTGCCATTAGAGAAAAGCAATTTAAAATTGCAAGTATGGAGCATGTCACACCTGGTGTGCAAAGGGGCTGGGCACAGTGGCTCACACCTGTAATCCCAGCACTGTAAGAGGCCAAAGCAGGTGGATCACCTGAGGTCAGGAGTTTGAGACCAGCCTGGCCAATATGGTGAAACCCCATCTCTACTAAATACTAAAAAAAAAAAAAAATTTAGCTGGGTGTGGTGGTGGGCTCCCATAATTCCAGCTACTCAGGAGTCTGATGCAGGAGAATCTCTTGAACCCAGAAGGCAGAGGTTGCAGTGAGCCATGATCGCACCACTCCACTCCAGCCTGGTTGACAGAATGAGACTCTGTCTCAAAAAAAAAAAAAAAAAAAAAAAAAAAATTGAGCAAATGGAACTCTTGTACATTCATAATGGAACTTTAAGGTGGTTTAGGAGTGATAGAAAACAGTTTGGTCATTCTTCAAAAGTTAAACATAAACTACCATTGCACTCAGGAGTACAATTCCTCAAAGCATCATACCCCAAAGAATTAAAAACTAGTATTAAGAAAGACTTGTACCCACATGTTTGTAGCAGAACTATTCACAAGGGCCAAAAGATGAAAAGAGCCCATATATCCCTCAATAGATGAATGGGTAAATTATGGTACATAGATCTAATGTAATATTATACAGCCACAAAAAGAAATGAGGAATGATACATACCAAAACAATGGATGAACCTCAAAAATATTACGCTAAGTAAATAAAGCCAAATACAAAAGTTTACGTATTGTATGATTCCATTTATATGAAATATATGTGAAAGTTAAACCCACAGAAATAGAATACTGATTGGTGATTGACAGGAGCTGCGTAGAGGGGAGAATATGGAACACTCTCTTAATGGGTATGGTGTTTCCTTTTGGAGTGATAAAAAAAAGTGGGATTAGATAGAAGTGGTGTTTGTGCCTTTAATAACGTGTCTTTAACCATATGAAAATAGTTCATTTTATGTTACATAAGTTTCACCTCAATACAAAAATTAAAAGATACATCGATTACTTTGGATTTAAGATTTCCTTGTTAGACATGGAAATTGAACAGATACAATATCAGGTAGCCATTTACAACAATTTGCCACTCAGCTTAAATGGTCTTACTGGATGGAATGAGTTCCATTAGGTGATGGGGATTTCAACAGGAGGGGTGGAAGAGGTCATTTTTTAGTGTGAAACATGTTTAGGAAAGGGTCATTGAGGGATGCTGATAAAAAGAAAGACTAGGACTGAATTCAGATTTCTTTGTAATTTTAATGAACTTCTCCTAGTTGTAGGTAGAGGAAATTTTTTATTTACATATGAGCTTTCCTTGGGAAATATTTTTCTTGATAATTGATCTGCCCTCTACCACAGCTCCCAGGGATATGGTCTCAGGCTTCCTCCCCTGTATATAGGGGTATGTGTGTGTGTGTATGTGTGTGTGTAATTTTGAAAGCTCTGTTGGCCTACTTCACATGAAAGCTTGAGGGCAATGTATCATCAGGATCAAAGCGAGATTCAGTGGCTGGAAGCCTCTTGTGTGTGAGGAT